>NC_138353.1:21589725-22117225 GCF_046562875.1 Panthera onca | reverse complement strand
TTGTGGCCCAGACAAATTAATGCATATCCAAGCAAATATGGGGTCCACCGAGTGAGCAGGAAATAAAATCAGAAAGTCTACCATGGTTTCGTCCCTGGGTCCGATCTGCTTTCCTCCCCGAAGAAGCCCTACAAAGAACACCCCAGAGGAGAGAATAGCTGTGTCTTTCACAATGGAAAGGTCAACCAACATGTGTTTATTGAGTGACTCTGTGGGCCAGCCCTTCGCTCGGCTTTGTAGGTGATGACGAGACAGGCAAGCCCACGGGGTGCTCTTGGTAAGCAAGGCTGGAATCTAAACATACAAGAAAAATTGGAGAGCAGGCCCGAGCAGCATGTCATTGTGGAGAAATATCCAGAAGAGGTTCCGGGGGTGGGGGTGTGCCGGGAGACCAGGGAGTGAGGCTGGGCAGGAATGCTGGACAAGGCAGGGAGAAGGAGGTTAGACGTTCCCACCTGAAGAAGATGGGGAAGTCAGGTGTGGTGAGCTCGAGGCCTCCAGGCCGGTATCCCCTTCGCTCCGGCCAGCTGCCATGTCCCTGGACAGGGTCTTTAAACTTCATGGCTCTCTGGTTCCTCCTTCTCTCTCTCTCTCTCTCTCTCTCTCTCTCTCTCTCTCTCTCTCTCCCTCTCTCTCTGTTGTCTCTCTTTCTTTCTCTCTCTCATCACTGCCTTTCCTGCTGAGGCCTCTTTGAAATTTGACTAAGGTTGGAGCCCATGTTTGAGCATTTCTGGATGCAATTTGGTATCATAGCAGAGAATCAAAGGATATTTGCTATCACTTTAAAGTATGTTTCTCTCCCTCTTCCTCTGAGCACCTGACCCCACAATCATCGCCGGCTTTGAAATAATAGACCCATCATAATTATGGGAATTAGTCTGGAGGCTTCTGCCTTATTTGCTCAACAGAGGTTACTGAGGCCGTCTTTAGAGGTGGAAAGGGTGTCCGGGACCATCTCGGCTGAGATGGCAGTCACAGGGTGGGGGCAACCAGGTAGGGAGGAAGAGGGAGGGGCCCGCTGAGGAGGAGGCGCCCCCTGCCCAGCCCGACAGCCACTGTTCCTGGGGGCTGTGGACCCAGTGTCGTGAGACAACAGTTTCTCTGGAGAAGCTCAAATGAGGCTACAGGTGAAATGCCCCGAATTTTTTCAACGTTAAAACCAAATTTAGCAAATGAAAGCTCTGTGATGAGTGTTTGCAATTTCCATTAGAGTGCCGTCCCCACATTTTCAGAAGCGGAAACAGAGGCCCAGGTGCGGATGAGGACTTGGGTTAGGCCGTTCAGTAGCAGGCCCTTGTGTCCTGTCTGCCTCCGGGTCCACGTCCCCAGCTCTGGTGTCCACAGATGTCAGACCGTTCCATCAGCGTGCCGCCCACACTGCCTGCTTCTTTCCAGAAGCTTCTGCTTGCCCTTGGCCAAGGATGGCTGGCCGCCTCACTGTGGCTTTGAGCCCATGGTGCACAGCCTGATTCAGTCAGCGCTCTGAGCACACAGGACTGAGCACCGCTGTCACAGGCAGCTGGCTCTGTGACCTCCCCTTCCAGGCTGTGGGGCCTCAGCGATGTGGCAGCCCGGGGAAGGAAAGGCTGAAGTTCTTACAGGGGGCGGCTTCAGTGTTCTTATAGGCTTTTAAAGGAATAGAGCGAGAGTTAATGCAGAACTCTTTCTTTGACTTAATTTATTATAATATATGTGGCTAAAATGTAGATCACACTGCTGTTTGGATCTCCGTTTTGATTCCCAAAATTGCAATCATGATAGGTGGATTATAACCGTGCTTTAACATACAGATGAGGAAATGTATTCCTGCGCAATTTTCCCCTAAGGAGAAGTCGAGGATAAGGGGCAGGAGTTTTGAATAACCTTGCAACACTTAGTTGTCTCTCTCGGTTATGGGATAGAAATTAGCATTATAGGACGATGTGTGTTGTGAATGCAGCACTGCTTTGAATATCCGTATGATAGAGCATCCAAAGGGAACACAGAAAGTGATTTTCCATATTAAAGAAAAAGTCACCAGAATCCGACCAGGAAGAGTGGCGTCGCCTTGTCTAATGGTTATTTATGCAAAAAAAATATGCAAAAAAAAATTTATGCAAAAAAAAAATTAAGTGCCTACTATGTGCCAGGCACCTTGCTAAAGGCTGGGATTCCACGGGAAACCAGACCGACCAAAGATTTTCTGGGGAAGCGAGCATAGCAGAAAATACCACGTGGTGCCCACCAAGGGGTGAGCTGGGAGGGGAATGGGTGAGGGGGTGGGAGGCTGTGAGCACCCAGGGGGCCAGGGGGCCAGGCTGAGGGAGAGGGGCATCTGGTATGCATCACACAGCCACACAGCTGGGAGAGCAGAGCATTCTTCCCCAGTCAGATGGTGTTTGCAGAGCACTGGTGTGGTGGGCACCCCCCAAGAACATATGTCTGGGCAGACTTTTTCCTCAGGCCCCGAAACTCAGCAGAAGTACAAGGGCAGAGCAGACAGCCGGATGCGCGGACCGGGGGTTTGGACTCAGCTCTTTCCGCCAGCAGTGGTCCGGGGCCGGCACCCACCCAGCCTGCTGCCTGCACCCTGAGATCATGCCCACCTGCCACCTGCACCCCAGCATCTCGGGCAGGGCTCCTGAGAGCCACCAGTCTTTCTGCAGAACAACACCCAGTGTCTGATGTCTGCATGGACGGCTGCTGGGTCCTGGCTGGGGCAGGTGTGGACAGGAAAGGCCTTGGGGCAGGAGAAATTGTGAACGGTCTTGCACAGCAAGTGGGGCAGGTGAGGCTCTGGTGACCAAGCACTGTTCTCCTCTGAGGGAATCAGGCTCTGGCAATAGGAACCTTGCAGTGTCTCGAGGAGAGTGTAGGGGAGCAGCCAGAAGCCCCAGGAGAAGAGCTGGGCCCCGGGGGGCAAGGGAGTAAGGACTGGGGCTACAGAGCAGTCAGACTCTCAATGTCTCCCCCTCCCTTGGGTGAGAGCCGGCTGCCGCCTGTCACCTGCCCTCAGTGCTATGCAGGGCAGGTCAACCAGTGAAGAAGTTAAAAGGAAAATGTCGCTTCCTTTGATTGCACTGTTAGAGAATGGCCGTCCACGCTTCCCAGCACCAGGCGCGCATTCGTGCATACTTGCACTCAGTTGCTTAGTATTTACTGAGAACCTATTCTGTGCCAGGAGGTCTTAGAGACACAAAGGTGAGAAAAATAGACCTCATCCCATCCTTCAAAGAGTGGACAGTCTAGAAGGAGAGTCAGACATTTGGCAGGTATCACACAAAGTCCCAAGCTCTGTACATGTACAAAGCCCCAAGCTCTGGTTGGTATCGTGAATGTCACTTTCTGGGGTGATCGGGAAGTCAGAACATCTCCCAAAGGCAGGGACCTTGGAGCTGAACTCTCAAGAATGAGTGGGATTAACCAGGCAAGAAGGTGGTGGGTGGGCCTAGGGTTTGGGGTTTGTGTTTCAGGAAGTGGGATCAGGGTGTGGTGAGTTTCTGAAGTCTGTCCATCGGGAAAAAGGTTCTCACCTTTCTCCAGGGCCAGAAAGGCTGGCTTGGAATTCTCCTGATGTTCTAGGGATGCCCTGGGCAGACCCAGAGCAGGCCAGGGTGGGGTGGTGTTTTCATGGCCCCTTGGGCATTGTCAAAGGTATCTTCCCAGCTCAGGTCACACCTGCAGTCCTGGGTCATTTCACAGTGCCCAAAGAACAGCTCTAAGATTCTTTCTGAGTCTTGGCTTGTGCTTTCTCAGGACAGGGCACGGGCTGGTTAGAGGGTCTCTGGGCTGCAGGCTCCTTGCTGTAGTGGGCAGGTGGGCACAGATATTTAGAGGCAGCTGCCTGTTGCCCTTAACACTGACCATCTTGTGGATGGATGGAGCACAGGATGGGGAGGCCTGAGCCACCCCAAACGCTGTGTGCTCCTCCCTCCCACCCCCCACTATTCACCTCCAGGGGACATTTGGATTAAGTCCGCCACGTCGAAGAGGTGCACTGAGGACAGGTGTCAAATAAGCTGTAACAAGGGTTAGAAAATGTACAGGTGATGTGGCCTTGTTCATGCATTCCCCAACCCAGGGGCTGGTGACACTTGGCTCATGGGAAGTGGTCTTCCCAGTTGGGCCATGTGAATCATCCTGGGAATTGCCAGGGGAGGGGAGCCCCATGGTGATTCCAACTGTATGGCTCATCACCTGCTGGGTTCTCCTGGTTTTCTGTCATGTGAGTATTTTGGATCTGGGCGGGGGAGGGACCGTTAGTTGAAATGGACCAGATGACTTTTCCTCATATTCTCTCATTTGGTTTTGACCAGAGATACTGCCATTAGTCCTGCTTTACAAACAGTATTTGGAGGCTGGGCAGGGCTAGGAAACACTTGCAAGCACAAAGTGGAATCCAGAGCTGGCTATCTCAAAGCCAGTGACTTTCCTACTCTGCCAGGATTTAAGGTGGGTTAAGGCCTTGCAAGCCCACTATTTCACGAGACGCTTCCGATTCCTTTGTGATAAGTACCATTTTCCAGTTTTACAAACAAGGAGACTAAAGCTGAGGAAGTTTTAGCAGTTTGCTCGGGGTCCCAGAAATGAGAACTGAACTCAGATCTTGGAGTCAAACAGTCGTCAGTGTTTCGAGGTGCTGCAGAGCCCAAACTGACCCCTTCAGGCCGGCAGTCTCTACCAGTGACTGGGGACCTTGCGCCACTCAGCTCTGGCCTGCTGCCCCTCCCCCACAAGCTCCTTGCTCCTGACCCTCCTTCCTGGGGGCTCCTTGGAGGGCACACTCATGTTACTGAGTCTGTTCCTTGTCCCTGGTCAAGATTCCTTTGGACTCGTCTGTAGGATTCTGAGTCTGGAAAGTTCCCTTTGAGAAATTTGCCAACACTTGATACTTTTATCTGTGATCAAAGGGAGAATGAGCCAGCTTGACCTTCCTGTTAGAAGCCGCTACCCAGGAAGCTGGTTCTCCCCAGAGCTAGGGTCAGTTCATTTATTCACACATCATTCATTGACACACGTGTCGGGTGAGTACTGGTGTGTCACCTACTATGTGCCAGATGTGGTGGAGGAGGAGGAATCACAGCCTTGCTCTCTGCAAGTGACAGGTGAAAAGGAAAGCTGGTGTCAGTGAAAACAAAATCCAGACTCTTCCCCCCGCCCCCGGCCAGAGATGCTTAGTTGAGGGCCTACCCAAGATGTGACAGGGAGCTATCCAAGGTTTCTAACACGGCCTGATTTGTACTTGAGAGAGGTCACCTATGCGGATGTCAGAGGAAGACAGAAGTTGCCTCTCAGGAACTTTCAGGCTCTTTCCCCATTTCTACAAGGAGAAAACCATGAAAACTTGGCTGAAAGTACCATAACACGTTTGCGAAAGTCCACTGCCCTTCGGGTAGCAGCCTGGGGCATCCAGACACTGATGGGGAGGGCCATTCCCTAGGGCATCACCTTGGCTTTGTTTTGCCTGCTGGTACCTAGACAATGGACAGGCGGGGAGCCTCGGCTCTAGGCTCTACCTTTGGCTCCTCTGCTCTGTGGCCTGAGCCAAGGTGAAAGGTTTTGTCCTTTGGAGATCCACCAGCTGGACAACAGATCTCCGGAAAGATCAATGTGCCGTGATTAGCAGAACTGGATAGATTTTTTTTTTTTTTTTTTTTTGCTAATTTTTTACATGTCAGCTAAAGTAATGATTACTACCGGGTATTGAAAGGTTCAGGATTTATGCAAAAATGTTTAATTTTGATTCAGTGATAGTGTTTTTCTGATAAAGGTTCTCAAATTAAAAGGGCTAGATAAGTCAGTGCAGCTCAAAAATGGCAGTAACTTCAGAGCTGGCAATTGATACTTGTTTTCTGCCACTGTTTACTCTTCAATAAAAAATGCATATTTACCATAGCAACCTCCTGATCACGTGATGCCCTATCTTACCCGCTACCCTCTAAAACAGAATAGCTTCTTAAAGAAACACACACGTTCTAATATGCGTGCTTTTCAGATGCAAAAATGTGTTCTTTCTAAGGAAGCCCTCTTCCCTGGGATTTAATGCTAATAAACACGTCATCTTTATAGAAATCATTTTGGTCTCGTGTCTTAAATTTTCGGGCGTTCATTCTGCAACTCAAAATAAAATTAGTCTTAGAAGACCTTTAGATTATCTGGAGAATTTGCTGACTATTTGTTTTAACAAAGTTGTAAAAATATATATATGTATTTGTATTTATACATACATATATATATATATATATATATATATTGTTTTTGTTTTGTTTTCAAACGGCAGACATTAGTATCATTTGGAAGGGAGTTTGGTGTCGGTTATAATGACCTGCCACTTCATCTGTGATTAAAGATTGTCATCTACGCGAAGCGCAACTACAGCCTGAACTGTTTTCGCTGTTAACTTGGGAGAACTGCCTGGGCCTTCAGAGCTGGGGGAAACTGCTCCAACCCGGACTTGTCCAGAGAGGACCGTTCCCCCTTCATCCTGGACCCTGTGCAAGTGTCTAGTTCCATAGCTTAGGGCTAGTGGGGAGGGGAGAGCCCTAAAGCCACAGGTCTCTGCTGTCCCCACCATGCCGTCCTGGCACAGAACGTGTCCCTTTGGCAATATTCCTGTTAAAAGCTACCATGAATTAGAGCATATCCTTCAGCAGACACCGTGCTGAATGAATTGTTATGTCTATCCCCGTTTTGCAGATAAGGAAACCAAACCTCAGAGAGGTTTTATGTAATTTGCCCAGAATCACACTTCTAAGAATTGGTGGAACTTGGTTTTGACCCGGAGCCTTTGGACCACAAATCGTTTCTGCTTAATCTGGGATTGAAACTCTTTTTTTTTTTTTTTTTTTCTTTTCTTTGTCAGACTTAGGCTAGGAAGGAGACGTAGGGACGAGACAGAGAACGGGGCAGTGTGTAGCTCCTTCCTGCTCAGAACGTTCCTCCGGAGATTTGCCTGGCCTCGCTGTCACTGTTTTTTGGAGCACGCTCTACACTCTGGTTTTCACCTGGGCCCGGCAGCCACGGACCCTCGTGCCACGGGTCTCTCTGGATGCCACAGCCCCGGGCGCGGACAGCGTGGCTGTGCCAAACAGAGCTGTGGTCACTTGAGGAGGCTGGGGGCAGGGGTGCGTCTGAACCAGGGCTGGTGGATTTTAAAAATTCCTTTCAGCTGCGCGCAGACCAATCTGAAAAACAAGAACATATTGTGACTCTGTTATGCTCGGTGGCTTTGGGGGAAAATCCGATTGTGAAGTGAGGCAGGGCTCTCCATGGCAAAGTGGCGTTGTGACCTGAAACCCAGAGGAGGAGAATTGCCCGGACCCCATGCCCCGGCCAGCCAATCTGACTGCAGCGTGTCCACGAGCCATTTCAAAATTATCCATCATGAATGCCTCCATGCTGCCTTAATAGATTATTTAAAATGGTGCATGTGCCTCGCAAGCAACCTCAAGTCAGCCCCGAACTGTACATACATACAAGCCGGGAGAGGTAATTGCTTATCATGTATCTCTTTGTTCCAGACACTTTTATAAAAGAGTATGTATTATGTATGGTGTGACCTTCAAATGTCAGGAATGTGTTGTGCAATAAACTGTCAATATTTGTGGTTATAAGGTACTAGATGACTTTTACAATAATTGGAACGGCTATATTAAAAGCTTGGATCACTCAGCTGGTTAAAGAGAAAGACACAGGCCAGCGTTCATCAGGGACTTGCCTCCTGCCAACGATTAAATGGAAGATATTGCAAGGTGCTTAAGATGTCTTCTTTGTTTAAAAAAGACTATGGCAAAACATGTCTCCAGGGGAGACGTTATCTCCAAATCATGCCTTCTCCTTTCAGTGTGCTCGATTCCCAAGAGAAAACTCAGCCCCACAAGTTATGGCGACTGACCAAGTGCATTTTAAAAAAGATCAGTCCAGCTGGTTCTCGGTGTCATTTGGGTAAGAATTCCTTGAAACACGCCCGGCGGGCAGACATTTCCTCCAGTCTTCTCCCCACCCCCAGCACCCCCCCATAAATAAATGAGGGGGCTGTAAATTATCTTAAGAGGGTCTTAAAAGCTATAGTTGTTTTTTTTTTTTTTTTTTTTAAGAAAATAAATTACGTAGAAATCTTTCGGGAATTTATGCTTTACTGAAAGTAAAGGCTTCTGTAGTTTTCTTTTTTTGAGAAAGGAGTACTTAATTTAAATGATGGAAAAAGGAAGCCATAACAAATATTTTGCAATAATTACAGCAGTAATTGGGGCATGGATTACTTTAAAAATATCTGTCTCACTGTACTCTCCTATTGATGAATGTCTCCATGTGTATGGGAGGCTCGTCCTTCTCATGTCAGGGAGAACTTCCTTTTTAGCAAGGAAGCGGGCAAGTGAAATAGTGGATGGTACCTCAGCAATTGCCCCCCATCTTCTAAAAAGCCCACTTGTGGCCTTGCTGATTCTAAGTGTGTGTTTGTGATTCCCTCCACCTGGACGGAGAGAGAGCTGGGAGATCCCTCAAGGCAGCTTCCTCCAGGAAGCCTTCCGGCATGCCCCTGACCTCCCACCCACCCTGCTGGCATCACACCCCAGCCCCTGAAGGTGCTGAGCCCTCGGGGGCATTTCAGGTATCTTGCTGTTTGGTGCCCTGGGCCAGCTCCTCCTCCTAGGTTACTCAAAGCAGCTTCCCTCTGGCAGTCAGGAACTGATCTTAGCCTCTGAATTTCAGTTTGCCCGGATTCTTTTATTTATTGAAAAATGCATAATTAAAAAAAAAAAAGTATGTATCAAGCTCCTGCTATGAGCTGACTGCTTGTCACGTTCGGGGACGTAAATGGCCCATGTTCGCGTGGAACTCGTATTCTGGGGAGGGGACAGGTGGTAAGCAAGTAATACATAGGTCAGTGAGAGTCTGCAAGGGGTGATAGGTAGGTGCTGTGAAGGAACAAACCAGAGAAAGAGGGGCTGGGGGCTGGGAGGCGCGCAGCCCCCAAACAGCCTGGTCAGAGACGCCTCTCCAAGGAGGTGTCTTTGGGATTCCAGCCTGAACGCGAGTCTCTGTGTGGATTCTGGGGAAAGAATCCCGGGAGGAGGGGCAGCCAGAGCAAAACTCTCAACGGGACACCAGATAGGGGGGCTTGAGAATAGCAAATGGGGGGGGGGGTGGATGGAGGACACTCAGGAGTGCGATGAGGGCACAGCAGCAGTGGGGGCCACTTGAAAAGGGGGTTGCAGGCCGTGAGAAGGAATTGAGGGTTATTCTAAAGACCAATGGAGCCAGGGGCGTGTCCTTACCCTGCACACAACCTGGCTTTTCCCAGGGGCGGCTCCCTGGGCTGTCCCTCCGCCGGCTCACTCTCCTGCCTGGTTCTCCTCACCCAGGCCACTTCGTATGTGATCCCACTCTGCACTGCCTCACCCCCAACCATCTCTGGGACGGGTCCCCGCCCCCCACTCCTGACCGGGCCAGAGGGAAGACAGGGGTGTGTGGAGTCCAGAGGGACCCATCGCCCCGGATGTCTTGCCCTAGGTCGATTCTGTGCGGTCCACACGCTCCCTGTGCATCCACGGTCACAGCCCCCAGGTTGGGGACGAAGGGCGCCTGCCGCAGCGGGCCCTGAGGGCCTCGGGAAAGCTGGCAACGTGGTTACAGAGGATGTTGTCGACAGCAGCGTCACACAGTGCCAAGGGGAAGAGACCCCACGGGTGGCCCAATCGCCAGCAGTGGGGGGGGAGGGGTCCTGCACACTCGCCGCCAGACAATTAGGAAAGGGCTCTGGGCTCGGTAAAACCAGAAACACATTTGGCCCGCAGTGCTTGATTTTGAAGCCCTTGTGTATTTTAAGGGAAATTTAATCCACGTGTTTCTGATTCATTTTCACTTAACTCATCAAAATGTTGCTTTAGAGAAGCTATTTGAGATCCTAGTGTCTTATTTTTTTTTTCCTCCAAATTTTAGCCTTTTAATGACCTATTTCCCCAATTCCAGAAAGCCGATCTTCCCCAAAGCAAGCGGAGCTCTGTGCCGTTTTGAGTTTGGGTCGACGGTGAGGAAAGGAACCGGTAGAGAACATTCCACCCTTCCCCTCTCCACCTCTACGCACAGACTTCAGCTCACGAGCCCTGGGCTTGGCTTGCCCGTGAGCCCAGCCCTGGCCCTGGGCCTAAGAGCCCAAGGGGAAGTGGGTGTAGCCTTTCACAAGTGGACATCCTTTTCTAAAATAGCTCTGCATTCAAACAAATACTTTTGTCATTCCATGTTGATGCCTGTTTAACATGACTATATATGGCGTCATAACCGAGACCTTTGATGAAGCAGAAACACCAGATGACTACTGACTCCAGACATGAGTTTTGTCTCCCAAGAGTTAAATAGAATTGTTGACAGTAATGTCATGATTTTTATACCAACCACTGATTTAAATCTTTTTTTTTTTAATTAAATAAAAGGAAGTCTTCACTGAACCAGCAATCTCTACCACAATAATCATTGTCTTCTTTGGGTCTGTTAATTTTAAAGTTTTCAAAATAAGGGAAAGTGTCAAGCTTCCGAGAGGAACTATATTCCTTCAGACTTTCTCCAAGGTGTTGATTATTTCCTGAAATTATTTCAAAGCACTTGTGTCCGCAGGCAAAAAAAATTAAGAAAGATGCACTTTTTCAGTGTCCTGCTCACCAACCCCCCCGCCCCTGCCGCCTGACTCCACAAATAGTTTTTTTCTTCATTAATGAAGTGTGAGCCATGCTTTTGAGATGCTCTTTGCACAAGGCAGACACTCAGAATTAACTGCACAATTCATCTGGGAAAATGTATTTTCTGTGACACAAGAAGTTCCATAGAAATTAAAATGCCATGGCATTTCGTGTTGTAAAGTAGTAAGTGCTCAGGTGTCCAGATGGCTACCTTACCTGTGTGAGATTGCTGGGATACCTCTCCCTTCACTGTGTTGGATATAGCACCACCACCACCACCACCACCACCATCATCATTTTTTTTTAACGGACATGTTTCCAAAATATACTTTTGGCCATGTGAGCCTGCCTCGGCAGGATGGAATGAGAAGTGAGCACACATCCACACTTTGACAGGAAACCACTCTTTGCTTTCCTTTTTTGGCCTCCCTCTATCCCTGTCGGTCTCCCTGGATCTTGCTTCCTGCCTCGGTCCATGTGTCGGTGGGACTCCCCGGGAGACGGGGACTAAGCCTGGAACCCTTCACAAGGAGGCGTGTACTCTTCCTGGTCAGTTCCTGGTGGCCTCCTGGAGGCTCTCCGAATCACCATGGCTGCAGAACCAAGATGGGTTCTCATCCATGCGATCTGGTGTGGACGGGTTCCCGGCGATCTGGAGACCCAGCGACCCATCGTCTTCTGTGATGCTGCCACCTCGACCTTCGTGTTGCAAGGTCACCGTGGCAGGGGGAGAGAGGCAGGAGGTGGCGGCACCCAGTCTCTCCTCTGCTTCGCCTTCAGCCGTGGGCCGGGACTTGTCACTGGATCTCAGTGCCAAGGAAGTTGGGAAAAGTAGGGGCACGTGGAATATTTAGGAGCACTTACTATCCTTTTTTATGGTGTTTTCCCTCCCATCTCTCTAAGACCCACCTCTGGTTTCCTATTTGGCATAGGATGAGGCTAGATTGGGTGAATGGAAGGCCAAGTGGGTGAAGGCGGCCTGTGGTGGGCTTGGGCATCTTCTGGCACTGCGGGGTTACAGGGTGCTGGAGCAGTCCTTGGGGCCAGATGGAACCAGGGTGGGGGGTTGGTGAAGGGATTTACCTAAGGACAGCCAGGCATCAGGAACGCTGAAGGAAAAGATTCCCTCTCCTGACTCCCAAGTCAGCCTTCTTGGCAAACAAGCCTATTTTAAATGTGTACCAAAGAAGCTCAGTGTTTAAAGATAACCTGGGGGGAACCTACCCTTAAGATACAAATTTATGTCATTACGTTTTTACATTCCGGACATACATACCAGTAAGGTTAAATGTGTAGTGAGGCCCCCGTAAATTCAAATCATACTCGTGGAGAGCAATTTAACCCACTTCAGGGATGGATCCAGACAGCTGCTGATAGTATTTTATGTGTGTTTAGGCTTTAACTTTTGAAAAGTTGTTTGTCTTTCTAAGTATTTGATGCTTTGTCTATCCAGGACTGCCAGTCTGTGGTTCAGTTGAGGAGGAAGATTCTAACAGGACCATGGCCATTTTTAATCACCCTGGGTCCTCCTTCCTTCCCACCCTCCCTCTGTGAATGCTGGGGAAGGCAATGCACCGTAATGTCACCTTGACCTAGGCCAACCTTGCTGTCCACTTGGAGAATTGGAACACGCAAATGGAACTGGGGGAGGCATGGCTTCTGACATGACAAAATTAGGAAGGTCCTGTCTTGTGTCCCCTCACCCCCAAATAATATACACTTGAAACATAGCTTGGAGTGATTGGGCCCATCTCTTCCTTTTTTTTTTTTTTTTTTTTTTTTTCCCTTCTATTCTTTAATATCAAGGAAAAACAATAGGGGCGCCTGGGTGGCTCAGTCGGTTAAGCATCCGACTTCGGCTCAGGTCATGATCTCGTGGTCCGTGAGTTCAGGCCCCGCGTCAGGCTCTGTGCTGGCAGCTTGGAGCCTGGCATCTGCTTCGGATTCTGTGTCTCCCTCTCTCTCTGCCCCTCCCCTGCTCATACTCTGCCTCTCTCTGCCTCTCAAAAATAAATAAATGTTAAAAACAACGACAACAACAAAAATGTCCCCACAAGACATAAATCAATTGCATTATAAACAAAAACATACCCATTTTCTCCCAAATAAAGTACAATTTATAATCAAAATTGGTAAATCCAGTTACTAGTTCTAGTAGATCATTTTATTAGATGACTTAATACCGATGTCAGCTTGCAGGAGCAGGAGAAAGCTTGCAGGGTTTCTGAGACCTATTTCAATTCACTTGTTCTAGGTTAAAACTCTGGAAGGGGTGCACGTACAGTCTGCGTCCCTCTGGAATATCCTTTGTTGCATCCGTGCAAGACATCCACTTCTTATTTAGAGGGGTCAAGAACAGAAGCAGGGGTCCCATGAGTTATTTCTCAGCCATTTTCCGCATCACTTGAGGCCCAGAACCCACCCAGGCTGAAAGTGTGTGAGGTAAGGAGATGGGCTCCCAGCCTGCAGCCAGATGCCCTGCCCCCAGGGACACCCAGCCTCTGGGGGCTGGCAGGACGGACTGGCCATTCTTTCTCGGATGAGCAAGGGGGTGTAGATGACAGGTCTGGGGCTGACCTCCGTGCTCACATTCACCTTCCGTTTACCCAAAACAGTTGGAACAAGGGTCTGATCAGAAGGAAAGACATACTGCAGGTTGCAGGAAAAGGACATTTTTTCAAAAGCTGAAACTGTCCGCCAGCGGTCTAAGGAAGGATGACAGATGTAACTCCTACCATGCTTCTTTTTTTCCCTGTTTCCTGGAGAGGCCCGGGAAGGCTGGTCCGTCTGTAAGCAGGCCGGGGAACTGCTTCACTACGCAGCTCCGTGGGGCCGCAGGCAAAGCCTCGGGACTCCAGCCTGGGAGTCTTCTAGAAGGACAGCTGACGGTGCTTTTATGCTCTGGGTAGAGAAGGAGTCAGAGGGCAGCCCCAGCTTTTCCGCTGAGTGAGCCTCTTGGGCTCTTGGGGTGGCCGGGCCGAATCTGGCCTACATGCTCGCTGCTACCCATCCAGGATCAGGCGCCCACTCACACACAGTCCCTGTGAGGGTGTGACGTGGCCCTCCTTCCTCGGCTGTGGCTGTCCGTGGCTTTCAGCCTCTCCGGACACTTTCTGGGACCACCCACAATGCCCCTTCATTGTAGCTCAGAGTTTGTTTTTCTATTTGGATTAGTCTAAGAGTAAATGCCATAGGCCTTCTGGCCCTCCGAAAAAAAAAAAAAAAAAATTCATCATTTCTGTGTAGAGTGAAAATTAGACTCTTAAATCTGCAAAGAAAGCTGTTTATCTTACAAATTTATTCTTTTTATTGGGCCACACATATCCAAGATAGAAAGATAAAAGGCAAACAGATACAGGCCATCACTTAGAGTGACATATAGTGAGGCACCGCTCACCCTCAGCTTCTGTAGAACCTTCCAGAGTGGCGCATGTATTTATCGACGCTGTGCCCTGAGCAAGGACTCACCAAAAGCTACAGTAGAAATATGTCCTCCATGCTCTCTCCCTCCTGTTCCATTGGACAGCTCCACCTTCCACTGCTCACAAAGGCTGGAGGAAGATTCTGGAGAAGGTGTTCATGAGCAGATCGCGGAACATGGGGCTTTGCAGGAATTTAACGTCACAAGTCCACACCTGCCCACTACCTCTGTCCTGACGCCAACATCCGGGGCACTTAGTTCTGTTTATGATGCAAACTGACAGCTATCAGCCTCCTAACTTAAATAGGGTATGTTAGTTAACTCTGTTGCACACACAGAGCATTTGGCAGAATCTGAATCAGGCTCTTGGTGATTTTAAGCTGACCTCAGGATCCCACAAAAGGAAAGCCGAGTCACGCTGGGGGGACAAATGCAACACGTTTGGGATGGGGGGGGGGTGCGTGCGGGAAGGAGAATGGGTAGGAGATGGCATCCCAGGTACTTAAACCTAGGATGTGGTTGGTTGACTTGAAATTGGCATCTGGCCGCTGTTCTCCTGGGCCGTCAATGAACTGGTGGCCCCTGATTGGCCGTGGCCCCTGATGGGTTGAACCTGTGGGGTGTGAAGCACCCCGCTGTGACGCACTGGGGCATTTGTTTGCCTTGAAGTGATAACTCTCTCCTGTGCGTTTGCCTTATTCAATAGCACCCTTTCCACATTCATGTGGATGATCAGAAAGCTAGTGCCAGGTGGGTTGAGTTTTAGATGCGGCTGAACCCGGTCCTCCTACCATGCAAAATTATGGGGGAAAAAAAAAAAAAAAAACATGCTGGGTAGATAAACCCTTTGAATGGCCCTTTCAAGGAGGGTTGGAGGAGCTGGAGAGAAAGTGGGATCAAAAGTGAGCCTTCAAAGAACTTTGCCAGGGTGACGATATCGTTGTGCGTTAGTCCACACGCAGAGAGGATGCTTGAGGCCCAGGGTTTCCACGGTTGCTTGGAACAAACATCCAAATGAGAATGAAATGTGATTGCCTTCATCTTGTGCATGGCCTATAAGTCTGTCCCTTTTGGCTGTTAGCAGGAAACACCAGGAACGGATGTTGCAGAATAAAAGCAATTTGCATTTTCCATTGCTTGGAAGGTACAAATCTTGTTTATTCTGTTCTCTGCAGAAGTCACAGGTCTGCTTATTATCTCAGAAGGTCCCCTTGTTCCCCTAGTGGATCTACCATGGTGCCTAGAGGGTGGGCTGAGAGCTGCAGTGAGGACCCCGCCAGCCTCAGGAGCTTGGGTTCTCTGCCAGGGGGTCAGCCTCCAGCTCTGTGGGAAGGCCAGAGGAGAGGGCTCCGGTGCCCACCCCCACCCCAGCCCCCGGGAGATGCAGATTCCCAGCTCCTGCCCTGCTCCCCTGATGTCGCCTCTTTGGCAGTGTGATGTGGGGCCTCGGGTGTTGCGATAACATATCCTCTAACCACTAGATATTTTCACGGTTTTATTTACTATTATGTCCCATCATTTCTGTGCAGAAGGCAGCCGTATGTAAATTTTATTCCATTTTCTAATGGTTTGGGTTACATAACAAATAACAGCAGGAAGGAAAATTTGTATTGATACTTTACAGAGGAAGTTCTCAAGTCACTGCACAAAGATTTAACTGCTCTGCTCGAAGTTTATGGGAGTCTAGCAGCTGAGTTTCTGCACATGACTTTGAATATGTCACTATATGTTTATCATGGGCTAATTGTGGAACTGCATTTTCATACTTTTTCTTCTCCCTTTCATAAGATTACAGCAGCCAGCGGTGGATACAAGACTCGGCAAGGAAGAAATGATCAGTTTTGGATAATTTTCTTTCCTGTCCCAAAATAGCTGTATGTCTGCATGTCTTAGGGACTTGGCCAAGACATATTTTCTTTTCCCCCCTCATTTGTTGCTAGATATAATGCAAAAGTGTTGTCGGTCCCATAGTGAGCTCTCCGGCTAGTCCATATTACAAATTAATCAGATTCAACAAACACCACCATTTTTAAACTTTTGAAAAAAAAATATTTAATAGGAGCGAAGCGAAAGAAGAAATCAAACCAGCTGCTGACACAGCTGTTTCTTTTCTTGTTTAATTCAGTTCAATATAAAGGTACCATATGCTGCTTAAAATGATGATAGGAAAGATGAAATAATTTAAGAGAATAACAAGAAAATACATGAATTGTCAGCATTCTGTCAGATTGAAAGAATGAAATAGACAGGTGTAGTATTGACATGTTTCACTTTGTGCGGTGTTAGCAGTTTGGGTGCGAACAGCTTCTGACGTGCGGAAGTGATGTGAGAACGTTTCTCCTCCGCTGCAGACCTCGGCGAGGAGGCTGGGAGGGCCGCCGGCGTCCAGCAGCCCGCACTGCTTCGCGACAGGAGCCTGGGCTCGGCCATGAAGGACTGCCCGTACTGTGGGAAAACCTTCCGGACATCCCATCACCTAAAGGTCCACCTGCGGATACACACAGGTGAGACGCGTGGGTGCGGCCGGGTGCGTGGCATCGAGCTGGGGGGCCACCACTGTCATCACCGGCCCCCGCCGCACTCTCCGCGGGTCCCCGGGGGACCCTGGCGTCCCGGCTCGGTCCTCCACAGCCAGCCTCCCAGATGATGCGCGGGCCTGTAGATGCCAGTCTCCTGTGGTCCAGGTCTGGGGGGATGATGCTTTGTAGGAGGCACCGGGACGTCTCGCCGCTGTCTTTAATGAAGCGGGGCCTCTCGTGCCCCTTTCATGGACCAGGGACCCTTGGGGTGCAAATGACCGGAGTCCAGCTCAGCTCTGAGTGCGAAGGGAGCTGAGTGTGGCAGCTCCCTGACCACGTTCAGGTGGATGGGCTTTTGGCCCAGCTGGGGTTACGTGCCCACAGCTGGGACCCGACTGATGGTGTCAGCCCCTCACGTTATACAGGCTGGAGCATCGCTGCTCTCCGCTGGGTCTGCTCGAGACAGGAAGTGAGGAAACACTTCAGCAAACACTGGAAGTGGCTGCTGGACCGCTCTGGTCATTTCTCCTATTTCCCTGCCATCCTAGCCCCTCGAACAAATGCGGAATTTTTTTTTTATTTTTTTATTTTTTTATTTTTTTGTCTCTCTGCCTTGTCCCCTTGGTCATCTATGTTTTTTTTTTTTTTTCCTTAGCTTTCTGTTGGTGGTTTGCACATTGCCAATACAAAAAAAAAAAAAAAAAATCTATCTGAGATATGGACACCTCCATTTTCTTTGATTTTTCTCCTGACACTTTATCTATTGGAGTATGAGCTGCTTCAGAGGATAGACAAATATGCCATCTATTTTCAAAAATAATTGTGGTCTATTTCCCAAGGAATCAATAAAGCTCAGGGTTGTGCAGGATATTTAGTGCACACGGGCCTTGTGTGCAGCGTGTGGTTAAAGAGAAGGAGCCCCTCACCTGGAACCTCACCTGGTGCCCGCAAATCTCCCTGACACCGAGAGGAGCCCTGAGAACAGGTGGCAGGGGGCCGCCGTCTTTATTCATGGTCTGGGGCACAGCTGAGCACCACCACTGTCCCGGAGCACTTCTCTCCTAGAGTCATCCCAGGGCAAAGAGGGAGCTTCTAAAACTAAGCACTCCCCCAGGCCCTGTGGGATCCTAGTCTTCTTGACCCTCCTCCTCCTCTCTCTCCTACCGCACGGGCCTCTTCCGGTTCCTCCAGTGCAGAGGTTCAGTCCCTGCCGCAGGGCCTTTGAACCCACTGTTCCCTCCACCTGGAAAGGCCTTCCTCCCGGTAGGTACTGGGGGCTTACCCAGAACTTCAATGTGAGCTCTTCAGAGAGGCCATGTCTTACTTCCCTGCCTAAACTTAGCACTTTCTGAAACGATCCTGTTCAGTTCAGTTGTTCGTTTTGTCCATATTTTTAATTGCTATAATTTCGAGAGCCCCAGGGTCTCTAAGAGCCCTTTACATGTAGTAGGGGCACGGTGGATTCGTTTGAAAGCTTGAATGTCAGAACAAATTTGAGAATAAGCGAGTGAACTTCTTCCTGTAATCTCTGGACTGTGCCAGGTGGCATGGAGGGGACAAGTGCCGCGAGGAACATGGACCCTTCCCCAGGGAACCTGTGGCCCTTGTAGAAAGGCAGCCTGCACACGAGAACCCATTGGAAGCCACAGTGTGCCAGCTAGGCTGTGAGTTGCACATAGAAGTCCTGGTTTCAGATAGAAGACCCCTCCCAGGAGCTCAGGGAGGGGTTCCTGAGTTCCTGCCTCAGGGTCTTTGCACTTCTCTGCCAGATAGGTGCATTGGTTTGCTCCTTCATTTTCAGAGTTTGATACCAATGTCCCCTTCTCAGTGAGGTCTTCCCAGTGATCGGGCTCAGGACGAGGTAGCTCAGATATCTGGCTTTCTCAGAACATGCCGATGTCCACTTTCTTCCCCAGGCTGGAGCCGGGTCCCCTTGGGCTGTGGTGGTAGTTGGAGGGGGGCACAGACTGCCAGGATGTGGGAGGCAGTCCACCAGGGCATCCACCGTTGGGTTGTCCGCAGGAGTGCGGGGACCTGGCCAGGCGTGTCCTGTGATAGCACCCGTTTATTAGATGAAGACACAGGCCTCTGGGCCAAGCTTACCAGGCGGTTGGTGGCTCACCACAGGTGAGGTTTTCCCTGCCAGGGAGTGTGGGTTAGGAAAGAAAGGGGCAGTGTCTCCCCGCCAGGAGCCCTGCTGACCCTGTGGGCCCAGCTCCCATCAGCTGGCCCAAACGCGGTCATGGGAGAAACTCCCCAGAATATTTTGGGTAAATTAGGACCACGTGGATGGAAGCAAATGGATATCGCTTTTTGAGGTTTTAAAGCTTGAGAAGGGTTATTTTCCCCCCTAAATTTCTGCTTCTTGTGCTTCACAAACTTCTGAGGTTTGTGACCAGTAGTCTTTGGAGACACTGAGAGAAGCAAGACAAGGCCGTGGACAGAGGCATTCCGGAAACTTCCCAGAATAAGGGAGAAAATGAAAGAAGCCATGGAAACATCACACTGCCAGCCCCCCTCGGAAACAGCATTTGCAGTGTTTAAAAGTCAGAATGGTTACCAGATAAAGATCAATTTCCTTTTTATCAAAGAACAAAGAAGTTGGAAAATGCTTAGACTCGTGCATTTGAATAGAACAGAAAGTGTTGCATGTTCCAAGTCACCAAAATAAACATCCATTTTGACAATGTTAAAGTGTAGATTACATGAGTAATTAAAAATCCAAATCAAGTTATTTGTTAATAAACGAGTGAATACGGGGCTCCAGTTGTGGGGATGTCCTGTCCTGCCTTGCCCCCTTTCTGTCTGTGTTCTTGTATTTCCAAGTGACATGGCCAGAGGACAGCAGTCTATGAGACAGAATCCATGTTTTCCAAAATACCATGTTTTGAAGTTTTTCTGTAATGGACCCATATGAGCACAGTTAAAAATCCAGTGTGTAATAAATATATTTTAATTGGTCAGCGTATGAGGTGGTACATTCTCTGTGTTTTTCTATCCCACTCCATCTTTATGAGCCGTCTCGATCATAGAGCATCCACTGATAAAAACCACTTTCCTTTTTTAACTCCACTACATTAACTCAATTACTGCCCTCCTTCCACCAACACCTGTTTATTAGGGAGGTGCTGAGTAGATGCAGAACCCAGGTTGTTCTCAACACCTGGGGGCTGGGGAGAGCCTACAGGAGCCAGAACGTTCCCTGCTACCCCCTGAGCTGCAGCCAGACCCATGCAGGACCGAGGGAGGCATGTGGAGGGCCCCAGGGGCCCCGAGGGACCCTCAAATCCTACAGGCCACTCCACTCTGGCTCTTGCCGAGCAGAAACTGATTACAGACACCCAGGGAGGCCGAACTGCTTTCCTGTTTCAAACATTACCATGAGCGGATTAGGACCCAATCACTGAACGTGTATGGTTTGTCTTCTAGAGCACATGGCGATGATTTTAATTCAGACCCAGTCAGTGCAG
Organism: Panthera onca; assembly: GCF_046562875.1. Classification (NCBI taxonomy): domain Eukaryota; kingdom Metazoa; phylum Chordata; class Mammalia; order Carnivora; family Felidae; genus Panthera; species Panthera onca. Next base: position 22,097,160 of record NC_138353.1, on the reverse strand, counting down.
GCTCAGAAAGGAGATTGCATCAGGGTTCTCCAGAGAAATGGTGTATATATATATATATATATATATATGTATGTATATATATATATTCATATTCTAAGTATGTGCAATATATATTGTAGATGATAAAGCATATATATATGTATATATATGCTTTAAATAAATAAATAGATTTATTATAAAGAATTGGCTCACTCAATTATGGATGCTGAGATGTCCCGAGATGTGCATTTGGCAAGACGTCAGACCCCGGGGAGTCAGTGGCATTAAGTCCCAGCCCAAGCCCAAGTCCAAAGGCAGGTGAAGGCGGATGTCCCAGCTGGAAAACAGGCAGAGACAGTGAATTCTCCCCTACTCAGCCTTTTGTTCTGTTGAGGCTTCCAGTGTACTGGATGAAGCCCACCCATGCTGGGGAGAGCAATCTGCTTTCCTCAGTCTACCCATTCAAATGCTCATCACATTTAGAAACACCTCCCCAAACACTCCCAGAATAATATTTGAGCAAATGTCTGGGTACCACGTGGCCCAACTGACGTAGAAAATCAACCATCACGGGGCTGCAGCAGCAAACATTTAGTCCTAACGCACAACGGGAGGCAGGGATATTCCCTAGGTCGCCCCCGGCCGAGGCTGGCCAATCATTTCATTATGGGCTGCCTGAAAATGCGCTTCCTTCTTTTCCTCACTTCCCCCTCCTCTAGCCCCATCTTGGGGATACCCTCCAGGGCTCCGTGGGTCTGTTTTGTGTACAGGAGGTAGGCACGTGCTGATCAGTTTCCAGAAGGCTGGAGGGGTGTGTATTCCCCACACAAGCCCCAGATGGGTGTGACACCCCACGTAGCGGCTGCAGGACCCCAGGCTGAGTCGTCTCAGGTGGCTTACCTGTGTGTTGGGTTTCCCAGGAGGCTCCTGTTGTCTCAGGAATGACCATCATAGAGAAATGTAATAAGCAACCTCACTCATGAAAACTTGGAGGCACGAAAGTTCAGGGACTAATTAAAAATAAATCTCATTAGTTTTTTCCCCTCTCAAATTATGCGAGTGGTTTATTAATCTGGTTTTGATGTGCTGCGTGCACTGGTCCAGCCCTGAGTTGAGAACCTCTTTATGAAAATGGATTTGTACAGGGAAGCTGGAGGTGGCTTTCCAGGGCTCTGGGCTGTGGTCAGGGTGGGCGTGTGGGGCACGCCCAGCTTGGCTCACCCCTGCCAGGTGGGTGCCTCCGTGACGCAGCAGCTGGACGCTGGCTGAGTGGGGTGTCTGGGGTGCTCTCCTTGGCTCCTGCTCGCATGCTCGTTCCCAGGCAAGGTGTCCCTGGCCCGATAGGACCACAGAGAACTGTGGAAGTTGCTTCTGTCATGCAGTACCATCATCAAAGGGATGTGTGCCCAGCTGGGGGCCGGGGTCAGGGACTCTCTCACCTCTTGACTGAGGCTAAGTCCACACTGCATGGGAGCTACTGGCTGGAGGCAGAGAAATGCAGCCAGTAGGAATCATGTAATAACAACAATAATAGGAACAGTTAGCCACCACTTTGTGGACACTCGCAGGTACGGGCACCGTGCTGATCCCTGCACCTGAATTCACTCCTTCTCTGTCCCAGCACCTCAGTGACCAGGTTGCACCCTGCCCCTCGGCAGGGAGGAGGAAACAGAACCTCAGAGCCGTGAAGTTACCCACTCTGGGGTGCTCAGCATTGCTTACAGGGTGAAACCCAGATCTGTCTCTTAACCACTGCACTGTGTTGGTATTTTTACTTTTCTGGGTGGATCTTTTGGCTTGTTTTAGGGAATTAATGCAACATTTCTTTGACAGTGTGTGTCCACACCATAACCAGCGGGAGGAAAGGAAGTGACTTGTACCCACAAGGTGTGTTGACGCAGCCTCCCGGCGATTTCAAAGGGAAGTACCTTACACCCTGGCTCCTCCTTTACCCCCAACTCACAATGGTCTGAGGCCACGCCTCCTTGACCCCGCGTGCCTCAGTTTCCCCAGCAGCGTGAAGAGGTTAGGGAGGTGGTGAGGCAGGGAAGCGGCCACTGTGGCACATGGAGGTATGGAAGGTGGGGTGGGATTACTCGCTGAATCAGGAGATGATAAATTACTCATGCCGTTTTGGAAGCTGCCTTTCATCTTCAAAGAGCTTCCGAAGCACCAACTGGTATATAGATGTGGGTGGAAATGAGAGTTTAGTGGGCCTAACCCAGGTGCCTAATGCCTGATGTACACATACCTTACCTTCTATGCTTCTGTTTCCTCTCCTAGGTAAGGTGACCAGGCTGTTTTAACATTTATAAAAGCACATTGAATAGATTTTCAAATATAGATTGGTTAACATGAGTGCTTTTCCCTTTTTTTTTTTTTTCTAAAAGGAGAGCATGTGTTGTTGTCCTTAGTGGGGGACAGCCACCTGAATAATGATGGAAAGAAAAAAAAAAAAAAGATCGGCTTGCCAAAACCTGATTCTCTTCTTTTGCTGCTTCTTTTTTTTTTTTTTTACTTTTTGTTTTGAATTAAAATTCTATCATTTTTGTATTTCTAAGATGAACTAAAAGCCCATTTTATCCCTCCACAGTCCGCCAACCTTGCTGTTCCTGCCTTAATGACATCCCAAACTTTTGTTGAAAATAATTGATTGAATTTAAATTTCCTTAAAAGTTTAAGAGGTAATGTTACAGTATAAATTTCCTACCAAACACTAAGTAGGGAAATATCCATTAGTGAAATTAACTACAGTTTCTAGGTAGCTAACAATGTGCCGTATACAGTAGGGCATGGCTAATGAACACTGCAGTGGGTGATATTTCATTATACAAATTAATGCTCACATTTTAATGGGAAAGTCACATAATGAATCTCGGCTTCAGTGACAGCAATTAGAGACACAGATTGTCCCCTTCTGGACAAGGCACTGTTTAGCAATAAGCAGCTGTGTGAAAAGTCTTCAGGTTTACAACATATATATGCTTTGGGGGAATTAGTGTACAATTTATATTAATGTACTGAAGCTTGGCTGCAAAGGCACCACCATATCTATCTCTCCTGGTATTAACTAAGTAAAGACATGTAGAAAGACTAAATAAATATCAAATGGAGGATGCAAATACGGGGAAATATCCAGTTACTCACCTTAAAAGTTAAAACACTTTTGGAGACTTAGCGCGCACACACACACACACACACACACACACACACACACACACGTTAGAAGCATGAGCCACTTCTTAAAAGCTCGGTAAAGGGATTTCCAGAGAGAATAATGTGAATCCACCTGTTAGTTTTGGAGAGGTGCTGTTGGGGTATTGGCTCCATTGAATAATGCCAAAATAACTCCCCCGAACAGTGAGGGTTCCTTTGGCCCATGAAGTGCAAAGTGGAGGCTCAGAACGATGAAAGACGTGCTCGTGTAAAAATAGGTACAATAAACTAATTAAACCACTTGGTCATATATTTCTAAAAATTTATGGTACAGAGCCTGGGAGAAGTTATCAGTGGTGTCCCAAAGTTAAATATACATCTTGTACCACGTGTCGGGGAGGAACTGCTTTAATGTAAGATGTTTCCAGTAATTCATTAGTCTATTGGAATGACGAACTGATGACTTTTTATTTCAGCATGCCTTTTCTAGCAGAGCTCTCTTTTCTACAAGTGTATTGTCTGTGCCCGTACCTTGTTCCTTTAAAATATTGGGAGAGGCTTCCCCCACACAGGGCCCCCAGTGTTCTGACCTGCTTTCTTCCCTGGGTGAATAGCTCAGTACTGGGCATCCTTTCCCCAGATGCAGGTTTCAAAATGTCCGGCCAGTCCAGACCCAGTCTGCAGACTAAGGTACTGTGGTCCTCCAGGTGTTTGAAAAAGTTTTAAAGCAGGTGCCAATATTTAAGAACCAGGATATTGCATGCAGAAATCTGGACGGAGGGCCTTTTCTTAGAATGTCAGCGGTCCTCATGGCCCCTGCTGCCTGTAGTCGGGGGCGACTGCTCTCTAGGATAGCCACCCACCCCTCCCCCCAAACCCTGCTGTTTCGCACACTTCTGTGATCCGCCTGGCTCTGACGGCATCTGAGTGTCTGCCTCCAACATCAGGCAGACGAAAAGACAGCGTCCCAAATGTCATGGAGGTAACTGGAGGACTCATGACCCCCTTGAAAGCTTGGGGCAGTCTGAATGATCCTCCCAGTAGATTCGGGCCAATTGATGGCCTGAGTGGCCAATCATTCAACTAGACAGAGCTGCAGGCAGGGTCTGGGGTCGCCTGTGCCACCGGGTCATATGGGGAATGCTGGGTGGGAGAGGGCTGACTGGCTCCCTGACTCGGTCCTGGGCAGAAGCCTGGGGCTGTGTGAGACTTAGCCCAGCACACTCGGGTCAAAACGCGTGGCCAGATACAGAGACCCTGACTGTGAAGCGGCTCTCGGCACGGGTAGATTCGGTGTCCGCCGGTCACCAAACGCAAGGGAAGGGCTTGCCCTCTCCTCAGAGCCTACTAAAGGTGCTGACAGGTTTCTCTCCGTCTTGTTTAGGCCAGGGTCGGGAGATTGTCTCCCAAGCACTCTGAAATACACCCTTGGGGGAAGGCATGTCTGTGTACCCACTGGAATGTTTTCAGTGGGCAGTGGGACCCTTGGGCTGCCAGGGGTTGCCAGGAGACACTCATCCCAGATGATTCCATACCTGGGTTTGCCTGGCCAGGAACACACACCACTAGCTGGGGTCTGAAGCGTCCCCCGTACCCTCTCTGAGACGAGGCCCCAGAAGGTGAGAGAGGGCATCGAGGAGAGGGCAGTAGTGGTTATGCAAATCGTTTAAGCGTTATAAAGAAAATAAAATCAAGGACCTTTTTTTAAATTTTTTTTAATGTTTATCTTTATTTTTGAGACAGAGAGAGACAGAGCACGAGGGGGGGAGGGGCAGAGAGAGAGGGAGACACAGAATCCGAAGCAGGCTCCAGGCTCCGAGCTGTCGGCACAGAGCCCGATGCGGGGCTTGAACTCGTCAACTGCAAGATCATAACCTGAGCTGAAGTCAGACGCTCAACCGACTGAGCCGCCCAGGCGCCCCAAGGATCTTTTTTTAAAACACAAATCCAGAGGGGTGGATTTGTCCCCTGGAAATTTGTTGTGGAGCATTTGTCTGCAGAAGTGGGGTGACAGGAAGAACGAGGCAGGCCGTGGAACCATGCAGAACCATTCGGTCAGCGTGGGCAATGGGTAGAGAAAGGCTAGAGCCTGTGTGTATCACGTGCAGTCAAAATCACCTTTGAGAACTCACTAAGTAGCCCCCAATCCAGCAGGGCCTAGACCCTTGGAGACCCCAAATCCCGTTTCTCAGCGACGGCCTGTTTCTCCTGGAGCAGTGGAGGCCAAAGAGCTGCAAAAGAGAAGTGGGTTGAACAAAGAAGAGTTTCCTACACTGCGTGTGCGTGGTGTATGTGTGTGTGTGGTATGTATATGTGTGATAGGTGTGTATGTTGTGTGTGTGTGTGTAGTATGCACATGTGGTATATGAGTGTGTGATGTGTGTGTGTGATGTGTATATGGGTGTTGGGTACGTGCTGGGTGTGGTATGTGTGTGTGAGTGTGTGATTGGTTGTAATACATGTGTGTGTGTGCATGTGTGTATGAATGTTGTGTGAGTGTGTGACGGGCTGTAATGCGTGTGTGCGTGTAGGTCCATGTGGCGTGTATGTGTGTGGACTCCACTTGCCTTAGTGGCCGTATGATCTGTGTCCCCTGCAAGCAATGGGTGCTGACGCCTCATCTCTGGTTCCTCACTCAGTTTCCCTCCCTACTTGGGAGGTGAAAGGTGAAGGTGCTCACTCATTCAATCTAAACGATGTGTGTGAACGGATCTGCACGTTTCTGGGTGTGTGGGGGTGCCCACGTGTTTGTACATGTACAATATGGCCCCATTCGGGAGACCTGGTTTTGCTCTTGACATGGGCTTCAGAGCTGACGTGAGCCTCAGCACTAAGAACGCTGACTTCGCACATGACAGGTTGAGGAAGTCGAGTCCCCAAGACGGGTCCTGTGTCCCCGGGAGTGCAAACCAGCATGGGACCTCTGGTCCCCACTGCAGACTTAGCAAACACTTCCTAGGGTCCCCAGCGGACTACCTTCCCTGCTAAGCCACCCCACAATGTCTACCTACAAGGGCGCTTCTCCACCCAGGCTCAGCAGAGGCCCACATGGGGGCCTTTGAGGGACCTGAATCCCAGTCTTCATCCTGGAAATTAACTCAGAATTTCTGGAGGTGGAGGAGGGACCACGTGTCGGCATTTTTTAAAGCCCCCAGGCAGTTTCTTTCACCTGGGTTTTTTCAAAGTACAATCTTTACACTGCATCGGAATCACCAGGGACACTTTGTTCAACATATTGCCTTCTGGCCCCCACCCCAGACCTAGAGAATCAGAACTGCTGTGCGTTGTGTTCCAAAACTAGTGTCTAAAAATCCCCTGGTGATTCTAATGGGTTTGAGAACCACTGCTTTAGTGTGAATTTCAAATGTGTGTCCTTTGGAAATATACACACACATCCTTATGCATCACTGCAGTCCCCACCTAGTAACACCCCCCCCCCACCCCCACTGAGGCCTGGAGGCAAAAGTCCACATTCTCCCTCTGTAGCTCCTGCTAATGAATGCCCATGCATCCTCTGCGAACCCCTTGCCAGACGCACTTAATCATTTCCAGGTGCATTTCTGAAATGCATCCTGAGTTTCACCCAGTACCTGCAGGCCTCACCTCTGCCAGCTTTCACTGCAGGGCCCTCCCCTACGTTCCTGCTAACCTAGGGAGCCAGGGTTCTGAGTTCCTAGTTGGGGTCTCCTGTCACAAGTCCGGCTGCTATCCCCTCAGCTCCAGAACCTGCTTCTGCTCCAACCGGCCACCGGACTGCTGGGTCAGCCCAGAAGTGCCTGTCCATAGCGTCTGTCCCACTGAGGGTTCCCTGACCTCTGACGAGGTGTCCAAATAGCATGACTGGAGTGAATCTGACTCTATAAAGTGGGAAAATGGTGCCCGAGGCCATTTATGCCTTTAGCTCAAAGGGGATACTCTTCCTGCTAGATCCACACCATTGGTCTAGCCAGAGACAATTGGGACTTTTCAATTTAGAGACATACATTCCCAATTAGGCCTCCCTTCCCATCTCTGACGTGTCCAGGGGTGACCTTTAGCATCTTGCACGAGTGAATGGGGAGCCCATAGCCATCATTTTGAAGAGGCAGACAATAGTTCCGCCAAGGTTCCGGCATGGTTTCTGGAGATGATGTGGAGTCTCCTGCTCAGTCAAGGAATCCTTCTCCCCGCCTCTCGAGTGTTGTTACCTCCAAGTGCCCTACGCCTAGAGATTGGGAGTCAGAGCATCCGCTGAGACAGACACAGTAAAATGTCTTTGGGATACACCACTCACCAATGAGTTGCCGTTGCTTTTTATATCAGTGTGGCTTACCAACAAACAGAGGAATGGGTGGGGGCCGCTGAGTTTCCTGGGAGAAATGACCGTGGCTATTGACAGGGTGCTATTGTGAAGAAGTTAACGGACTGCCACGATGCCGTTTCTTCCAGAGAGCTTTTTGATTCCAAAGTCTAGAAGAGACCCTGGATTGCTAACAAATTCTTGGAATACATTGAAATCCACATCTGTTTATCCTCCTCCCTTCCCTCTATCCCACAATGCGGGCAGGTCCAAGTTGTATGTTACGGTATCTTTTTCTGTGGTGGAAAGAACAAAGAAGTTGGGTGTTGAATTTAAATAAATATTTAATTCATGAAAATGATCTTATATGTTTTAAAACACTCTTTAAAGCTATTTTTATTCTCTAGAAAGCGCTTATTATAGGTAAATTACACATTTTACTACCGGAGCATTAGGTTTGCCATTAGTACAAATTTAAGGCACTACAAAGACCAGTAGATAATGTTAATTTCAAATACAGAAACTAAATATATTTTGTACCTTTTTTATTACTCATTTTCTTTTAAGTTTTATTGACTGCTTTTTATCTTAACTATATGTCTTTACATCTGCAATCATAATGCACTGTAATGGTATTAATATTTTATAGAATCGGTATTTATAGTTCTTTATTTAGAAACAATGCAGTAGGTCTGCAGATATCTGAGCTCGTCTGGAATGGTGCCCTCCAAATAATGATAAATTACTTGTGCAGTATGCCATTTGCTAATTATATCCATGATTTACTGCAGAGCAAGACTTAAATCATTCATTTCGGTCTTGCGTAACAGTGCCATAAAATTTTTAGGTTTAAAAATGGTTTCCATGTGTATAATTTAAACAAATTTTAGAGCTATTGTATACACAAAATATTGCAACCACCCATTTGTTACATACTTTGTCTTTTTAAACTTCTACTTTTAATGATCACTGTGGTTGAAATTATTATGCTTAATTTTCATAATCATAGCTTTTAAATCTACAGCCGTTTTCACATGTTAGATAAAGAAAAAGATAGCTAATTGTGTGTAGATAGTATGTCATTCCTGAATAGTCCCAAATGGTACAAAATCATTAAAAAAGCTTAAGAGTACGAATTATTCTTCTATTAAAAAACAGTTGCTCTCTAACTAATTATTAGTTTGAGCTGCTTTGTTTCCAAGAACAAATGTTGATCCTTCTAGCCTTGTTCAGCACACCAAAATGAGATAAACGCTTTTTTTTCTTTCTCCTTCTACCGAAATCTTGCAGGTGAGAAGCCCTACAAATGCCCCCACTGTGATTATGCCGGCACCCAGTCAGCATCCTTAAAATACCACTTAGAACGACACCACCGGGAGCGGCAGAACGGAGCCGGGCCACTGTCTGGACAGCCCCCAAACCAAGACCACAGGGACGAGCTGCCCAACAAAGCTGCTTTGTTTATCAGGCCAGACATCCTGAGGGGGGCCTTTAAGGGTCTCCCTGGAATCGACTTCAGAGGTGGCCCTGCCTCTCAGCAGTGGACAGCGGGAGTGCTCTCGTCCGCAGATCACTCGGGGCAGGCCACCGGCATGACTTCCGAGGCTCCTTCGGACACCCTGAAAGGTGCCGACCTTCCTTCCAAAAGCACCCACTTCTCCGAAATCGGAAGAGCTTATCAAAGTATCGTGAACAACGGCGTGAATTTCCACGGGTCCTTGCAAGCTTTCATGGACAGCTTTGTCCTAAGCTCCTTGAAGAAGGAGAAGGACACGAAGGACAAAGCCCTGTCTGACCCCCCGTCCATGAAAGTGCACGGGCCGGATGGTGGTGAGGACAAGGCGGGCGGAAAGGCGGTCGCGAGGAAGTCGGAGAAATCTCAGTACGAGCCCCTAGACTTGTCGGTGCGGCCGGACGCCGCCTCGCTCCCAGGCTCGTCGGTGACCGTGCAAGACAGCATCGCGTGGCACGGCTGCTTGTTTTGTGCTTTCACGACATCGTCTATGGAGCTGATGGCTCTTCATCTGCAGGCCAACCACCTGGGCAAAGCGAAACGCAAAGATAACGCCGTCGGGGTGACCCTCAATTGCAAAGACCAAGCCCGGGAGGCCGGTAAGGTGGCCCTGCTGCCCTCGGTACAATCAAACAAAGAGCTGGCGCTTTCCAGTGTGATTGGGCCTCTAGAGTCTGCTTCCGAGAAGACGGCCCAAGGGCCGGTCAAGGAGACTCTGGGGGAGCAGAAGAGCGGCACGTGGCCCGGCCTGGTGGACCCCGCGTTTTGTAACTTCCCATCAGACTTCTACAAGCAGTTTGGCGTGTACCCGGGCATGGTCGGCTCGGGGGCCTCCAGTTCCTGCCCCAACAAGGAGCCCGATGGGAAGGCCCACTCCGAAGATGACGCCCCGATCCTGATCCCCGAAACCGCAAACAAGAACACTACCGACGACCTCTCCGACATTGCCTCCTCGGAGGACATGGACTCCTCCAAGGGAGAGAACAACGACGAGGAGGATATCGAGACGGAGCCGGAGATGATGAGCAAGCCACAGTCCGCCCTCGGCAAGGACAGCGCCGGCGACGGTGGGGATGGCCTGCCGCCCACAGGCGCCCCTCAGCCCGTCCAGGGACTCGTGTCACCGTTGCCCCAGGCGCCCGAGAAGCAGTGGCACGGCCCGGGCCTTCTTCCAGCCCAGGACCCCTCGGCGGGCCTGCCCAAGCCGGAGCGGGGGCCCCCGGGCCTGGAGAAGCCGATGAACATGCTGTCGGTCCTCAGGGCCTACAGTTCTGATGGCTTAGCAGCCTTTAACGGCCTGGCAAGTAGCACAGCAAATTCTGGATGTATCAAGAGGCCAGACTTGTGTGGTAAGTTTTAGAATCGTCTTCCTTCAGTTCATTTCCCAAAACATCAGTGCTGAATTGTGCATTTTTAAAAAATGAGGTAGACTCCTCCGTGAGCACATGTGTGAACTAACCGCCCCGACAATGCTGTATATGCAGTGTAGACAATCACGAGAGTCCGTTTCATTTCGAAGGTTTAGAACTCACGCTTTTGTGTCCCGGTTTGCACCCCAGTGATCGGAGATGCCCGTCCAGAAGGCATGGAGGGGGGTGGGGTCTCCCCGTGCGAACTACTCCTGTTTTTAATCTGTAGCTTGAGGGGGAACATATTTTTAAGAACGGAAACACAGACAACAAGACATGGTAACTTGCAAACCCTTCAGTATTTTCAACTTCTGCATAAGATGGCTGAAGACAGCTCCTTCCTTACTGCTTTGCTAAGCCAGACCTGCTTTCTTAAACTTTTCTTTACATTGACTTAGAGGCTACTAAAAATCGTATCACACTAACCACAATGTAGAAATAAAGTGATCCTCTCTCCACCCAGGGCGATTGTTTTGGGGTGTTTGTGACTCCTCTTTAGAGATTCCAAACGGCAGTGACTTGTGACCTGGGCCTTCCATTATTGCCTTCTGTCCCTTTGTATCTTCACCTGTCTGTCTGATGTTCTAACAAGCAATGTACGTTGTGAAATCCCTGGTTAGCGGTGTTGTGATCCTGTGTATCTTGGACTTATGCCTGCCTGATCTTGTTAGCAAATTGGCACTTCTTTACCTCCTGAAGGAATATGGTTACCCCAAAGTAATTCCAGGTCTTAAAGACATAATAATAAATTTGGAGCCTAGAATTGGATCAAATGAATGTCAGGGTGGGCAGGGAGGATCAAAGACATTCTCTTGGCACCCAGATATTCCTCGCTGAAAGCCTCTCTCTGAATAGGAGCTCAGTGTATTATATCTAGTCCCATGTAGGCTTGGCAGAGACAAATGGTTGTGGTACCTTTCCACGTTTAATCTATGAATGGATTTCTGTGACTCTACTGCACCTGTTGAAAAAAGGAAAGGAGAGAAGGAAGAAAAGGGAGGGAGGGAGGAAGGAAGGAAGGAAGGAAGGAAGGAAGGAAGGAAGGAAGAAAAGATGGATAATGGAAGGGGTTATTTCTCAACCTCCAAATTCTGATGTTGCTTTGAGCACACAGCAGAATTCAGGAAGCTGGACTGGGTGCACAATTTAAATTGATATATTTCTTTTACCCTCTCCTTCCCTAATTCACTGAGAACTGGATCAAGCAGTCAGAAATATTTTTTTGAATTGTCAAAAATCACTAAATGGATTTCTGACAGTTCAAAACAATATTGACGGTTCCTGGCGCTGAATGATTCACAAGGCCCCATTAACCAGTACCCCCCGATCTATTTTTATCCACATATAATTCATTGCGTGTGAAGCTGTTAAAAACAATATTTAAAAGAAGGAGAAAGGGGTTTTATGTCAGTCCAATTTTTTTTTTTCTTTTTTTCTGGGGGAGCGATGTTTAAGTCTTCTTTTTTTTTTCATTGTTGTTTTAAGTTTGTGACTTTTCTTCCTTTATTGTTGTTTGGTATTTTTTTCTTTAAGTCTATTTTCAGCCCTTTCAAATACCTATGTAGGACCATAGTTCCTGCCAGCAATCCATGCATCAGAAAAGATCAAAACCTGGCATGTTCATAAGCTCATTCTTCTTGAAATGAGCTCGTATTACCCCTATTAATTTTCCCGTCTTCCTATCAATGCTGAAGGAAGGCTGCCTGCCTTGGAGGAGCTCGCCCACTGGTGTCCTGCACAGTGAGGGTGGAGGGGAGGCAGCATCAGTGGGCCTGGTGTCTCGTGAGCCCTTGTCCTCTAAACGGAGCACTTCTCACCTTCTCCCAAATAGCAGCCCACAGCACTCCCCTGACAGCTCCAGGGTATGTGCAAAACACTTTGCTTAGTTCACTTTCAGCCCTTGCGCCACAGATCCTGGGGTCTAAGTTGTGGCTCCTCTCTCAAAAGGGGAATGGAGACCCTCGGGCCAGCCAGGCAAAAAAAACCAACAGGCATCCTGGTTGCCTCTCCAGGTCGGGGTCCGGGTCTTAGCTCTACCCTGCACTCATGGTAAGATGCCAGAATGAACTCTGGCCACAAACTGCCTATTTTTAGAGAGCACAGGTTCTGCATTTCCTTGGGCCTCATTTCTTCTGTGTCCTCTCGCTCGAGCTTGGAAGCAGCCGGGAAGGCCCTCCCCTGGCCCTTGTGTTTGCTTGGGGTGGGCCGGAGGCACTGTCCCTCTTCCTCCAGGTGGGGCCTGCCCCTGCCCTGTCTTCACTCCCCACTCCCATCTCTGGCCCTCCATAATCAAAATCTTCTTATCTTGATTTATTTTCTTACTGGCTGCTATGTGTCCCAGAGCCCAGGGGGTTGGGGATGGGGGGCCGAGGTAGGCATATTCATCCTTTCTACCAGTTGGTATCTGGGAGGAAAACTGAAGCCTCGCTGGTTACAGAATGGGCATTTGGGGGCATCTCTCTCACGGTCCAGCTCACCGTCTCTCTAGCATTGCAAGGAGCACAAATGATGGTTGAAAACTTCCTACCCTTATTGGCTTGACTTTGCAAGAGTGGAAATGATATTGGCATCAGGAAATCAAATATTCCTGACGTTTCTTCCCTCTTCTCTGCTCCACTCAAAGTGGATATGGATTTCCAAATGGAACCACCAGCTTGATATCTGGTTTCCTCAAGAAGCTGGGCTTTGCCAAACCAAAGAATTATTCCGGTATTCCTCATCTCAGGAGAGTTTAGGGTCTGACGGTTGTCTAGTTAGTAAACCCAATTCCCCACTTCGATGCCCCCAGAAACAGGCTTGTAGGAGGAGCTAATGTCCGTCTGTGTCTATTCTCATGGGATGTGAAAGTGTTTGAAGAAGCATCAGTCAAAATCTTGTTCAGATCACGCAGACTCCCCACGGAGCTCAGCAGCAACTCTGACACATGCTGGCGAGTTGGAGGAGGTGGCTTCTAACCCTAAAGTCTGTGGGAGACTCTCATGCTGTAGGCTGTACTTCTAGGTGCTTCCCTATCTCTGCATGCCTGCTTCCTAACTGCTCAAACTCTGGTCTTCCATTTGCGTGGCTTCACGGACCTAGGTTCCTGGCCAGTGAGCACTGCCCGTGCCTGGCCAGTGCACTTCTGTCTTGGGTTCAGAAGAGAGAGATGAGGAGGGGGGCCAACCCAGCCCATTGGGTAGGAGACTCCTGTAGCACGTGCCATGGTTGAGAGCTTGTGCCTGAACTTTCTAAAGGTCCTTCCATAGAGAATAGAGCATTTGCCTGTCAAAGCCATATCACAGAAGATCTCGAGAAGGAGCCATCTTGGATTAAGCTGGAGGATATGGACTGTTGGCTCTAGAGTAGGTCAGATCCCACTATGGACCTGATTTTGTTGGGTGAAATCCCACTCCAATTAAAGCTTCCATTTCTTGAGGTGTCTTTCAGACTCCAGGCATAGCCCACATTTCTTTATTCGGCTGAAGAAACATGGCGTACACCATGGGTCATTCAGGGCCATTAGAGAACCTGGATGTGCCCTGGAGTTTGTTGGAATGGATTTGACCTTGGTCCTGCAATGGGACAGGAGCCACATGAGTATTTAATTAGGGAGTAAGGGCAGGCCGGAGCCGTGCTCACATCCACTGATAGGACAAGGTTGGGCAATCCCCTTGTCCAGGCTGAAACACTTGGATGAACTGTTGAGTCAGCCAGCAGCGTGGAGGTCAGACAGCATGGACGGCCTGGGCTTCTGTGTGCCCCAGACGGCACAAAGGCCGGTCTGCACGGCACCTGCAGGGCTGGCTGCATGGCAGGGTTACAGAGCACATTTAACCCCAGTTTGTGGATTTGGAAAGCAACCCACAGATCACCCTTACTCTTTGCCTTTCAAACCTGAGACAGATGGCTGGGGGTCATCGTGTGTTGAGTCTGGCAAGCAGGGTTTGCTCGGTGTCTTTTGGTGAGCCCAGGGGCAAGGCTGATGGGCAGCATTAAAGGGAAAGGCAGCGAGAAGGACGACACACTTTGTCCCCCGAAGCTCTGGAGTTACCACCACGCAGGGAAGCGAGGCTGAGTGAGGAGACTCCACCAGCGTGTCTGTCATGGGCATGAGGCCTTGCACAGTGGCTTCTGGACAGAGGCACCCACCAAGCCCCAGGAGAAGCTGTTGGGAAGACAGGGTCATTAGCAACAGAGGCCCCAGTAGTCTTACCTTGTTATTCTCAGGTTGTAGGGGAACTGGTTTCCTAACCCAAATTATGCTTGAGACCGAAGGTTCCCTGGGCTCCCGCAGTAGTGAGAGAATCGGGACCCCTCCTTAAAAAAAGAACTCAGGGTCCATCGAAACCTCTTCCCATCATCCATGCTAAGATGTGTGATGAAATGAACTAGGACATCTGAGCTGAACGCTGTTAAAATGGGACTTCCGTCCTCCACAAACCTCGCTGATTTCCAGTGTCGGCAGTCTGAAAATATTCACTACTTACCAGCTACACAGTCTAAAGCAGGGGTTGGCTACTACTTTCTTAAGGGGCCCGAGAGGAAATACATTAGGATTGCAGGCAGTGTGGTCTCAGTCACGCCCACCCCACCCTGCCCTACAGTGCAGGAGGAGGAGCCACAAATGATCATTAAACAACTAGGCGTGAGGAAGGAGGTGCCGCTGTGTCGTCCCTAGAGAAGACACACACGAACCCGTCTGCTGTTGCCTCGAGGGCCAGTGAGATGATGCAGGGAAGGCCCAGGTTAGTGCCTGCGGGGCTCCACCTACTGCCACTGGAGACAAAGCCAGAGACACCAGAGACTTTCCTGAGAGAGAGGCTTTGTAGACCCCGATGGCCTGGTGTACCTGTTCCCAGAAGGTCACGTCTCTGCCTATGCACAGAGACTTGCAGGAGAAGACTCCTCCGTGCCTCATGGAGGTCCCAGAGTCTCCCCGGTCCTGGCCAGTGTAGGCAGAGGAGGAAGGGACAGGAGCTTGGCTCTGAAGGGAGCTTGCTCCGTGGAAGCTTCAGTTCCCTCAGTGATGGGCAGAAATGGAAGGATGAAACAAGACGATGGATGTAGAAGAGGTTGGATAAATGGTTCTCAATTGAGTTGGTGTTTTATAGCGGAAGTGAATGTCTACGTGGGGCTGTCCTGACAGAGTGGTGCCAACGTCCAGATGACTTTTGGCTGCAGTCTCCCTTTGCCATGAAGCAAGTACAAATCTCACTTCCCATCAAGGTTTAAGAGATACGTTTTGCTTCCTCACGTGTGCCACGACAGGTCATGGATAGCAAGGAGATTCTGCTGGTGACCTTGTGATACCTGTTGCAGTGGCCCCACCCTTTCAATTTCTACCCAATTATCTTCCTTCCTGTGAGACGGCAGGTGCTTGGCATAGGGAGTAGGTCCCTCCTCCTCAGCGTTTGACCAAACTTTGGCTAAAGTCTGTGGTCAGAGATTTCCAAGGGGGCTTGGCTGGAGTGTGTGGAAACACCGTGAGAGCTCCCCATGTGTGTGTATGCGTGTGTGCACATGCATGTGTGTGAAGACACCCAAGCATAGGCAACAGGTGCACGGCCTAGGGTTTTTGGTCTTATGGATGATTCTAAGATTGAAGGGGTGGCCTAGCAGCCAGCAGGTTCCTATAAAGAAAGGAGGTTAAATTAGGCAAATGGCACAGGAAGAGAACCACAAAATCGAAATCCGTCAAGTGTAGAGGAGCCCATGTTCAGCCAACACCAAGAAGGGCCGTTAGCCTAGAAGATCCTGGGCGTCTCCACTGTAGGGCCTTGTTGTCTCTGAAGCTGCCATGCTTTATTTAAAGCCAGATGAGCAATCATTCCTCCTTCTTCTCTTCTTTATGAGCTGATTCTAAAATGGATTGGCTTGCAGAGACTGTCGATAAAGCACAACTTTGCACTTGCTTTCTCTGCCTGATTTTATCATTTACGGATTGGTCGTTGGCTTCCAGAGTCCAGCCTGCTCCCAGGAACAGTGTGTGTCCAGGGGCTGATGTTAGACCCCAGTAGGGAGGACCATTTGGCTTGTGCTAAAGTCCAAGGGCACATCCTTCTTAAGTTAGTGCAGAGCAGTACTCCATGCTGCCCGCTCTGCTCCTGCTGGCTGCCCCCAAACCAGCCACAGAACCTGTCCCTCAGATTCTGGCGGGACACAGGGGAGGTGTTGTCCCCTGGGATCTCCTGCAGAAACCGGCACCCACGGATGGGCTGTCCTCTTCCCTCGTCCAAAGCCTCACTGTGTGCACTGTCTTGACGAAAAGGCAGCCTCTTTGGATGGCAGCCTCTGCAAACTCTCTGGGCATTCTCTTCCTCCTCCCCCCCCCCCTCTTCGTAGATTAAATGGGAATGCCACTGACGTGATGTCGTTTGCACTGCAGGATGACAGAACTGTTGTGTGAATACCATTGTATTTGCCAAATGGTCCACTCGTCATTTCAGAACAAACAAATGGATGGTGTCTGTAAGTCGGCAAACACTGGTGACATTTAGCCTTGTTTATGTTCCTTTCCTTTTGCTGCATATTTTTGGCTCCAAAAGCTACTGTCTGAATCAACTGTGCCTCCGAAGCAGGAGAAAAGTCTGGTAGCTTTCACCTTGGTTTCTGTGTGCGTATTCTTTTTCGATTGCTCGATATCTACTGCCCAGGACCCAGCCTAGGGCGAGAGAAGACAGCAACTGAGCTCTTGGTTCAAAAATAATAATAACAATAATACACACACAGACACAGACACACACGTACACGTCTTTTTCTCCACAGTAATGACTTAAGAGTGGGAGGGAGGAAGAGAAAGCTGAGGGGAGAGAGTGCTGTCAGACCAGACACCCACATCCCTGGGGACGTGCAGACTCTCCAAGCCCGCCCACTGGCCACTGCCGTGTGATACGGCAACAGCGTGACCCCCTCGCTGTCTTGCGCTGAGTGCAGGTGTCCTGAGCTTAAGCTTGGCTTCTCCCTCCTTCCGCTGCTGACTCGGAGTGATGCTTGGCACTGACAGCCACGTAGATACAGGCCACATCTTAGCTATTGAAGGAATCAGGTTCTTTTCTTTTTTATATTCAGATGTTGTGTGCAAAGCCCAGGTTTCAAATAAGTAGTAATTATCTCCTATTACTTAGCGCTGATCAACAGCACCTCTACGCCTAATTGCCAACCTGCTCTAATCACGTAGCCTATTCTTGCTTTAGCCAGAGACGGAAGGACCAAATTTTATAAATATTGCTTTATTGTCATTCCTCCATTAAACAATTAGGGAGCGTGGCCCTGTCCTTGCTTTTGAATGCCTCTAGCCTACGTGGTTTCTGGATTGTTTAATGAATCTGCACATTTTCTTGCAGGTAAGTGACACCCCCCGTTCTAGTCGGTCTAGCCGGACTTGCCCTTGTCTGTTCGTGCTCCTCGGTGGCTATCTGCAGCTTGTTAATTGTGTAAAGTCAAGAGAAGAATGTATACACATATGTGTGTTGAATAAATAATTACTATTGGCACAGGTATGTGTATACACACGACACATCAACCCCACCACAGTATATATAGCAGAGAATCAGGGAGGTTAAAAATATTGCCCCATATGTTCCACTATTAGTCATGGATCGCGAAGGCTTAGTAACTTGAACGAGAGAAAATTCCCTCCGAGTCGTGAATCCTGAGTGACAAACGCTGGTGGATTGGAGGTCCCTTCACCTGTGAAAAATCTGACTGGGGGCCGGGGTCGGGGGCGGGGTGGGGGTTCCGCTACGCCAGCTCGCCGAGCTTCCAGGGGCGGGCCCTGAGGGTCTCGTTGGCATTCCTGCTTGTGTCTGATTGTCCTGTATTTTGTAACACTTTAGAAGACTCCAGAAAAGTGCAGTAATTCTCTTTCTCCATAGTATTTAAGCAGTGCTGTTGCTAGTTGAATATTGTGTCAGGTTGTCCTATTAACCGGGAACAGACGACAGTAAAATCCCAGGGTACAGGCACGTTGGCATCCATAACTTCAAAAATGGTGACTGAAGCAAAAAATGTGTAAAACTTGTGCTGGGTTATCGTGTGCTTTGGACTAGAGTATTGTTGAAGTAATTAGAAGATTATATTAAGGTATTCCTGGTAATGAAGGCATGTAAGTTATAATAATTGTAGCTTTCTGAATAAGTGTCAAACTATATCTTTAAGTGTGCTGTATGCTGACTTACAAGTTAGGTCATTTATGAATGGAATGTAAAACAATACTAAAAATGCTTCAATAACTTATCTTGGTATTGCTAATAAAAAAAAAGCTGTGAAACATTAGTGCAGTTTTGAGTCATTATGTTAATTCATTCCACAACACGCCCCCTCCCCCCTCCCCCGCACCCCCACCCTGTGACATCCTCCCTTGTCGGAAGCGTCCACAGGGCATTCAGGGAATTCTAGTTTGCTGCTCCACTGGGATGTTGGCTGGGCAACTGGTTGCTTCCCACCCACCGCCTCCGGCCCCGGCTCACCTTTAGGCGGGCCCCACTAGTAACCACACCCGGACGGGCAGATGCAAAGGCACCTGCAGGTTGGGTGAGGTGACGTGGTGGTGGGTGGGTGACCGCCGGGTGACACGTGCGGATGTCTCTGTACAAGTGACTGTGGGCACCGAGACCCCCCAGGCCTGCTCACAGGCCCCGCGCGCAGGGACACTGAGGCACGCAGCGCGCAGGCTGCTGTCCCCCAGCCCAGGTGGGGAAGAGACTGCTCACACCCAGCCTCCCTCCAGCAAACCCCCACCTGTGCTTTGAATCCCGTGAAGTGTAGTTTAAAAAAAAAGTTGTTTTTAACGTTTATTTATTTTCGAGAGATGGAGAGAGACAGAGTGTGAGCGGGGGAAGAACAGAGGGAGAGGGAGACACAGAATCTGAAGCAGGCTCCAGGCTCCGAGCTGTCAGCACAGAGCCCGATGCAGGGGCTTGAACCCACGAACTGTGAGATCATGTCGCTTAACCGACTGAGCCACCCAGGTGCCCGCCCCCACCCCACCCCCACCCCCCCGCCCCGTGAAGTGTAGTTTTAAATGGAACAGCGCTGGGAATTGTTGGAGTTGGAATATTTTTGTCCACGGAGATTTTTGGGTTGTGCCTGTATTTGCTGTCACAGGCTTTTGCCTGCCTGGTGCCCCACTCCATATCATGGTGGTGGGGCGGGGATGGGGGGTGCACAGGAGGGAAGGAGTTTGCTTCCTGTTTTTGTTGCTTAGATTTTTTTCTGTCCATGAGCTGGGCTTCAGGGCCCTGCCCCTTCAGCGTTTCCAAGCCTTCCTGCTTGGGTCTGTTTTGGAAACGTCTAGACTCCCCGCACACGCCTGCTCCCCGTTTAATTTGTCCTGTTGTCGGTGGGGGAGGTATTATCATTTTGACAATGTCCCCACACTCCCAAATAAGTCAAGCGTCCCGTGTGTGCCAGGGGATGGAAGCCTGGGAATGTCCCCTGAACAGCCCTGGCCTTAGCAACAGGACAGTCACAGCACCTTGACTGCTTGGAACATTCTCTTCAGTATGTCTCCTGCGAACTGTTGATGTGATCCCGACCCCAAAGACCATGTATAGTAGGAGATTGTCTCTGATCTGAGAGAAGCGGAGAGAAGGGAGAGATTCTGCGTCTGAGAACACATGACAAAGCCCACATGGAAAGCGTAGATCTTGAAGAAGGTTTACTAGCTCTCTGCCCACAACCGCTTCCTGATTCTTTGTTCACGGGTGAACTGAGAACACGCACTGTGGGTTCTGGTAGAAAACATGATGGACCCCGCCATGCCCAGTGAAGGTAAAGGGAAGTGACCCCAGCCCCAGGCCCCACGCCCCAGGCCCACGTGGCCACCCTGAGCCTGAACAGAAAGAAGGACTCCAGGAGGATTTTGTCTGTATCTCTACTGCCCCCTGAGTCTGGGGAACTGTGCCCTTTCCTGGGTTCTCAAGTCCCGAGGGCTCCACGGGGCCTGCATCACCTCGGCGGGCACGTTACCCCTGTGAGGAGGTGCTGTGTTCCCTCCTTGGGGCCTGAAGCCCTGTTTGGGTTAAGAAGCCACATAGGCAGCTCCCAGGATGGGGCTCACCACCACCCACCTTGTGCAGCAAGGGGCACCCCTGGGCCCCTCTGGACCAGTGCATCAGGCCTGGGGGCACAGGCAGGGAGAAGGAGGGCTCTGGAAGGCTGCTGGGCCTCAGTGCCTCTGCTCAGGGTTGAACACGTTGCCCGAGGCACTGTTCACCGTTCACAGCCACTCTGCATGCTCCAGGACCCCTTCCCTACCCCACAGCCCTGACCTTGCCAAGCCAGCAGGGACTCAGGGGTCCAGTGAGTGGCCGGGGGCCTTGGGTATGGAGGAAGTACCACTGAAAGGGACAAAGCATCACGCTGACAGTGGGAGGGCTCCTGGGGCTGCTTATCTGGGCATCTGCTGTTTTGTCTCCCTCCCTGGG
The DNA here is from genome assembly GCF_046562875.1 of Panthera onca. Classification (NCBI taxonomy): domain Eukaryota; kingdom Metazoa; phylum Chordata; class Mammalia; order Carnivora; family Felidae; genus Panthera; species Panthera onca. The sequence goes on along the minus strand of NC_138353.1, from coordinate 22,076,418 downwards.
CCCATCCCCTAATGGGGTCTCTACCCATTTCCGCGTCTAAGGCAGGGGGTCTTTCCTGAGTCTCTCCCCAGTGGTGACTTCTCAAGCTTAGAGGAGACCTTTGTGGATTCTCATCCTTTCATGAACCGAGTCCCAGCCTCCTCCCACCTCTCCCTTCATGGCACCCCTGCTTCCCACTCACCTCCCCCTCTTTCCCGCCTAGGGGGAAGAACTCCCTTCTCACCCGTTGAGCGTTCTTGGGAACATCCTGTCTGCTGTGAGCGAGCTGGGTGGGTTCGGGTCTCTGGAACGAGCTGACTTCATTTCACAGCTCTGCGTGGGGGCTGTAGCTCTGTTCCCTGCTGTCACCACCCGCCCCCCCCCCCACCATCCCCACATGGGGTTCTAACAAGCCCCACCTGTTCGCACTCCACTTGGGGCAGCCAAAAGCATCACCTCCTGGACCTGCCCTTGACCTTTCCCAAGCGGGGCCGGCCCACTGATCTGAGGTGAACGGGACCCCCCCTTGGTAGGTGAGACTGAAGTTTCGAGGAGGTAATTGTGCCTTGAGGCGGGATAGCCGGAGGAAGGGGACGGTGGTCTGCACCTTATGGTAAGACAGAGTCCTCAGATTCATTGATTCATCTACACACGTGGGGAAGTATGTTTGCTTTGATGAAATGCAGATATTCTGGTGGTGGGGGAAACAATCTAAACTTTGGGAGGTGACTATGGCTCACGTATAGTCACTTTCTCAGAGATGTCACGATGATTAAATTACCTTCCTGGGTACGCAGTCGCACACTGGCAGCGTCGTCTCTGCATGAGCAGATTCCGCCTGTTGAGCAAACAGTGTGCGTTTTCAAGGTTAAAGTTGGGGAACTCTGCAAAGCTATTTCATTAGCAAAAACACCCATTTGTGCGCCCAGATGCCGGCTGGCTTTCTGAGGACTTTCTCTCTCGTGCTTTTTGTGGAGTTGTCCAGGCACACCCATCTAATCGTAACCCGCTGCTCGCGAGGTTACGTTTTCTTTTTGAACTTCTGTTGTTGTCAAATTAATATAATATGCTCTCAATTATCCACATAAAAGGAGAGAGGCACCCAAGCAGGGAAAGTAAATTTGCAATTAATTTCCTAAATTATTGCTCTTTTTATATGACGGACAAGTCGCTTTTCTCTTTTGACTCAAGGGTTTTGTATGTCCCGGAGGGAGGGCTGGGCGGATCCCCAGGACAGGCCACTCCCAGGTGTTCACACACCTGGGGCAGGGCCGCAGGTAGATGTTCTGTGGGCTCGCGGAGTGGCCTCGGTGGGTGCTTAGGGGTCCGGGGTATGTTTGGCTCTTTCTTGTCAAGGAGAGTCCACTAATCTTCTCGGTCTCCCGAGATCCCATTGGCGACCTAGTTGGGGTCTCCCAAAAAGCAGACCATAAGATAAGAACCCAGGGGGAGGTAGCGTATGTGGGCGGAGACCCCAGGAGCCATGAGAAAGGGAGCAGCGCGGGCGACAAGGCAGGGAGGAAGCTGCCCAGGTGTGTTAATGAGAAGGTTGCCTGTTGGGGTCTGCACTCAGTGCCTCTGGGGACCCTCTAAGGCATTGTGTGGAGCTCATCTTGGAATTACCCCACTGAGGGTTGAAGAAGCTGGGGTATTTAGTTGAGCGTCACTGCAGCCCACACAATGACCAAGCAGTCTTCTTACGTCCAGAGAGAGACAAGAGGCCACTGGCATGCCGAGTGGAAAGGAAGAAGTAGGACACCAACGACATGTGCCACAAGTGGGAACCCCTTGGCCAGAAAGTTTTTATCCCCTCGGTGTACTGCATAAGGTCACCAAGGATGACAGAGACTCATCCCATGATTCCCTGTGGGAAGTGAACTGTGCATTTTAAATGTTGAAAAGTGCCTGGCCTCTCAGCTTAGACACAAACTTACAGGAGGCCAGGTGGGAGGGCTGACCTCGGGGTCAGGAGACCAGGTGTCCTACCAGCAGTCGAGCTCCAAGGAGCTCCGATGGCTCATCCTTTAGTTTGGGCACCATTTCTCCGTTGGCGAAAGGAAGGGGTGCCTGGACGTCCCCTCAGTAACCTCCTGGGTCTCAAACTCTGACTTTCACGGTCCTTTCTAGCCCAGACTTTTCAGGAGACCTTGTAGGACCTGGTCAGCCCTAGAGTCCTCATGAACACTCACTTCAGCAGGGCCCTGGGTGTGGGAGCCAAGCAGGCGTCCCCACAAGTGCATGAACTCGTGGGACTTCAGATTGACCGAGACTATTTACTGCTCGAGGGCGTGGGGCCTGTGAGTACTCACCTCAGCGTGAAGACATTTTTATTAAATCATAAGAGCACTGAGGAATTTCCCTTTCCTTTTTTTTTCTAAAGGGAGAGTCAGTACAACTGGATTTTTGAGTTCATGGTAGTGCAAGAAACACTTGATCATTTGACTTTTTTTCCTTTTCAATTTTCAACCTCTCGTGTTCACAGTGGAGCTTGTGAAGGTAGTATTTTCCATGATTAAGTTTTCCTCAAACACATTACAGGTACCAATTTGATAATCCAGTGAGTCCCTCTTCGGACAGTAGTCCCTCTTGGGAACCCCCAGCTCCCAGCTGGCACTCCTACCTGGTGACACCTAGAGGCAGAGAAAGGAGGTACCGAGTATGATATGAATCATACTCTGTCGTGCACCATTGGGGCACAGGGACAGTGCACATCCTCCTCCGTGCGGGGGGCCTTTCCGTCCTTCTACCCTCAGGGCTCTCTTGGCCACTCAAAGTTGCTGTTGGCTAGCAAGCTGCACCCGTTCCCCAACCCCCCAACTTGGGACAGTATGTGCTGTCTCCAAGCGTGAACCCCGCAAGTCCATGGTCTCTTGTTTTCGATTGAATATAACCTGATTGCCTCAGTTTTGTCTGCCATGAAATGGCACACTTATGCACCCTCTAGAGAGTAAGGCGAATATGAACAAGTGAGTTGGAGGTTGGCGAGTCGCCCACATTTCAATTATTTAAGGATTTCTGCCGCTATGCAGGACCCAGGCAGGGCTTCCATGAACACTCAGAACTTGCTAAGACCTTCGCAAGTGGCTAGAGCATCTGGGTAGGGCAGTGCAAGGTCGAGGTATGGTGTCCCTCATCCTTGCCCGTCTGAAGACACCACTGGACAGGGTTCTGTCTAAGTTGCCGGGCTAGCAGTCTTCCCATCCCAGAGCGGACACCTCCACAGCGGAAACTGTTCGGTTCAGGTTCGGCGGTCGCATTCCCGGGATGTGCAGAAATCACCCCCGTGGGCTCCAATGGAGCCATCTTGCCTGTGTTCTAAGGCTACACAGGATTTACAATTAGGAGATTTAGAATGGGATCCCTTCGCCGTCAACAGGATTCTGGTACCAGTGGCTTTTGCTTTCCATGAAAACTTTGGGCTTGAAGTGTCGTCTCTAAATCACACTGAGGGCAATTAATTTTAAATCCCAAGGGGAATTTCCTTGAGGACTTTGGGGTAGACGCCTTTGCATTTCATTCATATAGGCAGAGTGCCTGGGTTTCCCTAGCATTGGGTGGGTTCATGAAATGCTGGAGGCGGAGGAGGTGGGTAGCGAGGCAGGAGGATGCAAAGCAGGCGGGCCTCCCTATCCTGGAACCCCCAAGAGGGAGAGGGTCTTTGGATTTGGGGCCAGGCGTGTGGGACCCTCCCAGTGGGGGAAAGAGGGATGCCCTTGGGCCCAGGGCATCCAGGGCCTGACAGCCCGAGAGAGCCAGAGAGCGGTTTGGGGCCTGCAGGCCTGGGGACCCCAGACTGGACACCATGCCCACTATATCAGGGGTCTGCGGGATAGAGAGTCTGAAGGGATGGCGGAGCCCCAGGGGCCTGGTCTGTGACGAAGGGTGGACAGAGGGATGGGGAGCCGGAAGGACCCGATGATGGGAGAGGATTCGAAGAACCAGAACAGAAATTGGGCCTGGAGGACAGAAGTGAAGGAAAGAAGCCAAGAGAGAAAATGCGAACAGAGCAGAAGAAAATGATAGAAGAAAAGCCCCCGGAGGGGAGAGGGCAGACGGAGGAAAGCCTCGAGGAAGGGGGGGAAGAGAAGCCAGCAGAAATGAGCGGGTCCAGGCCGAGGAGAACCCTCGGGAAGCCGCCCGGGCGTGCAGGTGGCACTGTGCTGATGGGAAGGGCCTGGCTGCTGGGCCAGCGGTTCTCCCAGTTCTAGAGGGAACACTGAGGGGGCCGGCCGAGGGGGCTGCAGAGGCCCCGAGTAACAGCACCTCCTCCTTCCGGGACTCCAAACCACCAGATTCAGGAGGAAATGCTGCAGCTTAATCAGAATTATTTACAAGATAATGGTCCATTGTTTGCACTAAGACAGATGTTGTCTGTGGGAACTTTGTGTTTTATGCTCCTTCCCCTGCTCTGCCTTCACTCGGTGCAGATGGGATCGAAGTAATGTGAGTTATTATTCCAGGGACTGCAAAGTCGGAGGCGCCTTCATCCCAGCCTGGGCTCGGCTGGGCAAACGAGCTGGGCTGGCATCGGCGGTGGGGAGGTGGGTCACTGCCGGCCGCGGGCCACGCGGGGCCTCTGGTCTCCCCGTAGCCCCTCCAAGCAGCCTGTGATTAAGAAGGTCTTGTTTCCTTGGGGGGCGGGCCCGTGCAATCGCCTTGTCTGGTGGACAGGAAGGGCGCGCTCTGATTAAGGTGCACTTGCTGTTTGTTGAGTCGAGAGGTCACCACTGACATCGCAAATGAGGGTGGCCATCTGGCCCTCTGCTTGCCAAAAGGAAAGAGCGGCCCCTCTGGGGTAGGGGCTTGGAGCCCTTCTACCTCTTCTTTTTTAACTGACGAGAGAGCTTGCTTTTGATCCTGTTCAAGGGGCCAGGTCTGGACTTGTGACTCCGTCCTTCCTCCTCCAAGGGTACGGATGGCCAGATGAATGCTGGTTTCCCCTACCGGCCCGGGGAGCCGCTTGTCCCAAAGGAGGAAAGATGGGGCGGGGTCTCTCGGTTTCAGGGGGGCTCCCAGCCTCACCCGCCCTCTAGGCAGTTGGGCTCCCAGCCTTGCCCTGGGCTCCCACCTGCCTAGTGCCGCCCCCTTCACGTAAAGCCCCTGAAGCCAGCTGATCCTTCTTCGGCACTCTAGGGTCACCAGCCACGCCAGCCACCTCTGCCCAAGCTAGTTCACTGCGTCATCAGAGCCCATCTTCTGAGTGCGAAACTGAGGCCAAAGGATTGTTGGGTGACTTGGCCGTTTTCTCCTCGGTGGAGAAGCCTTCCAACACCTCCAGTCGGGACCACCCCCTCTGAACATCAGCTGTGCCTGGGGCATGAGGGTAGCTGTCTGCAGCATCAGGGAGGGGGATGCAGTGAGATGCTTGTGTCTGGTGACGAGCACAGGCTCACCACCCAGTACCAGCTACATCATACTGCCTGTACAAATTGCATTTCCAACATCAGGCCGTGACCAAACAAAAAATCGCTACCTTTGGAGGCAAAAACCAACCAGCGGTAGAGAAGAGAAGGACGCTTTCAATGGCAAGCAAGTGGAATCAGGCCGGCTAGTTGGACAGTGAAGAGGAAAAGTCAGGTGGCCATCGCTCCTAACCCTGCACTCAGCTCCTGGGCGCCTGAGAGAAGTTTCCCCGAAATCGGCCACCACCGAAGGTTTCGTCCCATTCACGCCCCAGCGGGTTGGCTCGAGTGTTTAGGAAGATGACTTTTCCCCCTGTAATCTCCCCCAAGCCCAGGGGATGACCCCCTTAACGTTAGCAGCAGGATCCGATCCTCTGAGCTATCCCTCCATCTGCCAAGGTTGTTTTAAAATAATAACTACTTACTGTGTGTCAGGACCCACTCCCGCTCTAAGTACCTTAGAGAGGATAATACGGACGAGATGCTTCCATTTAACTCTCCTAAAACTCCCACGAGGTAAAAGCACTTAGTCTTCTACCCATTTTACACCTGGGAAGGTGGAGGCACAGAGAGGCCGCGTAGCTGATCCCGGCTGACGCAGCGAGCACGTCAGGGCGCTGAGAGTCAAGGCCAGGCAGTGGACATCCCCGAGCGTGACCTTCCTGCTTCCTCTCCTTGTGGGTGGCCGGTGCTTTCCCCTGCCTGTCATCCTTGTTTGAGATGCATTGAAAATGAACAACACAACCAAGAAATACACAAAAATAGCTCGTTCCTGCCAACTCCAGCTCTGGGGCCAGGGAGAGGAGGAGGGTGATTGCAAGCAGAGATTCAATCCCAGAACCTGGACTTGACCCCCGGGAACAGGCAAGCACAGGGTGCCGGGGGGTGGGGTCAGGTGACCCAGCTGGCCCAGAACTGTCCGAGCACCCCTATTCCCATCCCCGTGGTGTCCTCACCTCTCGCTAAGTGACAGCATAGCATTGGACCATACCAAGATTCCTTTCATCTCCCAGCCCGAGAACCAGTTATTCTTGGAACTGTATTTATTCAGTCCCGTTCAGCCTCAGGAAAAAACTCCCCCCGCAAATGAGCGGGCCTCAGGGAAACCTGACCCCTCACCTTGCAATTGTTCCCCGGGGTCCAGGTGGGGGAGAGCGGAGAGTGGGTGGCCCAGGGCACCAGCGGGCCCTCCCTCCGGTGCTGCCTCAGGCCCAGCCCCCAGCTGCGAAAGCAGCAGAGGTCAGACTAGAATAATATTTATCAACCTTATTCTCACTGTGTCAGGCTCTGCCCAAACCCCGGCATCGCTGGAGATCACAGATCATGTCTTTTAAGGTCCCACAGAGCCGCCTCACATGTGACCAATTACCTCTGTCAAGCAGGGGGAAGGAGGTCCCGCCTCGGTGGGTGGGATCTGAACTTGAGCTTCCAGAGGTCCGTGACTGGGATCTTAGGCCTTTGAGCCTGTCACTCCCCTATAGCCAGACCTTTTCTGTTAAAACTGTTTAAATTACAAACCAGTAATAAAAGGATCATATGTGTTTCCCACCGAACAGGTTCTTTAGGGCTATTATGATAATTAAAAACATATGGTGCCTGTGCCAGTCAGAGGGAACCGCAGATGTACAAATTAGGTATTATATAAGGGTTTTCTGCTTTTGCCCTTTTAAAAACGTCAGGCTGGAGAAGTTTAAAGAGATAAAATGGCAATTGTGCAGATAGTAGGTAGCATTTGGGTTTTAGAATCATTAAATATATAAACCCTTTTCTTTTGGCTTAATAGGAATAAACAGGTCCTGATAACCGATGGAGGGGCCAGAACGTGGAGACCCCCGAGGTGAGCCGACAGAGGCAACACTTGCCACCTCACCGGGTCTCAGATACCGTGAAATCTTTTGCCTTTTTTATGACGTTGTTCTGCACAAAGAGGATTATATTTACTAAATATTGAATTATATATTAAAATTGGATCGAGGGGAGCAAAGATAAGGATTTCGTTACATCAAATTTTTACTTTTTGAAAAGCAAAGATGCAAGTATTGATTAGTCTAGAAGTAGTCATTTGTTTTCATTTAAAATATGCAATTGATTTTGAGAAGGTGATAAATACTGCTAATAAAAAAAAATTGGGAGGATTTCCATGGCTCGCCGTCAGTGGCTTTCCAACGCAGACCGTACGAGGAAGCCGAGTTCTGCCGAGCCGGTCATATTGAAAAGAGGTGAGCCCACTCGTATTGGGCTGCCTGGGGACACTGGCAATATCCAGCCGTGCTCGGGGGCAGCTGAGATGACAGGCCCTCAGTCCCGATGCATGGGGACCCGGGCTAAGCAGCCAAGGATTTATTTAGCACTTCCTTGTTATGTGTCTCTGCTACAGAAACCCATCTGGACCGCCCTAAAGAAGGAGGTGATGAGTGAACAGCTCTGCTCCTCAGGGCCTCTACTCTGCTCCCATGGCCTCCCCGAGACGCTCCCAGCCAGAACCAGTATAACCTTGTCCCAGACTGGCACCCCTTTCTCCATGTGACATGGTAGTGTCTCCATAGGAAAGTTAAGCAGAGAGTCAAATAACTAATCACTAAGAATGCATGAGCAGAGAAGAGGTTCTGATTATCCAGAAGCCCAGAGCACTCAGATAACCAGAATTGGTTTATAATCGGAAACTGCCCCTTCTCGAGCATCCTGGCCTAAGCAAGTCTGGGCTCTCAGGGAAAAGCATCCTTTGAAATGGGTCATGTGGCCACATCCCTACTTGGGTCTCTAGTTCGTCTGCTTGGCTCCTCTCCTTTGCCCCCACCCTTTTCATGGCACAAAAGGTCCACTGTCCTCCTGTGCCCTTTCCTTTGGGCGGCCGTGACCTGGTGTGCCTCTGGGTTAAACACAGGATAAGTCAGAGCAGGGTTCTTGGGCCGTCTACTCCCCAACCTACAGGCTCAAGCAGGCCTGATTTTCTTCCTCAGGGGACATCTGGGGACATTGGGGAGGTGCCACTGGCATCTAGTGGGTGGAGACTAAAGATGCTGTTCAACATCCCACGGTGCACAGGGCAGGCCAAGAATTACCCAGCCCAAGATGTCAGCTTAGTGCCAGGGTTGAGAAGTCCTAGGACACAGGTAGGAGAACCAGGCCTTCGAGTATAATTCCAAGCTGGGTAAATGGTGACAAGCCAAGTGACAAGGGTTAGCCAGCATCCGGCTTGCTCCCAGAGCACCCTCCCCGCCAGGTCCCCTCACCTGTGTGCACGCTCACGCTTTTGTGAGAATCTCTGCGAGAGACCCGGTGGGCTGGGAGATCGAAACTTCCAGTCAAGTAACCCAGCACATTCCCCTCCCCCCCCAACTCAGACTAGCAAGGTAGGGGGGCTGCGGGGAGGGCGGCAGCTGAGCCGACAGCCGGAAGTCAGCCTTTTTCTTGTCCCCGGTGAGTGATAGCAAGCCCGCAGTGGTGTTGTGCATGTAGGTATTACCACTTTAACTTTTACTGAGGTAAAATAACACCTTGTCACTCAGTGCAAGTACCAATCACGAAATGAATTAATTGTAATAACCGTTGTCAACAGAACAAAGGACTTGTTGCTTTCCTAAGCAGATTTCAGCGCCACTGAGAACTATATACAAACGTTCCCATTGGGCAGGCCGGCGGCAACTAGTCAGAACATAATTGTATCTGTCTATCTCTTTACTTTGTTTTTAAGGGTGAAGGAATCGAGTTAAAAACCTATATTTTAAACATATCAATAAATATACCCCTTTTTGTGTTTGTGACGTCTCCTCAAAAACACGGAGTCTTTAATAAATTGGCCATGAAAATAGCGTTTGCTGCTGATGGTACCCAATAAGGGCCAGCTGTAGAGGCTGCCTGTTGACTCCAAGTCGTGAAGGGAATTATGCCCAATTACCCTCCCATAAAACACCCTCTCATTTCTTGGAGTTATCAAAACACATCCCGTGGACAAGCGGTCAGCTGTCCCCCTGCTCCTCAAAAGCAGGCAAGTGGGGCTCACGCTGGGCCCGCGGAGCTCTAACTGCCTGCACGTCGACACCCGCGGCCTTGTTTGCAGTCAGGCTCTTTTTTACGGTCGCCTTCCCGGGTTTTCGGTCCTTGCCTTTTCACGTCTGTAGCACATTTCCCTCTTGAAGAAGCCCTGTGGCTGCTCTTCTAAGAAAAGCGTCCCTCCCGGGGAGGAAGCAGGAGCGGGCCGGGGGGGTTGGGTCTCTCGGGAGTCTGGTTCCCGCCGTGGGCCCAGCGAAGCGGAGTTCGCCTCCAGTGGGGGTGCGTGTGTGAGGCTCGGGAGCGACCAACAAGCTGCGGGTGGTATGTCTTTGTGGGTCTGCTCCGGGCTTTGTTGAGGTTGGAAGTCGGGAGCTTCCCAAAGAAGAACCCAAGGAAACCGCGAGGCCTTTGAGCTTGACCGGCTCAACCTTTGCCAGGGCGGGTCGTGAGCGACCGCCCGCGCTGTTCAGCACAGGACGCAGGGCCGCTCGTGGGGGCTGTGTCTGGGCCACCTGCCTGGTGCGGCCCCCACGCTTCTCCTGGTCCTCCCATGCCTTCCTTCTCCTGCTGCTTCTCCGTGCTCTTTGGCCAGTGTGGCCTTGGCATTCGGCTTCCTCTCAGAGTCTCAGGCCTGTCCCATCAGATGCAAAGGTCACCCCGCAGCATCTTGGGTGCCCCTTAGGCAGACTGCTTTATTTTTGGAGCTCGGTGAGGCTTAAATTGGTTCCTCCGTAATGAAATTAAAGATTCCTAGACTATCAGAGCTATGGGTAATCTTAGAGGTCATCTTTGAGATGCAAATTAGGGGAAGAATTTGCCCTTGCTTGTTGAGTGAGAGACGAGGGTCAGTGCTATTTCCAAGCATCCAGGCAGGTCCGTGTAACTGGCCATCGTTCTGCCTTCTGGGGCAGCCCTGGGCAGCCTCCCCTTCTTGGGTATCTGGACCCAAGCGAGGGAAATGTTCCTGTGGCTTGTCCTTGCAACGTTGGGGCACATTTTACCCCTTTTAAACTTCCCCTGCAGAGGGCTTGGCCACTTCGGAAGCATGGGTAAGGGGAGGCGGCTTTGAATGCAGCCTGGGCTCAAATGGGCTATGCATTCAGATTTGTAGTCATTTCTGGCTAGAACCAGGTACCACTTGCAAAATTGCTGAGAACAACCCTCCTCTGGAAACAGAAATCTCCCTCCCACTACCTGAGGCTGCTCTGCTCTGCCGGGGACCCAGCTCTGCAGCCTGCCTTGGGAAGGCAGGTTCATGGGTGTACAGCCCTGGGAGAGACAACTCCCAGCCATGCAAAGGGGCCGGACCCCTGACTTAGGAGCAGACTGTAAAGCACGAAGAAGCCCAAAGGGGAAACAGATGTGGGCTCTGGGGAAAGGACAGAAAGGCCAGAAACTCTGGGGGTTCCCATGTCCTCTGGCCCCAGACCTCACCTTCCACTCGCCACCGGCGTTGTTCAGTGTTTTCCCAAACTTTCTTGAAAAGGAGAAGATTCTGGGACAGGGAATGTGTGCCATCACGGGTTCATTTATTTAGCACACGCTGAATTGTTCCAGAGATTGGAGAGCTGGTCACCAACAAGTCAGCCAAGATGATGGCCCTTGTAGGGCACATTCTATGGGAGAACACTGACAATAAACAAGAACAAATATAAGTTTAGCTTCTGATAAGTGACCGCCAAGATGATGAAGAATTAGCAAGATCAGTGTCATACACCGTGAAGGTCAGAGAGACCCTCTCTGAGGAGGTGATGTTAGAGGGAGTCCTGGGTGACAAGAAGGAGCCAATTTTGCAAAGATCAGGGAATACATGTCCTGAGGAGAGGAGAGCAAAGACAAAGACCCGGAGACAGAGAAGGGACAGAGCATCAAGGGGCGTCTTGGATCTCCAGACACTGAGATTTCATTCAAGCTTCTCCCTGACGCTGACCGGTCAAGAGTTGGGACTGGGGCTTTCCCCCTTATTTTCCCCAGTACTGGTGCCCCAGAGCACCTTCTTGTTCCTGGGACTGACCAGCCATGTTGGAGGACCACTGGGTCTAAGGGAGGCACCGTGAGCAGGGAAGCGGTGGAAACTCGGAGAATTTGTCACATGACCTTGGGAACATGGCGCCACAGATAAAAGAGCCATCCCACAACTCCTCAGAGAGGAGAGGAGTCTCTCATTTCCACAGAACAAATCTTTCCATGGCCAAGTTCATTCTTTTGACTACAGCCTGCCCAGTATCCTTTTGGGTATCCCATGGATAGAAAGCTGGAGCTAGTCCAGACTCATAATGGCCACACCCAACAAATTCACCTGGAAACATGAGCCCATCCCTTGGAAATCTGAGTCAAGCTTCCTTGGAGAAAGGCAGATGAATCTCCACTAATGATTGCTGCTCAGACCAGCCTGAGGCTATGAAGTTCCAGCCCATGCTGACCTTGACCGGCACTGGGTTCAGCTTCTCCTCAATACCTTCCAACACACGGGCCATGATGGCAGGTGCTGCTACCCAGAGGTGCGGGGAGAACCATTGCCAAGACTGGCTGTCTGTTGTCTTTTCAGGATCCTGTTCTTGCAAACTGCTTTCAAATGAATAGCTATTTCTGGATGATTTTTTTTAGTGTTCTTCTCCCAGCTGGTTGCTCTATTATTTGCATCTCATGCCGTTCTGGCCTCCATGGGAGACAAGAGGTAGCCCACCTTTCGTATTAGCTGCCACGCTATCAGTTTCCCAATATTAAAAGGTGAAATTAGGAACTATAGCAACCTTAAGACACCCTGTCTGCTCTCAAAGTGAGAAGGTAAGTGAAAAAGCTGCCTTTTCCCCCTAGCATTATTTATGGTATTCTCTACATAAAAGGGTGGATTTGCAGCTGGGCCAGAGGACCAGGATAAGCGTGAACAAAGAGTGGGGGAAAAGACCCTTTGAGGAAGGGGACAGAGCTCCCAGATGGGTTCCTCTGCAGAGAAGGGCCCAGAAGTATGACCCCCCAAATCCCCTGCCTTCCGCCGTTCGTCTACACCTTGCCTTGGGGAGGCTGGCTTGGGGAGTGCAACCCTAGTGTGGATGGTCGGTCCTAACAGCTGAGACCTGCCCCCTTCACTGCTGCCAAAGGTCAACCTAAAGTCAGTGGGCTGGAACGACATCAGGAGGGTTCAGGGTAGAGAGGCATCACTGCCAGGCCTTGCTGGGTTCTGCAGAGCTCTTGTTACATGGGTTCTCACACGGAAGTAGGTCTTTTGGCTACAGGCCCCTTCGGTGCTATGCTGGGGAGCACTCATAACAGGCCAGGCCGTCGTTTATGAACGAAACTGAGTGTGGACACTTTACCAGGATCAAGTATATGTCTGTGTATTTTTAACACACATATAGTGTAATAAATAAATACAAAGATAATACAAATATTTTTATTCAATGAATTTGATTCATTGGCTTCTGCTGAATCCTGCTGGATTTATTTCACAGGTGGGAAATGAAGACAGAACCTGGCTTGAGTTTAGTCAAGTGCAGCCCTCCGTTGAAAAGTGGTAGCAGGAAGGCTGTGGGCTGTGGTTTGTCATCTGGGCTCAGCATTGCAAAGACATGTCTATACGGGCACGGGTCTACACTGGCTTGCCTCCAGTTGTGCAGCCCCAACCTCTCCCTGCTGCAGTCTGTGCAGAGGATTACTGAGTTGGCAGGAAAGAGAGTCAGGAGTTGTTCATTTACTGACTCGTGCATTTATTCATTGCTCCATTCAACGAGTATTTATTGAGTGTCTCCTATATACTGGTCACTCCCTAGGCATTAGGACACAGCTGTGAACCAAATGGCCACAGTCCCTAGCCTTGTGAACCTCACCCCACTTTTCTCTGCCTTCTGGGCTTGTAACTCCTCCGAGGGCCCTTCTCAAGGGATAAGACCTCCCTTGGAATCGTGCACTGACTCCTGCGTGGAGGTAGGCCACTGTCCTCCCATCCAGAGCCCAGCGCTGGCTGTGACCCCACGTGGTTCCGCCAGCCCCCGTGCGCGTCAGGTATTACAGAGAGCAAAATCATCTCAAGGAAGCAGCCACATCTTCCTGCATTCATTCTTTTAGCAGATATTTCCTGGGTACTGGCGAGCCAGATCCCTCTCTAGGCGCTGGGATCGCCAGCCATCAAGAGGAGAGACAGCCCTGCCTTCAGGGAGCTCACGTTCTAGGGGGTGGTGGCAGTGGGCAATCAACAAGTCAAATAACTAGTCAGTCAGAGGGGTGAGACTCCGGAGAAAAATAAGGCATATAGGAATTTGGGGAGTACGGGGGTGGCGTTGCTACTTTTCACGGGATGCCTAAAAGGTGACGTTCAAGCAAAGCCATGAAGGAGGCCAGTGGGTTAGCTGGGGGATCTGGGGAGCACAAGCCAGGCAGGGAACAGCAAGGGCTGACACCCTGAGGCTGCGAGTTTGTCTGTACACTTGGGGGGACGCCAAAGAAGAGACTCGCGGAAGAGGGGACAGGGACAGGCCATGGACCTGTAGAGCTGTCTAAGGACTCCAGCCACTGCGGTCCCGCAGCCCCGAGCTCAGAAGGGCCCTGTGCACCGTGTGATGCGCCTCAGTCACTGTCCTGAAATTCTGACTGATGTTGGGAGCGGGGGCCCTGCATTTTTACTTTGCAGGGGGCGCCACAAGATAGATAGTGGTCCTGATCCCAACTTTACATCTGGAGGGTGTGAGCGACACGGAGGTGCCGTCTGCACTGTGCTGGCTGCTGGGCAGGGTGGGAGGCAAGAATGGGAGTCCCGATGTCACCATTTAACTTCGGCGTCTTTCAGCCATCTTCTCTGCTTGCCTTCTCTTCCTCCCCTTGCCGGCAATAGACAGCTGCCCAGTGGGTATGGGGAGGTTCTGTTCTGGTCTCAGAAGGCCACGTCTACACCGGCCATTTTCATACCTGACCCCCTGGGCTAGGTGGCTAGGTTCTGTCCCCAGCAGTGGGGCCCCGCTGCGCTGCACCAGCCACACCCTCCCCTCAGCTCCCCTCCGTGGCCCAGCCCACACCTGCCCCGGGCTGGCTGCATGGCCAGGTCCGCGGGGTTCACTTCCTGCAAAGCTGCCCACTCTGCAAGGCAGTAGGACCCGTCTCTCGTCCCAGGCAATGCTCTGTATAACTCCGCCATCTTCCTAGGTCAGCGGCCGGAGCAGAGGCCCTGGCCGTGTCCGGGCTGGTGTGGTTCTTTAGGAAAGCGCACCCCAAGCCTGCACGTCCCTGCCTCGGTTTCCTTGATCACACGCCCCTCAGAGCTGCACTTTAAACACGCTTCTGTGGCCTGTTTTTATTTGCTTGGGATGTGAAGCCTGTTTATTTCATAAATACTTTGATATGCTTTGCAGAGAGTATCTTGAAAAATAGCCCTTTGATTTAAATAAGAAATGAAAAAAAATCACCAACTCTTCAACTTTTATTTATTGTTTTTTTTCCCCCTTTTCATTTCAATACCCCGTCTCTTTAATACCAAAATATCACACATAGAAAGGCTTCAAAAATTAGATGGGGGTGGAGTGGTGATTGTAGCGTAAATTTGCTTCCTGGCTGAGGCCTTGTATGCCAAGTTTTAGCCTGAATTACATATTTACAGCTGAGTTATAAAGCCCTGAAAAACAGGATTTATCATGGAAATAGTGACACCGCCTCACCCAGCCTGGTGTTCTTGGGGACGGTGGTAATATACTGTGCGGAGAAATCAGTTCATTAGTTAGTTATAAACAAAGGACAGAGATAGTAAATTAGAGTAGGTATTTCAGTGGTTTTCCGTGTATTTATGACACCAAAATATGCGGCTGCATTTTATTCCTTGAGATAGTATTTAAGTATTTCAGATTTAAAGCGCGTTTTTAGATATGGCCGTGGAGCATTTTTAGCCTCGGTCCTTCTTGTTCTTCTGTAGTTTTATTCGTGGTATTTTCTTCCTTCTCTGTTGCTCATTAGAAAAATGTTAAAAATCCATTTTCGTCTGATTAATAATAAAGCTGATCACATGTAACCTAATTTTCATTCCGTGCTGCCCCTGTCTGTGGAGTCATATACAAAGTGACCTTTGAATCGCCAGTGGACTCATAAAGTACAATAAGCACCATTGTCCTGTCAAAAATTGAAGATGTTTTACATCATTACAAAATTTAATGTTCCATCTTTTCAAATGCACTACTTTTCAAAGGCCACATTCCAATTGAAGCTCATTAAAATCAGACTCAAGTTTCCTGTGGTGGGGATGAAGAGAGTTTCTCAGGCAATGGGAGGAAAATGAATCACTCTTTTAAAACAGATATGGTTACATATTAGTTTTGAAAGGTACGGGGACGGCAGAGCCTCCGCTCGGGCAACAGTGCGGCTTTTGTGCTATGGATCCAATAACTGCCTCCTGATTCCTTTGACTTCACCCACACTGTATCCTATTTACTTATGAATAAATCAGCTCTCTAAATAAAATTGTTGTTTTAAAGTTCAGAGGTGGAATCTGAAGGGGTTTCTGGAGGAAAGCTTTAAATCTGCTCTGCCATTTCGGATTTTTTTTTTTTTTTTAAAAAAACGTTAATCTGACTCGGAGACCCGATAGTTTAGAAACTGAGTCACTTGAAGGGGGTTTCCTGCGTCCGTGGGGGGAGTTGGCCGGCTAAACGCTGGGCTGCAGCCAGAAATGGAGATGCCCAGCTTTACCTAAGGCTCGGCTCGGTCACATGTTGGGGACGTGTCACACCACGAGACCCAGAATTCTGAGCTGGAGCAAGTGCCTGGTGTGGCAAAGAAGATGTCTTTGGGTCTTCCCGTTCAAATTCTTTCTCAGTTGTAGTCTGGGCTTCCTGCCTGTTTCTCGGCCACATCTGAATGCTGAGGGTACAGCCAGGTCCTATTTGGGTTTTTCTGCCTGATCCCACTGATACGAAGGTGCTGGCCTACATGACACGGGAGAAGATCCCTTCTCACATCAATCTTTGCCAAAGCGGTAGAATTGCTCAGAAGTCCCAATTTCACAGAAAACTAGTGCATGCCCCTTGAGCTTGTGAAATACTGGCCTCCTCTTCCAGAACCATCTAGGTAGGAAAGTTGTCCACTTCCCAGTGAAGGAAGGGTGCCTGGAGGCTGACGCCGTTCACTGTAGGTGTGGCTCTCAGGGGGCTCCTCTCGCCAGATTGTTCCTAAAACCACGCTTAGTTTATTGTTTATTAGGATCCGGCATTTAATCAAATGAGGGTAATCCAGACCCTGGACAGGCTTCTTTGTGCCTTAGCGCTTCATCGATGAGGACACAGTCCAGCACCAATCAGAATTGACTCCGTGCCCTGGTTTTGCTACTTGTAGCTGTGTGACCTTGGACAGGTCGCTCTGCTTTGCTGCACCTCGGATCCCTCCTGGGGATAATGCTGACGTCTGCCTGACACAACCGTGTCAAAGGCCTCGGCACCGTGTCTGGGGCTGGGACAGTGATCATCAGGTGTGAGCTACTGTCTTATGAAGGTGGCCGTATTTGTTGCTTTAGTTATATCCAGAAAATCACCATCTGAGTTCCATCCTCGGAGTATAAGGCAGCTTAGGGAGTGAAAACAAGGAGAAGCAATGTGTTTTGCCCCTGATCACATGACCAGTAAGTGCGTCTTTCCCACTACAGCTGTAGTAGTTAGCTGCTGCTGGGCTACCAACCACGCCAAAACTTGGTGGTGAAAATGACAAGGTATTTGGGTCAGCCGGGCGGTTCTGCTGAGCCAGGCCAGGCTCTCCTGATCTGAGCTGGATTTGCTCAGGCCTCTGGCTGGCTAGCACATGGGCTAGGGGCTGGCTGGTCGAGGGTGAACTCGGCTGGGGTCACACGGTCCTGTCCCATGTGTCTCATCCTCCAGCAGGCGGGCTGGAGCTGGTTCTCATGTCAGAGGCAAAGGTCCAAGAGAGCAAACAGAAAGGCACAAGCCCTTTGACAAGACCCTGCTTGCGTTATGCTACTCTTGTCCCATTGGCCAAAGCATGCCATGTGGCCAAGCTGAGTCAGTGCGGGGAGGAGGCTAGCAAAGGGCGTGGATGCAGGGAGGCAGGAAAATTGCAGCCAGTGTGCAATCAGTCAATCTATTTCCGTCCCCAAATCCCCAAGGGGCACATCAAGTGGTGTGGACGGGATGGAATCAAAAGCCTTAGAAGATATTGTAATTCCTTCAATCCCAGGACACCACTATGGGGAGATTTTTTTCTCTGGTGTGTTCTGAGTTCCTTCTTGAAGTGCCTGCTTTGCCACCATTGGACACATGCTCCCGTGAAAGAACCTCCATTTCTTCCTTCTGCTGGCAGACATTGTCTTTTTAAAAAGACAGCTTGGGAAGATTTTGCGGCTTCTCGACTTCCAAAGGCATGTGGTCAGAATTGGGCAGGTGCAACCACTGAGTCTCAAGCCCGGTGTCCTCTCTCCCCCTCACCCCTTGCTGGGTCCCCTCTTTCTCTCCAGTTACTCCCTTGCTGCCATGACCTTGGGAGGACTCACTTTGACCCAGCGATTCTAGGTTTGTGGCTGCATTCAGATAGGCTACAAAGAACCACTCCCTGCGGTACCCTCATCTGACCTCTGATTCTACTCATACTTTGGGGGTCAATAAAGACCCAGCTCTTAAGAGACCTAGAGTCTCTGCAGCAAGTCCATAGAATGTACCTTCAGTCCCCGATGGGTGGGAAATGGTGTCTTCTGGGACACTGGCATCGGGAGTCTGACCCCAGTGAGTGTGTGGGCTCACCCCGGGAAGCTGGGGTCTGACCCCCGGGAAACAGTGATTAGAGGGGCACACCCGTGCGTGCACAGGCAGGAGCTTTGTTTGTGGAGTGGGACACACTTTGGACCAGTGGGGAAGCAGGCCCCTCACCTGCTTCTCCAAAGAATGTGGGCCCCGGGCCCGGACGGTTGCAGGCTCTCAGGCAACAGATGCTCGGGCCAGGGAATAGCAGTTACAACATCTTCTGTGTTCAGGTTCTTAGGACCCTGTGAGGGGCTCTGAAGCAGTGGGGACTCAAGGAAACTCCAGCTTATCCCCCAGCTTCAAACTAGGCTTTGTGTCCTTTCTTTGCTCCCCCAAGGACTCTCTCACCTGGGTATCCACCGTGATGAGGACAATGCCAGCTCCTGGCTGCCTGGTTCTCTTGGCAATCTGTCTTTGCTGTATGACCCCCACAGGTGCCTTTCCCGGAGCCCTGGGCATAGGTCTCCGGAGGCAGGTGAGACAGGGAGCAGAGACTGTGCCCTTAGGAGGTGGGTGGCTGTGGTCATAGGTGGGCTCAGCATTTTCCAAGACCCATGTGAGCCCATCAGTCCTCATTTAATCTAGAAATGGTTCACCCTGGATAACTTATATTAGCTTCGGGAATTATGAGCATTAACAGCTTGCTTTGGAACCTCCAAAATCTACCTGAATTTAGAGAAGCAGATCTTATACAGGCCACGATACAGGTGAAATTAGCTCTTTGGGAAAATAAATAATAACCAACTAATAAGTTCAACTCACTTCCCCCTCTTCTATGTCGAGAGCGGAAAGTTACAGTCGCTTGTGGTGGTTTGAAGGTTTGATTCCAAAGCCAGAGACAGCCCCTGCAGGGGCCAGAGAGAGGCTGAGGTCAGCTAACAGGGCTGTGTCCCTTCTTAGGAGGCTTTTCCGGGCCTCTTGTGACTAGAAGCAAGACGGTAGGGCAATGAAGAAGCTGCCTCTGAGAGACAGGTACCCAAGAACCCAAAGCATTTGGGTGTCCACAGGATTCCAAAAGGACTTCTCTGAGGTACAGAAAAAGGATGGGAAAGAGGCTAAGAGCCCACGGTTGGGTTTCTGCAGGGACCAGGTGGCTTTTGGCCTTGTCTGTGGTAGCGAAGACTTACTATCAGCCCTAAAAGCTTTGGCTGGGGTCTGGGAAAACAATGCGATATGGCAGCTCAGGAGAACAAAGGCAGTGACTGCAATATGCACCAAACCAAAGGGAAGAAACTTAAGCTTTTTGGGGCACCTACTGCTGAGGGAGCATGTTGGGGGTAGGTCCTGTTGCCTAAACAGCAGAAAATAATCTATTGACGCTGTGTGGCTTCCAAAGTTACAATGTTTAATGACCTGGGTTCTCTTACTAATTCCTTGACTGACCTTGGGTAAGTTTCAAGTCCTTTGGAGGCCACAGGTGCCCCCGCTTATGCCATATGGGGTGGACCTAGGTGTTCCCCAATGTCACAGGGCCTGTTGGGGGAAAGTTCTAGCCACTGAGTGGCATTTATGGGACAGGAGTTGGGGAATGGCATGTGTGGGTCCCCAGGCCAGCCAGCGCCACACTGGATGGTGTCATTAGGGGAAAGAGGTCCAGCATTTGGGGCCTTTCTCTGGACTGGTGGGGAGATACCACTGGGGGCCTCAACAGCGGTCTTTCTGCCTGGCTGCAGGACTTAGAGCAATGTATTTGAGACCAGGAGAGGCCATTTTGGGACAGGGGTGGTGGACAGGTGCTATACCTTATTTTGCAGGAGGGCTTCCTAATGAAGGGAAATGATTTGAGGGAGTATGCATGTGTGGGTACTCTGCATGCAACTCAACCCAGATACCTGAGGGGCACTTGCACGGGGATCTTGCTTAGCGCCCGTGGACGCTTCCTTCCTGAACGGGAGCTCTGGGGAGGGCTGGCCCCGAGCCGGGCTCCTCCTGAGTGCAACGCCCGCAGCCAGCGGTTCCAGGAGGTGGAGGGGCCAGCTCTCCACCGCTCCTTGTGGGACTCGGGCAGATAACACCTCTGTAGCTTCTGTGTTATTTACACTCGCAAATCCCCGGCAGCAGGAGGATAAGGGATCAGAGGTAAGAAAGCTGTTGGTGAAGGTGCTGTATGTTTAGTCTGGGTACAGTGGAAAATGTGGCTTCCCCCATGGCCCGGCCATTGCTATTTCTTCTCCTGCCGGGTAACAGCACTCCTGATTAAATGGAAGTGTGCAAATATCTCTACACGCGGATAAGCACCTACACAAAGTACAGTTCAGACAGCGTTTGAAGACTCTGGGGACCCAGCCTGGAACAGCCTCCAGGCTCCTCTCTGCCAATCCATGACCAGCCTTCGGGATTAACCCTCTTTTTCTGTTCCTTAATGAAGCCTTCCAGAACCACACAGGTCTCTCTTCTGCCTCCTGCTCAGAATTGCTCAAGCCTGCACAGTGAAAAACTTGCATCTTTGTTTAACTGTCTGTAGCCTAGAAGTTCATCTTTTCTCTCAGATCTAAATTGCCTTTAATACACAGTTTAAGCAACTTACAGCGTTGACAGCAATCCCGAAGTCAGCAAGAATCCATGGTGGTGTTTCCTGCGCGTGGCCCCTTGGAGGGACTGTGATCATCATGGGGCAGCCACCAATGTATTCTTGGCTCCTAACACAGAGTCTGGCATGCCGTAGGCCCTCAAAAAGTATGGTAGAGTAATGAATGAAGGAATGGACGACTGGATGGATGGATGGATGGATGGACGGACGGATGGACAAAGCAATGAACAAATGAATTAATAAACAATTCTTCAGCTTTGGCAAGCTTGGCTATTGAGGCGGACTTCAGAGCAGTGATTGTGGCTCCAGTGGTCAGGGAGTGTTGGTAGATCTTTGGGAATATCACTAGAAACTTGGGAAGCAGCCCCGTGACTCACAGAAAGTACCCCTTGGCTCCGAGTGGGCTGCTTGGTGTCACCCGGGCTTTTGTGCTTCTAGAATCAAGAGTCAGCACAAGGTAACTGTAAGACCTCTGCCAAGCAGGCCAGCCTCACCCTTGTCACCCCCCCATTCCTCTTCCGTCCTCACCTCTGCGTCCCGCTGGGAGCGCCCTCCCTTCCTCACCTCACCGCCTACCAGTAACTCAAGGCCTGTCCTCCAGCAAGCCTGTCTTGTTGACCCTAGGCCACACACATCTTCTCCCACGTGCCAGCCATAGAACATTCTCTCATTGTCTGCACCACGTAGCTTGACATTTGAAACATCGACATCAGCGTTTGTCACGCTGCACTGGAAAGAGCTGGGGCTAATTTCTTCATTTATTCAAGAAATATGCAGTGGGCTCCTACTCTGTGCCAGGCACTGTTCCAGATACTTGAAATAGATCGGTCAGCAAGACAAGCCCCACTAGACTGCCCCTCCCCCCAAAACTTCCTGCCTGCTGGGAGCTTACACTTAGTTTGGATCCCAGCTCAACCACTTGGTAGCAAAGTGTCTTTAGGTAAGTTACAAGGTAGTTTTAAGGCCGAGTTTTATCATCCATAGCATGAGCTGACAGCCACATCTCTCTCCCAGGGTTGTTATGAGAGAGGTTATGAAATACAGAGTGCCATGGGCCCCGCTCTGGGCCCAACCCTAGAAACATGCAGACCCTGGTTCTACTTGGACAGAAGACATTCTGGTGAGCAACTGGGCTGCTGTAATGCTCTTGCATATCTGTTGAGGCAACAAGGGAAGTGGGAAGCCCATACTTGGCCCCAGCGTGGGCTGGTTGGCAAGAACTCTTGGCCACCATACTCCATTGCAAGTCCACAGTCACTCGGGACCATTCCAGACTCAGCTCCTACGGCCAACCTTCCAAAGAGGGACACACCTGAAATTCAGAGCCTGGAGGGCAAATTCAGGGGGCTGGTGGAGTAGCTGGCCCAAGAGCACCTTTCAAAACCAACCCAGAAAGCCACACACTTTCCTTCCTTCTTTCCTTCCTTTCCCCTTCTGGCACTTGGTATCATTTCCATTATTGAACATCATTTTTAAAAAGCCTCTCCCGGCTCGCCGACTTCTGGAGGATGGTCATAAATGGGTAAATTATTTGCAATCACTTCTTGAGGCAATGGTACCTTCTGGAAATTAATTACATTTTCTCACAGTTAGCCTGCTTTTTGCCTACCTGTAACATACTGTGTGGATGGAGAGTACCATGAGTATTGTATAGTATTTAATATGCAGTATTGTCGTCCAAGAAACATTTGTCAACATTATATAATAATCTATGATCAAAACACTAAAACTTGTCAACTCTTGGAGCCAGTTGCATTGTAACTCCACAAGTGAAACTCATTTAAAAGTAAATGAAAGTCAAGAGGATGAGATTCAATTAAAATTAATTTAAAGTATGGAAAAAATGATTCACAACGATATAAATCAGCACATTGTTATTGCCTGCTTTATCCTATAAGGGAGTTCTCTAAAAACAACCAAAAAAGATTCCTAGATGACAGAAGGACAAATTTGTATACCAATAACACGGCTCTGTCCACGTAGATCTTGGGGAAAAATTGGAAGGGAGTTAGGATACCATTTTCCTTCTAGATCCTCAACCAGCCATCTCCACCATTGCTACTCTTCTAGACTGAGGCATAGCAGAAATCCAATTAAAAATCTTTCTTTGTTTTTTTTTTCCTCCCATTTTTGAGCATGCATGCAATTTCACTGATAGCAGGATCTCAGCAGAGAAATTAACTTCAATAATCTATGGATTACAAGACATATCAAACCTTCAAAGCACCCCGATGTTAGATCTATTCTCAGAAGGGCTCCAACGACTTTAATAGTTAACAACAAATGCTAGGGTGTGTGTTTTCTAACTAAATCAAGATCAGTTGGCGTTACTCCCCCATTCTCCCAGTCTCTTAATTATGGCGAGCGCGCTCTCCACCACCCATTGTGTAGCTCTTGAGGTTCTCACCCCTCCGAGTGCCATCTGGCATCTACTTCCAGGCATAACGGGCATGGCAGGCTCATGGCATTAGGTAAGGGCCCCCGCCAGACTGTCCTGGGCAGCCTCCTTTGGCGTGTGGTCGCCTGCATCCTTTATTGTCCATTGAGCTATTGATCTCCAGCCTCATAGCCTGGAGGGTTCACTCCTGAAGTATTAACAAGGTTGTGTTTTAGGTGGCAGCCTTCTGGGGGAGAAGTGCGTCTGCTGTCTGCAGGAGGAGGCTGCAGGCGTGGTGCAAGGGTTGGAGTCTCCCTTCAGATGGGACTGAGGAGAAGCCCTGCGGCTGCACGTGCTACAAACCCTTTCTGACCTGCCTGTTCCCCCCTAAATGTGCAGCCCGCAGCCGTGCTAACTCTGAGGTTCACAAGGTTAAGCTGAAGTTGCTTCTGTGGTTGTGCCTTAAAGAGGTACTTCTGTTTACTACTTACTGCAGTCTGTCGGTGCATGCGTGACCTTGCCATTCAGGGCACTCTGCCCCCTCCTGTGGGAGCCCCACTGGATCTCCGAGGCCCCAGCTGCAGGGTGCATTCAGTCTTCATCCAGCGGCAGCACGTGGCTTCCTGGGGAGCTCCCTGGGTCGGCAGCTGTGCCTGGAATCACAGATTCACCTGCTGGGCTGCAGGTCAGACTGAGCACAGACCTTAGGAGCTAGCACAGCAGTCAAGACCCTTCTGGTGGACAGCACCCGTGCAGAACAAGCAAGCGGGTGTCCTGTCGCCTGACTGTGGGTATTCCCACGGCGGCAGTGTGCCAGGCCTGGCCCTGAGCCAGGTTCTCTTGAGACACTAATATGGTCATGACTGCACTGATAGAAGTTGAGTGTCCTTGGGGTGCCTGGGTGGCTCAGTCAGTTAAGTGTCCGACTCTTGATCTCTCGGCTTAGGTCAGGATCTCACGATTCATGAGTTCAACACCCATGCACGTCAGGCTCTGTGCTGACAATGTGGAGCCTTTTTGGGTTTCTCTCTCTGCCCTTCTCTCTCAAAATAAAAAATAAACTTAAAAAGTAGAAGAAAAAGAACCTGAAGGTCCTTGTCACAGTGGTCAGCAATAGGACCAGGGCGTCCCATTTGTGGTCCCAGATGCCCCATTTGGGGGTCAGATTGGCAGGCTGGAGGTCAGCCCAGGGAGCTAATCAACAGGCTGGAGCCCCACGGAGGGACAGTTTCCCAAAGCGGGACACACACTTCTCAACGAGGATTCCACAGTAGACGCACAGCCTGCAGAAGCGTCATGGAAAGTGAATTCCCTTTCCAATTTCCTTCTGACCGTTCTGATTAAAACCAAGAAGAAAATATCCGTTTGGTGCTGCTCTGTCTTTAGCGCCTTTCCAACACTCGCTAATCACAGTTTTTAACCCAGAGAGAGAAGGTCTTAAGTCTCAAAGCCTTTTTCAGGCAATTGCTTCCAGCTGGAATTGAATAACCCTCTCATTTTTATTGTCATCAGTGCGCCTACTTTCTAGCGAAGTCCACTAGTACTGGGTTTCCATTTATGGTTCAGAATAGGAACCGACCTGTTTCTTAGCACCTTCCCTCGCTGGGAGCTACGGCATGCTTTCTTTGCTGGTCTGCAGGAGGTGGAGGGAAAGGTGGAGCTTTGCCACCAAGGACACCGCTGGCGCCAGGAATTCTGTGCATTGTTCTTGCACACCGCGATGGGCTGCGCCGTTGACTCTTCCTGCCGAGGGTGACACCTAGAGACACATTTTGGCAAACTCGATGGCTTGAACGGTGGGAAGTTTCCATTACTTTCTTGTGAAGTGGAGGGGTCCAACCACGATGCTTGTTTTGCTTTGGTTCATTGCTGTTCAAAGAAGTCGTTCTGGAACCAAATATCTCATTCCAGGGATCTTCCCTGGGTTGTAGATGTCTGAGAATCGCATGCAAGTGGTTTATTTGGGGGTGATCTCAGGAAGAACAGGTAGGGGGTGGGGAAGTGAGGCAAGGAAGGGAGGAAAACCAGTAACAGCTGTGTTACCAAGCCAGTTACCATGGTGGCCAACTGGAGCTCCATACCTGTAGGGGACACCAGGAGACAATGTGGAATGTACTTCAGAGTTGTCTCAACTGGGGAGCAAGTTCTGGGGTGTTTACCCCCTACCTTCCACTTGTCATTAGCTGAGGGTTGCTTCCAGGGATAATCCTCTGGCACTTCCAGGCAGCTCTGCACAAAGGTGGAGCGTGTATGTTCCCTCCACGTCTGTTCCCTCCCAGCAGCCTTTGGAAGAAGAGGTGAGTGTGGAGGGGACTACAGGTGGGGCACTGTGGGCATCTGCCACAAAGGATCTTCTCTGAAGATGGTGAAAAGCTGGCTAGACCTACAGTCTGCCCCTGGGTCCATCCAGACAACCCATTTTTGTTGGGAAAGTGGGGTGAATGTGTCCTCTCCCCATCAGGCCTGGTCAGTGCTGACTTGGGCCATGCCAACACCGGGGACCTTCCCCACAGGCTGTTTGATCTGTTGCGTGAGAGCAGAGACACTCTCGATGGACACCAGAGTGTCACCCTGTCTTCCTAGTGACTTGTCATTGGGGAAGCTTGACTGTGGTCTCATGCTCAAACTTTTCCTCCAGGAGCCCTCCTCCCAGGGCACTTGGGCCACGCAGCATGGGCAGTGGGTGACACGCCAAACTTTTTGTGGCTTCGAATGTCTTTAAGCATGTCTTTTTTGGCCTCTAAAGCCTTTGCTTTGCCTTTGGTTTTGGGAAGGCAAGAGCTGCCAGCTTTTGTTTCCATGTCTTCTCCATGAGAAGGGTCCTACAGTGGATTTTGAACTTTTCCTGCCCTATGTTGCTATCTCCTTGCACTGCAGGCTACAATCCACTTTGAGAGCTGGAAGTAGGCACCCCTCTTTCTACTGGACATTGCAGCACCAGGAGGAAGGAGACATGGCCCAGAAGATGCACCCAGGCCTCACCTTATCAGCTATCTCACAGAGTCCCTTTACTGTCTGAGGCCGGTTTCCCATCTGCATACTGAGGACCCTGGAGTGTCTCAGGGGACCTTCTAGGTCTAGTGTTTGTTTTCGGTGGTTCTTCCTAAGCCAGCAACTACCAAAAAGAGCCTCTTTGATGACTGGCTATTTGAGGGAAGGCTGGATGGGAATCAAGAAGAAAGGGTGGTGGAGGGGCACCTGGGTAGCTCAGTCGGTTAAGCATCTGACTTCGGCTCAGGTCATGACCTCATGGTTCGTGAGTTCGAGCCCCACTTTGGGCTCTGTGCTGATGGCTCCGAGCCTGGAGCCTCCTTCAGATTCTGTGTCTCCCTCTCTCTGCCCCTCCCCTGCTTGTGCTCTCTCTCTCTCAAAGAATAAATAAACATTTTTTAAAAATTAAAAAAAAAAAAGAGAGAAGAAAAATGGATGGAATTCTTCCCAGGGAGCAGGGAACTGGCACGTGGCCATTGGCTGCTGGCAGGTGGCGGGAGAAGACCAAGGTCTTCTGGTGGGTCCGGAATCACACTGCCCTGTGCGGGGCCCAGATATACACAGATGGGAGAGCTCAGCTCAGCTGGGCCTGACCAGACCATGCTGCCAGACCGTGGATGACTCACCGGGAAGGCAAAGACAAGTGCCCCCACTCTTTGTGTGGAAGAGAATTCAGACCAGAAGCAGATGACAGCAGAAGAGAAATGGCCATTCCTCTTGGCAGAGGCTGTGGTCAGCTTTGAGGTGCCAGGTGGGGGTCCGGGGAGCGCTCACTGTTCATGCTTTGTACGGGATTGCTACTTCCTTCTGTCCGGTGCCCTCCCTTAGCCAGCCCATTCACCTCTCTTGCAGTGAGCCTCCCCTAAGTCCCTCTGATGGGTTTGCTGGAGCAACTTGAAGAGAGACAATAGGCTGTTTTGGGCTTTTAATCACCAACTATAATTTATGAAAATATAAGAGATGGGGTGCCTGAGTGGTTCAGTCAGTTGAGTGTCTGAGTCTTGCTTTCAACTCAGGTCATGATCCCAGGGTCATGGGCTCAAGCCCTGCATCAGGTTTCATGCTCAGCATGGAGCTTAAGATTTTCTTTCTCCTCTCTCTCTCTCTCTCTCTTTCTCTCTTGCCCACTGCCTCTCTCCCTGACTCATCCACTCTTTTGAAAATAAAAATAAATAAATACATAATAAAAATAAAAATAAATAAAATATAAGAGAAACACATCTTCAGAGAGGGTCACACCCTTCAGAGTTCTGTGTCAACAGTAGCCAGGTGGCCTTGGAAAACTTTCCCAGCGCCCTTTGGAAAGCCTAGTACTCACTTGCTGAGCAGGTAGGGATCCGTTTCTCCTGCTGCTTTGGAAATCATTTGAATATTTATAAATTTAAGTATTTATTTTCATATTAAAATTAAAGCTCTATTGTCTTGCAACTAACCTGCCTTGTTCTGCCACTCCATAACAAAACCTTCTCTGGTGTGATAACCTTTATTTATAGATGGCAATAAGCATATTTAGCAATATTATTATTCATGACCCTTGCACTAAATATCATAATCAGAATACAGATGTGCAAGGTAATTTCCATGCACAAGTCACTATGCATCAAATCCTTGCAAAGCAAAAATAGCATCCATTTTGGGATAAATTATCCATTGGCATTGCATAAAGGTGGCAGGGGGGCACAAAGGACTTCCAGGAGTAGAACTTGAGAGACTTCAACTCAAGAGGTGTCCAACACCCTGGGAATGCAACTTCCGGCAGGTTGTCTGATTTTCTTCTTTCCCCGAGCCCCTTCTTAGGATGTGGAATGAAAAGGAGTCAGGCAGGTGGGCATCTGGATACAAAGTGCGACTGGATGAATCGAGCCCTCCTTGGACCTGTACCCCATCTCTTTGAATATCTTCTTTACTTTTGCCAGACTGGAGATGCAGATTATCAGAGAAGCAGCACACTCAGGCTCGCTCACTAATTGACTGAACAAGATGCGGTCACACTTTATACACCATTCCATAATGGATTTTCATGTTTGTGAATCCTAACTGGCTGTGGAAATGAAAAGCAAATGTCTCATAATCACAAATATCTTCTGTTTTTTTTTTCTAAACCCAAAGATTAAATCAACTTTACCCCCCATTTGCCGGCAAGTTCATGGTTATAGAGGGCTGATAAATGATCTGGTGATGGACACATCCGTTGTGCTACTGTTTAGCAAATTCTTATAAGTGATTGCTAGATATAACACATTTCTCAGTTAGGTGTTACATGAATAATTGGTATATTAAAGAAAGTGTGAAATAAACAGGTATAAAGCTTGAAATGCGTTTATTATTTGCTGAGGTTTTTCACATTCATACCATTTAGAAGCCATTGTCAGATTCAGCATCTTCTCCCATATATCTGGAGCAGAGCCCTTCATTAAACCTGTTGTAAAAAGATCCTTTCCGGCAAACGCTATCAAGTATTTATAACTACAGTCTGGAGGATCAGAGAGAAGATGCTGTGTGAAAACCACCCAGCATAAAACCGGTCAGAGACACCTGCATCTGTCAGTGGTGAGGGTGGGAACAGTCAGACTTTGGCCAAATGGATCAGTGGGGCCTCCTTGCTCTCTTCCTTTTCCCAAAACCTGCTCCTTTTCTATTTCTTGGTGTCTCATCCAATTCTAAGCCAATCCCAGCTTTACTGGGCTCTTCCCTGAACACCACTTCCTTGAAACTCCAGGGAGGCTCCCACTGGTCCATGGGCAGCAGAAAAGGACAGTCTGGGGAAGAACCCTGTGAGTCATTATGAAAAGGCCATCTGCCGCCCTGTGACCGAGTCTCCTGATATTCCAGACTGGAGGGGGTTTGGGGCAGGTTCCCCAGAACTGCTACATGGGTGGTCCAGTGAGCTCTTGTCCATGCTGCTGCAGACAGGCCAACCCTGGTCAGCATCCCAAAGGTACCATGTCTTATGAATGGCTTCTACTTTCTGGAAATGGATCATTTCCTAAAAGTCAGGCAGGCAGAACGAACCCGGTCGTGACTCTTTGGGAAAGCAAAACCCTTCTAGTCTTTGGCGAGGCCAGCTTTGACTCTGAGCAAACGTGTAGACAACGGAGCTTTGCTTTCCTTTGTCCTCCCCACCCCGCCGCACACACTGCTTCCCGACCCCTCCTTGGGACTCCGTGACTCTGAGGAGGGAGCTCAGCTATCAGTTCAAGGGCTAGTGTTGAGCTACCTTGCAGTGGCCTCCCACATGGCCTTGGCCTTCAGATCTGGGGTCAGCCAGCCTGGCAGGCCTTCAGAGCATTTGGAGGGCATGAGATAGCTGCAGACAGCGAATCTTTCAAAGTAGAGGCACAGAGACTCCGAGGACAAAAACAGGCTGGACTGGAAGATACCATCATTTGTCCTCAGGGAACAGCCGGCCTCCCAGGTTCCATCCCATCGCCCCTTCTCAGTTTTCTCCTCTCGGTCTTATAAGAGGTCTCTGCCACACGCGGAGTCTTCCACGGGGCTACTGTGAGCTGGTGCTGCCCTCAAAATGTCAAACGCCAAGTCCGGCCAGTGACCCAGAGCCCTTTCTGTGAGTTTCTCCGGAAGGGCCATCAGTAGGCACTCAATATCAAGGAGTGCTCCATGGATTGTCCCAGACCACATCCGTCCCCACTGCTGGCCTTGCACAGTGACACAAAATGCCTGTTTGGCTGGGCCTCCCAGCGTCCATCCACGTGTGGCTACTAGTCAGTGCTCCTTACCAAACCTGGGGTGGCTGTAGAAAGGCAAAGATCAGGCCTAGGGCCTGTCCTACTCCCGTCTCTGGGGCTGCCTTCTCGGCCACGGCCTGGGCAGACATCTGTGAGCTTGGCTATGGGGATCCCCACCTTCCTTACCCCCCCAGGCTTAGTCCTCCTCTCAGGGTGGGCCTTATGACCTGCCACCGGCTCCCTCCATCGCTGGCTGTTGCCTTCCTTGCATAACTGGTCACAGGTTGCTTGACTCACCACATGGCACTGACTATGATAGATTAAATAGCTGCCTTGACCTGGTCGTTAGGCCCTCGTGCCCAGGATACCCAGTGGAGCCAGCTGGAGCGATGCAGGGGGCACGCTCAGAGAGTCCTGGGTTGGGGGGAGCTGCCCACTCCCCCATGGCGGCAAGCTGGCCTGCCCTGCTTCTGTCTCCCCAGTCCTTCTCCTGTCTTTCTCGGGGGAGAAACCGCCAGGCCTTGCATTCAATTCAGTGAAAACTGAAGCCAACATCTGAGTTAGCCTGGCACAGAGGAGCAGTGTAGACAGGCCTGAGAGTGGCTTTGAAGTGTGGGATTCAAGGTGCCCACCCCCAGACCTTTCTCCCCATGTACCCCGAATAGTTCTGCCAAGGGGCCCATGTGTGTTCGGTGTTGCCTGAGGCGGGGGCAGGGGCGGGGGTTCATCCAGGGCTACCCCCTCTCTGTCAGTGTTTCCTGCTTGGGCCCCAGGGAACGGCAGGTGCGGTAAGACACAGAAAGAAACAGTCCCCAAGTGGGGCCGAGCACCGGAGGGTCAGAATGCAGCTGGGCCAGCCGAGCCTGAGGAGTTGGGTTTGTCTGAATTGCAGACCTGGCCATTCACCCTGCCTGTGTAGCTGAGGGCTGGGTTTCCCCTGTGTCGGGAAGGGACGGGGCACTGGAAGGGACGGGGCACTGGCTTCTAATCGGCCCTCCCAAACCCTCGGGGGCGGTGCTGGGACCCGTCCATTCGCTCCTTTGTGGGGGACCATGGCTGTGCGGCCCTCCCATTACCTTCTCCCAGCACTTTCTTTGCTGGAATGCTCTCTCTGGTTCTTTCAAAAGCCCCAACTCTGCGGGGCGCCGTGGATCCCTGCAGTTGTATTTGGGTGTGCCTAGGGCCTCACCCGACCCTGACTGTCCTTTCCTGGCCGCCTCCCACGTTTCTGGGCAAGAGGACCTGTGTTCTCTGGAGCTCAGCGTTCTGTGGGATGGGGGAGAGGGGAAAGGAAGCCTGGAGTCCCCGGGGACTGTGAGAGGGGAACCCTGAGAAGAGGAAGGCGGGGGGGGGGGCCTCTGAAGGTCCGAAGAAGCCCCTACTGACCCCTCGCTTTCAGGGCTCAGAGCATCAGAGAAGATTTGCTTCTTGCCTCCTTTACCACAGCGAAATCCCACTAGGACCAGAGCAAAGATCGTCTGTGGGACATACTGTTCTCTCTCCTCATAGACCTAATGTGGCTGAGCTATTCTGGGCAACCATTTAAATAAAAGCCAATTTGACTAAAGAGCAAAATATATTCCCCCGAATGACGGCAAAAGGGCAGAGCTTGGAAAGCGAAAGGAAAAAGGAAATAACAGAGAGAGGGAGAGGGGGAAAAAAAAAGAAAATGCAAGGCATTCATTTTTCCTTTGTACTTTTTAATAAAGGAAATTCTCTGGCTGCTTAAAGTGACACATTAAAAGATGTATGTATCGCGGCTTTTAAAAACACAATTAGATAACACCTTGTCAAATACTTATATTCTTTGTTGACAGCCTCGAGCGCAGGCACAATCCCGCACAGCCACTGGGGCAGGTGTCTCCCCTGACACGCTGGCAGCCGAGTCAGCCATTTTACAGAAATGTTACTGTTTACCACTTTAATCATCAATCCACAACCAGTCACAACAATAAGTCAGAAGGAGCAGTAAATTATACTTGTTCAGCCCTGATGAGTTTGAACTGTTTTGCTGAAATTAACTGAAGTAATTATCTATTTTTCTAAAGCTGCAAAAAGAAGAAGGGGGAAAAAAAAAAACCTAGTAATGTTTCCATGGCTCCGCAAGTCGTTGGCCGTGCAATATTTAAGGAAACTTTTTTTCTTTTTTTTCTTTTTTTTTTTTTTGGTCTGATGACCACATAGGTTAGATGAGGCTGTAGGATGAGGCAGATTTCATATGTTACAGTCTCTTTTTTTGTTCTTAGCTGAAAACCCATCTTCCTACGAAAGAAGGACTCACCCGGTTACTGGACCGGTTTCTCCATCCACCTGGTTGGTCTTCTTGATGGGTCCTTCCCATTTTGGGGCTGTTTCCTCTTGCAAGGCAGACTGCAAGTCCTCAAGAGCAGAAGCTCTCTGGCTTTCTGTGATCTTCAGTAAAAGGTGGGGGAGGGCCTTTCCATTGTTACTGGATCCCCTAAATTTCCTCGGCCAGCCAGGCTGGGCTCTCGTCCTGCAAGACCCCTGGCCCTGGACGGTCGGTCACCCGAGCGGTGGGGAACACCAGGGGAAAGAGGGCTCTCCGAGGGAGTGGAGCTTCGTGTTTCTGCCGACTTCTGTGGAGTGGTCTCCCTCGGCCCCTGAAATGCTGCCCTCTCAGGTCTCGTCTCCCCCTGCTTATAACAGGGTGCACGGCGCCCGTGCCTGCTCTCCGGGAGGGAACGGCGCAAGCTTTGGAGACAGATTTCATGGCTCTGACCGGCTTGGGTTGCCCCTTCTGGAAAACAGCACCCACCTGGCAGGGTTATTTTGAGAAGTAAATGAGCTTCCGTGAGGTGATGGGAGTGATGACCACAGCACCAGGCTTGGCCCCCTAGGCGATGCTCGGTACCTCCGAGCTTACCTGGTTCTTGGTTGTGCACACGAAGGCGGGGGAGGGTAGCGACTGGGGTCGGACGCCCGCACCTGACACCTGGCGGCTCCGTGGTCTTGGGTGCATTGCTCGCGGCTGCCTCGGTTTCTAAATTACAAACGTCGGTCACCCTGGTGAGTTGAGTGAACCCATGTATGCAAAATACACGGTAAGTGCCCAATAACGTAGCTACTGCTGTCGTTGCTACACGCCATACGCAGAACAGGTGTGCGCGTGCAGGAGGCGTGCGTCACTGAGGGAGCTGGTGAAATGCCCACCAGTTTACTGACTTGAAAAGTAAAGGGGGGCTCTGAGCTGTGTCCCTGGCATTTTGGCTTCCGGGCTGTCCCTCGTCCGGCGACTCCACTGGAGTGCAGGATAAATGTCACCGCACCTTCCAGCACTTTCATCTGTGAGAGGGCATTCCCTGGGGCCCTACCTAGTTCTGGGAGCCGGGGTGTCGCTGTGATGTGATTCACCCCGAGAAAGGAAGATGTGGGTGCCTGCATACCCATCGTGGGAAGAGGACTCCCGAGACCCCCATGCCCATGCAAACCCCTCCATCCTGAGCCACATGAGGATCTTGAAAACCCCTTTTTAAAGCCACACCAAATATATATCCTTGTCTAGATTATTCAAAAACCTAGGGACACTACTTTCGTCTAAATTTTCTGGGTAATTAAGGCAAAATTAAAGCAAACAAATGGTTAGGTGTAGGGAGGGAGAACACAGCATAATTATCCGCTCCATCTATGCAGACAACTCCCATCCACAGAAAAATTGTTCACTCTACCATGTTTTGATATGGGTAAACATGATGATTTTACCCAGTGGAACATTATTTTCTATGATTCATTGTGATAAACCAACAAAACTCTAATCTGAAGTTCTAATTTAAAAATTCTATCTTTTATTTTTAAACTTAAGGAGAGCAGTGGTTTGTCTCCTCGGTTTACTAGAATTCCTTCTCTCCTTTCCTCTCCCCTTCCCTTCCTTCTCTCCCCTCCTCCTTTCCCTTTCCTTCTTCCTCCCTCCCTTCCCTCCTCCCTTCTCTCCTCCCTTCCTTCCTTCACTTTCTCTCCCCTCTCGTTCCCTCCCTTCCCTCCTCACCTCCCTTCCCTCCCTCCCTCCCTTCCCTCCTCCCTCCCTCTCATCTTTGTTTATTCATTCCTATATCCTTTCAGTAAACTTTTCCAATTTAACCTGGCCTCGGATTATAACCCAGAGAATGGACTGACCTAACTCTTCAGACTTGGGCCATTTCCATCCCTTCACAAGACAAAGCAGAAATTGTAGATTCTTTTCTCATAGTATGAAAAATGAGAGTTACAAGTGAGGCATTGAATTTGGACAACAATGGCAGGACAGACGAGGACCTGATGAGGTTCTATAAATTTCACAAAGCACATTTGTCTCCCTTTTCCCTGGCAACCTTGAGGCATTTTGCCCTATTCATGGACCGTTTTGTGGACTCACGGGACGATTCCCCGAAAAGCCAGTGGGTCACCTCAGAAATCCAGTGACAGATCCCTGCTCTGGATTTGATCCTTGGCCATAGCTTGTTCATGTCATGGTGGTGATATGACAATTTTCGCCAAGTGTCACTGGAGGAAAGGTTTTGATTCTGGGCCTGTATTCTACTCAGAAATATTCCTGTTGATGGATCCTGGTTTTAAAAATGCAAACCCAGACATGATCCGAGATGCTGTCCAAGGCCAGATGAAGGGGGCGGACCACTCGCCCATCATTTCTCGAATGCATCTAACAAGGTTCTTTAGGGCTCCAGCACCCCCTTGCTCCCGCCCCCGTCTGTCCCCCACATGGACTGAGCGTGCATTTGATGAGTACACGGGAGGGAGGGCTAGCAGCCAGCATGTTGCATGTCAGCCAATGGAGGCCTGGGATTCAGGCACTCCCTGGCCCACACCCCCAGCAAGCCGAGGTGCCCGTGCCCCTGGTTGGTCAGCATTCAGGTGTGTGCCCCACTCTGTGTTCCCACCTCCCTTCAGTGACACTCTGTAAGTGTCCTCAGAAAGATCGGGCACCAGAGGCTTTGGCTTTAAGTACTTATTCTGCTAAGAACCGAGTGCGGGACCTATTAAGGAGAGCTCCTTGGTTCCAGTGACTCTTTGTAAAGTAATATGCTTTTTATTGGTTGTTTTTGTTGTTGATTGAGCAACTCCTTTCTGATTTTTACTTATGAGGTTTTCTTGAAGCAGGGTGTAGCTGGCATTTCGACTCCACTTTCTGGGGAAAGTCTTTAACTAAAGGCTCTAAACGATGAAATTATCAGACCAGGCCAAGGAAAGAGTTGAGTAGAAGAGGGACCCTCCCCCCACATTCCATGTTCCATAGGTGAGGACACTGTAACCTAAAATTATGAACTTTGGGAGCAAGAAGTTACCCCAAAAGCTCATCTAAATGGTAACTTTTATTTAACATATACAGAAACCATGACCATATTCTCTACTCATTCAGAGTATTTGCTGGGTTGTTAGTGGTTGCCAGGTGTAGTGCAGGTGCTGAGAACCTATCAGTGGGCATACAAGACCATTGCTCTCTGGGAGGGTACATTCTACAAAGTCACATGCCAGGGGCACCCGGGCAGCAGACTGGAGGCACATCAGGACCACTTTCCCTCAGCCTGCTGGACACAGCTCTTGAGAAGAGGGCCCTGTCCCAGGTACCTGAATCACCCAAGGAACCCTCATCCCAGGATGGCAGGACCCCCCTCAGTTGAATACAAAATCGGAGTATGGGCATCTCTGTAATGCAAACGAACCCACAAATATGGCTGAGACTCCCAATGGGGTCGTGACTCCTGAGAGGAGTTAGAATCACTTTCTGGGACCCGTTGCTGAGACACAAAAAACAAAGTGAGCATCTTATTCTTCAAGAGAGAGCAGGTAGCCATAGATAAAGACATAGTAAATAGTATTTAGCCATAGTAAATAGTAAATAGCCATAGTAAATACAGGGGGACCCAGAAGGCTGTTGTAAAGTTGACTTCATGGTAAAGGACGTGGGTCGGAGAGTTCCTGCTGTAAGAACCCAGGCTCTCCCAAGGTCACTGTTGGATCATGTAATGTTGAGGGCAGGGGTGGTGATGCAGTGGAATGGATGAGGGTCAGGGGTCCCTGAGAAACTCAGAAACTCCATTCTAGAACTTGCTTACCAGGGAGAGAACTTCCTTGGCCCAAAGAAGGAAACAGAGGGCATTAAAAATGTCACCTCTCCATGGCCATCAGGTTGGTCACCATTTATCCTCAACTCACCTCCAAGCAGGAGGGCCTGCTGCATACACTGAAGGCTTCTGTTGGGAAGTTCTGTCCCCCACAACCTTTGTGTGCAATGGTGACAAAAACATACATTGGGGTGGGGGTGGGGTTTGAGGTGCTCACTTGGATGAAGCCATGAAGAATGGGGAAAAGCAGGTGGATGTTAACCTCTGCTCACAGATGAGCTGTTTATGTACATTCTCTCCTTCAACAGATATTTGTTGAATATATGTTATATGTCAGGCTCTGTTCAAGTCAGTGGGGATGAAACAGGAACAAGGCAGAGAAGTCCCTGCCTTGGGCAGCCCATATTCTTGTGAGCTATGTGACATGCTGATCCAGTTCAAATACATTTGTTTATATTTAGAGCTACATTTAGAGCACCTGACAACCAAATTCCCATGGACAGCCGAAAGTCATGACTGGGTACATGATGCTGTTTCCCCCATGTAGTTAATTAGCTTGTGCAAAAAGGTTAAATCAGTGATGCTGGGAGCTCAGAGGTCCCATGGTGCCACCCAGCCTGTGCACACACATACAATTATCTTGCTTAAATTTAGGGACCTGGTCCAAAGGAGCCGGGCTACTGACTTCGGAGTGTGGCTAGGGCTCCAGGAGCAGGCTGGGGGAGCCCAGGTAGGAGCTCGCTAATCAGTATCAACTCCGTGCAGAGGCAGAGAAGCGCCTCTGTGTAGAAAGTGGCTGCCGTGACCTGGGATGCAGAGAGCAGGTTGCTGCCTGGGTGCTCTCGAGAGACCTTAATCCTGCCTTTGAAAAGCTGCTTAAAAATAATACTACTAAATAAATCTTCACCATGGTTGGGAGAAGATCGGCATCTGTCCTCCTGCCCCAGACAAACAAGGAGAAGCTAGAAGCCGCAGTCAGGCATGGTGTCAGGTGTCCATTGACAGTGCAGCCTGCCGGGCGTGTCCGGACTATTCTCCTACTCTCCACTCTCCGGCCATTCTGACCTCTATCTTTAGCCGCACACAGGATCATCATAACCACTCAGGAGCTTGTGGCTGGAACACACATTCAGTGTCCGCCAAGTCCCCTAGACTGGAGGCTGCAGGAGGACACGGCTGTCCTCGCTTTGGTCACCCTTGAACCCTCAGGGTCTGGTCAGTGCCTGAAATAGAAAAGAGACACTAACAGAGGCATGCTGAGAAGAATGAATGAATAAAAAATGGATGGATGGATGGATGAATGGATGGATGGATGGATGGAAGGATGGATGGATGCATGGAAGGAAGGAAGGATGGATGGATGAATATGGATGGATGGATGGATGGATGGAAGGATGGATGGATGGAAGGATGGATGGATGGATGCATGGAAGGAAGGAAGGAAGGAAGGAAGGAAGGAAGGACGTAAGGAAGGAAGGGAGGAAGGAAGGAAGGATGATGCATGGAAAGAAGGAAGGAAGGAAGGATGGATGGACGGATGGATGGATGGGTGGATGGATGGATGGATGGATGGAAGGATGGATGTATTCATGGAAGGAAGGAAGGGTGGATGGATGGAAGGATGGATGGACAGACAGGAGTATTTTGTGACTACAGAGGTTATCAAAACTTCAGTGCCCAACCTATCTTCTCTGACATCATTGACCCTGTAGAGATAGCACAGGTGGCTCACAACTTTTCAAGTCATTTTATTTTTGTTTTATTTTACTATTTTATTTTATTTTATTATTTTATTTCAGGTCATTTTAAATTAACAAGTAAAAGTCACGCATTTACCTGTAAAAATACTGTACCGTCTGCTTCTTAAGCCAGGTGGAAAGTATCCAGATATTCATTTTATTGCAATTACCATCATATTGATAATTTTGGATATTACTTTTATCTATTAAATATATAACAGAAAAATTAATTTCAAAAAGGAAGCAAGGAGGTGCCACTGATCTCATACACTGACTATGGGAGGAGAAATGAGTGTGTTATTTGCAAAGGGTGATTTCATAAAACAGTACTGTACACGGTAAGATTTTTGGGAAAAAAGTAAAATACTTCTTAGAAAAGTACGTGTGATCTGAAGCATCATTTCCACTTCTAGAAATGAATGTGAGTGAATAATTTAATATGCGCCCAGAGAAAGCCACGAGGATGTTGAACACAGTGCTGTATGCAAGAGGAGAACAGTGGAAACAAGCCGGGCATCCAGTGATGGGGGTTACTGGAATTTGATAAGGCACTCGAACAGTAAAATACATTTCTGGGGATAAATATGGAAGGTTGCCAGCAATATGCTATTAAGTTTTCTTAAGTTGTAGAGAATATATATAGTAGAGTTCATTTTTGTAAAAATATGCACATTTATAATATGTATGCATGGAAATAGTTTAAAGTCTATATTCCAAGTCTATCTCACACACTTGGGTATTATTTTATATTTTGATATTGAGTGTATATTACATTTATAATAAGGAGAATATCTTTTCATTTTGGAAAATATAAAATAAAATAACAATGCAGCTTTAAAAAGAAGGCTGCTGAACTTTACAGAAATGTCAAGTGTTTTTGGTGAGAATTATATCAGCTTCATTGGTTTCTTCTTTGTTATCACGGGCACTAAGGGGTCACCATATATGCCTTTGATGAGTCAGCATGGGAGAATAAGCTACTTAGTACATAACAGGTTAACTTATTCTGGTAGACAGATCAGCCAACAAATTGAGATTGTGGGCCTTGGGGATGCACCAAGGCAATGTCGATCCAAAAGTAGCATGCCCCTATGGTAATTCAACACCCTTATTTTTCACATGAAGATACTGAGGTTCAGAGAGGGTGGCTGATCGGCCAGATGTTGCCCAGCAAACCTAAGACAGAGGCAGGACGTCCTGGACCCCAGCTCTCCACGCAGGAATAGTTTTGCATGGTGGGGCTCTGGACAAGGAACACCAGGGAGGCCATTTGACGCTCCAACCCCCCTTCCACCCCACGCCCCATCCCAGGAGACAGCAGTCTTTCCCGTGCAGGACTTCATGCATTTCAAAAGCAGTTCATACTGCTGGGCAATTTATATTCATTATCTTGTTTAATCCTCACCGTTGCTATATTGGTAAAAGCTGTTTATCCCCATTTTACAGATGAGAAAGCCCATTCCCCACCAGGTGGCAGTTATATACTCTGGCTGCTGATGCTGTAGCAAGAGAAATGCAGATACTAGAGGATGCTTTTTGCCATTAGAGTGCTTAGCAGATAGGCTACGGCACCAGACAGATGCCTACCCCTCTTCTATGACTGCCCCTCCCCCCTTTCTTCCCATAAGAAGACAAGTTCAGAATAGCTTAGACTGACCCTGGTTGCTTCAAGCTTTGAGGGAGTCAAATTGCAACTGATGAGGGAAAAGAGGTTGGCTATTTGAAAAGCCCAAAGTTGGGGGAAAGGAGCCAAGAGTCCAGACGACAAGTCTTCTCTGGGATCCCAAGCTGAGATCACGTGCAGATTGCTGGCAAATTGAAAGAGCAGGTATCTCTAGGAAAATGTGCCTACGAGGACATGGAAATCTCTCACGGCCTTTGAAAGGCATCCTCCTCTTTTCAAGTGCTGGGTGACTTCAGTTCTCCTGGGTGCCCTGTGGCCTCTGTCATCACAGCTGTGCAGTGCCCAGCCCTGTCCAGCTGGAATGGAGTGTTTGTCCTAAGGGCATAGAGTGTTGCTGCATCCTTGACGTTGGCAGTGTTCACCCCACTGGAGAGGGGCCACATCATCTTGTCTCTTCCAATGCCACGTCTGGGCTGGGGGACACCTTACTTGGCAGAATTTTGGTCAACTTTGACTCCATTTGAAGGCAAGGGAAGTTGTCTCCTTTCTCACATGGCCGTCTATCTATGATGGAGCAGTCCTGCTCAGAGAGGAACAGTCCTGAGTGTGAATGGAATTGGGGTCCACACCCACAAGGGAGGGTGGTAGCAGCTTGGGCTCCGCAGGCCATTAGTCTGGACTCCAATCCATTTGGGACCCTCACCCAGCTCTGTGATCTTGAGAAGGTCAGTCTCTCTATACCTAAGTTTCCCCCTCTGTGAACAGGAAGATGTGACTGAGTAGGGAAAGGATCTGTGGTACAAAGTCCTGGCCATCCGGCCAGTGCTCATCACATGTAGGGAGAAGCTGTCAGTTGGGGGCCCAGAAACAAATGGAGGAGGGGCCAGAGTAGGGCCACTTGCTGGAACAGAAGAGGGAAAAGAGAGTGAGGATGTCAGAGTGGATGTGTAGGCCGCCTCAAGTGTCCCCCAGGGCAATGCCGGGCATACTGGCCAGAACATGGGTATCTGGGTTCCCAGGGCAAGCCATCGCCCTGCTGTCTGCATAATGTATAACTTCTGGGTTTCTTCTTCATCTGCAAGCTGAGCAACTTGGATAAAATGATCCTCTCACCCTCTTGAAGCTCCGCAGTGTAATGATTTTTGTCAAAATTATTGACAGAAGATTCCTGAATCGCACACACTGCAAAACACGATTAGGTTCTTTCCACACATTCCTTGTGACTGAGAGGAGCTATAACCTGCTCTCAAATGATTTTTTTTTTACATTTATGGGTAATTTGCTTT
Source organism: Panthera onca (assembly GCF_046562875.1). Lineage (NCBI taxonomy): Eukaryota > Metazoa > Chordata > Mammalia > Carnivora > Felidae > Panthera > Panthera onca. Next base: position 22,036,014 of record NC_138353.1, on the reverse strand, counting down.
GTTTTAGGCATGCAAAGTGAGGCTCTTTTGATAGTTTGTGATGAAGATATTTTTGTGATTATTTTCATTGTGAATTTTAATTAAGCTCTCCTTTGTTCATCAATAACTGTTTCACCTCCTCTCTTTATCTTTATATTTATAATTATATTTAAAAAATCAAAGTAACATAAAAATAGAAAATAGTAAAATAGAGAAAAATTCCTATTATATATATAGATAATATGGTAGACATATATTTATGTGTTACTGTGCAGTCTTATTCTTTTTTTTTGCAAATGTGATCATACAATATTTACACAATAGATGTTCTCCACAATTTGCTTTTTTCACTTAAAAAGAATGAGGTAGATGTTAGAAGTATTGACTTTAGACTCAAGTTACAATGTTACCAGTTGTATAGTATTCTTTTATGTGCAATAATCTATTTAACCAGCCTGGGATCGATGCCCATTCACACAGGATTGTGTTGAGTTGTTGTGAGTTTCTGTTACTTGGAACAAGGCCACCCCAAATATCTTTTGTGTACAATACAATTGTATTTGTACAATAAATTCATAGAAGAGAAATTACAATTGATTTTTAGAATGGATTTGTTTGGAATAATATTTACAAAATCCTAAATGGTCCGACTCACGTGAAAAGGGACTTTTTCATCAAGTGCCAGAGCAGAAGGAACCTTGCAACCTGATGAAGATAATTATCAGGCAGATGGAATGGATTTCTAGGAAGTATTTGCCTGGGCCAAGTTTTGCAGGTAAACACTTCCTGGGGTAACAGGAAGACGAATGCTTGGCTTGGGCATCTGTAGGTGCAGGAGGCATGGCGGGCTGTGTGGGTGATTTGATGTGCATCAGAGTGGGTTTGCTGGACAGGATCACAGTGGGCCTTCAGGGGACTCAGCCAGGATGCAGCTTCTGGAACATTCACAGGGTGCCAGCTGTTTACCCAGCTGTAGGCCAGAGGACTCCAACCTGTGGTTTAGAATGGGCCATGTTGGCTCGTGGTCCAGGGGCTCTGGAGGATGCCAGTGCAGCACACAGTCAGGTCAGGTGCTGTTTCTGCCTCTGAGGAACTAGGTCCGGGCAGTTTGGGGACCAGGAGACTTGATCACCAAAGTTCTCTCTGGAGCTTTCCGAGGGGGCCGGAACAGGTCATTCATATGACTTCCATTGTAGAAAGCTGCCATGACCCTCTCTAAAGAAGAATCAGGACCTTCCCTCCCCCTGACATAGTGACCAGTTTCCTTGATGCTTCAGGAGTGGGCATCAGAGTCGGAATGTCACCTCGGAGCTATGATCAGGGACTAAAACTGTCATGTGGTCCCTCGGGAGGGGTGTGGGTTCTCGCATCAAAGCCCAGAGTCAGCCACGGAAGTGGTGAGGGCCAGGGAACAGACAGCCCCATCCCTGTCTGACCTCCTCTTGGTTTGCTCACTACAGCGTCGCAGTTCGTGGTGTTCCATGGACAGAGCAGCTGGGGAAGGGGTTGCTTCTGGACCATGACAGTGTAACTGCATGCTTTCCTTTCCTGTCTCAGCACTCCCCACATACACACCCAAACCCCCAGCCCCTTCCTAGCTCTTGGGAAGATTTAAGGTAGCTTACACAATTAAACCCGGAGTTTGTCTTTTTTAATGTTTATCTATTTATTTTGAGAGAGAGAGAAAGAGCTGGAGCAGGGGAGGGGCAGAGAGAGAGAGGGAGAGAGCACCCCGAGCAGATTCCGCACTGTCAGCGCAGAGCCTGATGTGGGGCTCGAACTCACAACCTGTGAGATCATGACCTGAGCGAAAATCAAGGGTTAGACACATAACCGACTGAGCCACCCAGGCGCCACAAACCAGGAGGTTTTGTCCTCTAAGAGGTAGGCTGCAAATTGGGATCTGAGCCTTCTAGCAGTAAATATGAAAATGGAAACATGATTAAGTATGTGGTTCGCTAAGATCCATGAAATACATCTTGTGCTCCTTCCCATGTGATTCTTAATTACTTTTCATGAGTTTGTAAATAAGGAGCTTCAAATGTATTTTTGTAGAGTTAAGTTCTCTTCCTAACTCTGCTTCTTAAAAGTTGTGTAGCTATGTTTTGGCATCTTTGATGCTCAGTTTTTGTATCTGACAAATGGCAAAATAATTCTTGCCAGGCCTCTCTGACAGAGCTATTGTGAGGGCCCAATGAAACGTGTTAAGGGAATTGTTTCTTAACTGATTAAGCAGCTCATGGTAGTGGTCTGAGAGGAGGCTTGTACATTTAGGTTGGCCATCAGCTATGACAGTGGAACTGGTTTTGCTATGCTGTCACATAAGGCAAGTGCCTGAAAGCATTCATCCATCTGTTCATCCATGCACTCAGCCAGCCTTCCTTCCTTCCTTCCTTCCTTCCTTCCTTCCTTCCTTCCTTTCCTTCATTTATCCCTCCCTCCATCCATCCATCCAGCCAGCCAGCCATCCCCCCCTCCCTCTTTCCATTCCTCCATCCATCTATCCACCCATCTGTTCATCCATCCATCCCTCCATCTATCCCTCCATCTATCCCTCCCTCTCTCCATTCCTCCATCCATCCATCCACCCATCCGTTCCTCCATCCATCCACCCATCCGTTCCTCCATCCATCCATCCACCCATCTGTTCTTCCCTCCATCCGTCCATCCATCCATCCATCCATCCATGCATCCTTCCTTCCTTCCATTCCTCCACCCCTTCCTCCCTCCCTTCCTTCCTTCCTTCCTTCCTTCCTTCCATTCCTACATCCATTTATCCCTCCATCCCTCCATCCATCCCTCCATCCATCCCTCCATCCCTCCATCCATCCCTCCATCCATCCATCCCTCCCTCTCTCCATTCCTCCATCCATCTATCCACCCATCCGTCCATCCATCCATCCATCCATCCATCCATCCATCCATCCACCCTTCCTTCCTTCCTTCCATTCCTCCATCCATTCCTTCTTCCCTTCCTTCCTTCCTTCCTTCCTTCCTTCCTTCCTTCCTTCCATTCTTCCATCCAACCATCCCTCCCTCCCTCCCTCTCTCCATCCCTCCATCCATCTATCCACCCATCCGTTTATCCATCCATCCATCCATCCATCCTTCCATCCATCCCTCCCTCTTTCCATTCCTCCATCCATCCATGCACCCATCCATTCCTCCTTCCTTCCTTCCTTCCTTCCTTCCTTCCTTCCTTCCTTCCATTCCTATATCCATTTATCCATCCCTCCATCCATCCATCCCTCCCTCTCTCCATTCCTCCATCCATCCATCCATCCTTCCTTCCTTCCATTCTTCCATCCATTCCTTTATCCTTCCTTCCTTCCTTCCTTCCTTCCTTCCTTCCTTCCTTCCATTCCTCCATCCATTTATCCATCCATCCAACCATCCATCCATCCATCCCTCTCTCCATCCCTCCATCCATCTCTCCATCCTTCCATCCATCCCTCCATCCATCCCTCCATCCATCCTTCCCTCTCTCCATTCCTCCATCCATCCATCCACCCATCCGTTCCTCCATCCATCCATTCCTCCATCTAATCCTCCCTTCCTCTGTGCCTCTATCCATCCACTCATCCATCCCATGCATCCATTCATCCATCCCATCCATCCATTCGTGCCATAGATATTTATTGAACACCTACTATGTGTTAGGCATTGAGAATACAAAGATGAGAGACAGAAGTATATTCCGAGCCCTCAGTATTTTCTTTGTTTTTTAGTATTTATTTATTTTTGAGAGTGAGAGAGAGAGAGAGAGCAGAGGAGGGGCAGAGAGAGAGGGGTATAGAGGATCCAAACCAGGCTCCATGCAACAAAGAGCCTGATGTGGGACTCAAAATAACGAAACTGTAAGATTATGACCTGAGCCTAAGTCAGATGTTTAATTGACTGAGCCACCCAGGAGCCCCAGTATTTTCTTTCTAGTGGAGAGACAAACAAGTATATGGATGTTATAATACATTCCCTCCCTTTTCAACAAAACAAAGAAAAGAAAAGAAAAGAAAAGAAAAGAAAAGAAAAGAAAAGAAAAGAAAAGAGAAGAAAAAAGAAAAGAAAAAGAAACAATATTTCTAATTTACTTAGATCTTAAAAATGGATCTAAATAATATATGCCTTTTGTGCAGTGCTGGGGACAGGCAACCATACTCCCATCTGGCAGAACAGTTCCAAGATGCTGGCAAGGCTGGTCCACCTGCCCTGGGGCTGTCCCCTATGAGACTCACAGGGGACCCCCTCAGGGCTGGAGAGTATGAGAAGTCTATAGATGGCTGCTCTATCACCACATTCTGTTTCAGGACACCCAAGTCAGGCAATATGGGGGATGAGGTCTTTCCATGTAGTTTTGTATGAATGGGGAGCAGAGTAGAAGCTTAGTTGTCAAAACAGGAAGAAACAGAGCTTCATGTTATCTCAGGCTTTTAAGGCAAATTGGGTTCTTAGGCCTGCATCCCTTAGGACACACCTCCCGCGGCCACCTGTTTTGTTTGCCTCTTGGAGGGCTCAACAATTCTCCCTGAACCAAGGGCAGGTCTGTCTGCTCACTGTCATCGTTGCAGTGGGTGAAGGGGCAGACAAGGGCTCATGTGTGCAAGGCCACTCGCGGGGGGTGGGAGGGCAGGGGGGAGCTGCCTCCAACCCTGAGAACTATCATGCCCAGGTTAATGTATTCTTCTGAGACTTCTCAAAATTTAGGCCCTACCAAATGTGGCATCACCGAGATACCTCTATTATTTATTCCTACTGTGTTTGATGACTTCAGAAAGCTTGTCAGCCATTCATTCATTTGCTGTATTTTCATGGAGGGCCTGTTGTGTGTGTCCCGTTCTCGGCTTCCCTGCCTTTTAATGCACAGACCACCCATGTAAAATAGAACAGTCATTGCCAAGAGAGGGGAGGCCAGGGGACCCCTAGGGTCACTGGGAGCCATTCCAAACCCTGTTGGGGTGGAATAAGCTACCTGGCCATTTGACGTCGGAGGAAATCTGTCCTGTGAGGTGATGTGAGATGGCACTGGCTCCTGGAGTCTCCTCTCTGTGCTCCCTTCCCTGTGGCTCCAGCAGAAATACGAAATGCAGGCTGGGGGAGCGTGAAACCCCAAGGCCTCAAGGCCACTCGGTTTACAAACAGGCATCACAGAAAAGCTGCCCTCGGGCCCCTCTTACACTCATTACAGTACATTAGAACCCTCTACTCTGTTCAGTTGACAAAGACAGAAATAAAAAGGGTCCTTTTTCTGAAATGCAGCCATATAAGCCATGTTTGTACACTTAGCACATAATCCTTAATTACTTCCATACTTTTATGTATAAAGAGCTTTGAATGCATTTTTGGATACTTAGTAAACTGAATAAATCAGGAATTATTCCTCTGTAAATTTGGGCAATATGTATAGGGGAGGTTTAGCTTGAAGGTTGGTGACATGGTGCATATTATTTCTGAATAAATTTACTTGGAGTCATTGATCCACTGAGTGTCAAATAAAATGCGATACCCACAAAATTCATGTATGACCCCGACATTTTTCCAGTACTTAAAGTAATTGCCCTTCTGTTTAATAACAGTGTTTATAAAATTACTTTCTGATTGGCTAGGTCCATGGCACACTCGTGTCAATAATCTGCTGCAAATATATGCCTGTGGCCTTTGCCCTTGGTTTTCAAAATAATTTTCATCTCTTAAGCGTGAACTGGTGGCGCCCTGGGAGCTAGGAGTCAAGGCTCCAATGCACCAACCTTCTGCTGTTTGGTCCTGGGCATTCGGGAACACTTCTTTCAGCTTCCCGGGTTTGCACACTGAATTGAGGACGGGTCTCGTGTCCTCGGCGATTTGCCCTATCTTCTTAAAGGGATTGGAGATCATGAAATGAGCAGTCCATCTTAAGGATTTAGTGCTTTCAAGAGCATCATTTACCCTTGTGGTGACTTTACTCTCCAGATTTTACAGATTGAGAGATGGGAAACTGTGAATGAATGAATGAATGAATGAGTCACTTTCCAAGACCGCTCAAGTGGATAGGAGATGGTTTTAGAACGTGGCCCGTTCTGTCCAAACTCAGCAGGATGTTGAGGCCCTGGGCTGTAAGTATTTAAATTCAAGGCCGGGCTCAAACACACTCTTGAGGCTCCATGTGCAACATTTCTATTCGGGAGGGACCTCCCTAAATATGGGGGCACTACCATCTCTTGGCTAACCGGAGAAAAGGTGTGCCTCCTTGCACCTCACTGGGACCTCTGGGGTGGGGTGTGCTGCTGGGGAGTGACCAGAGCTTTTCATCCCAGAGTAAGGCTGACCAAGTCCCAGGGAAAAGAGGCCACGTTACTGGGATTTTCCACTCTGATTGAATGACGTGCTGATCTGTCAACCGTCTTGTATCTCTCATTTCTCATCCCAGCGGGACTTCCTGGAACAGGGTTTGAAAATTACCTTTTAAACTTTTTATTTTGAAATACTGTCACACTTCCAAAAAGAGTTGTAAAAATAGCACAAGATTCCCTAAATGCTAACATCTTGCATTTCCTTAGTTTGATTATCAAAAACTGGGAGATTAACCTTGATGCCAAAGTTATTAACTAATGTTCAATTTTATTCAGTCAACCTTATTTGTATTTAGCCAACGTCCCACCAATATCCTTTTTGTGGGCCAGGCTCCAAACCAGGATCTCACATGGCATCTAACTGTCCTGTGTCCTCAGCCCCCTCCAACCTTTGTCCTTCACGACCTTAACATGTCTGGCTGACTCTTTTGTAGAACGTGGGTCTGGCTGCTATTTTTTCATGGTTAGACAGCAGTTACCCATACAGACAAGATGCCATGGGGATCCTGTTGTGTCCCCTCAGTGCATCATATTAGGAGGCCTGTGAGGCTCATGTGTCTCTTTCTAAGTTTGATCACTTGGTTAAGAAGGGGCCTTCCACATTTCTCAGCTGTAGAGTTACTATTTTTTTCCTTCGTAATGAAAACGTATCTTCTGGGGAATTACTTGGAGACAATGCAAATATCCTTGTGATTCTTGTACTGTGCCCCCTAATTTTTATGTGCATTAGTGCAGCCTGGCTATAACAATGATTACTAATGATGTTCTAATTGTGTGTTGTTTTTTTTTAATTTTCACCACTTTGTGTACTCCTGAATATTTCTTTTTTATAATGTTTATTTATTGGGGTGCCTGGGTGGCTCAGTTAGTTAAACATCTGACTTTGGCTCAGTTCATGATCTTGCGGTTCGTGGGTTCGAGCCCTGCCTTCGGCTCTGTGCTGACAGCTCAGATCCTGGAGCCTGCTTCGGATTCTGTGTCTGCCTCTCTCTGCCCCTCCTCCTCTCCAAACGCTGTCTTTTTCTGCCTCTCAAAAATGAATAAACATTAAAAAAAAAAAAGTTAATGTTTGTTTATTTATTTTGAGAGAGAAAAAGAGAGCATGAGCAGGGGAGGGGCAGAGAGACAGAGGGGGAGAGAGAATCCCAAGCAGGCTTCGTGCTATCAGCACAGAACCCATCTAAGGGTTTGATCTCATGAGCCGTGAGATGATGACCTGAGCCGAAACCAAGAGTCAGACACTTAGCTGACTGAGCCCCCCAGATGCCCCTGTACTCTCATAAATTTCTTAAGTTGGAATTCTTCTGTAAGGAAAGGCTATTCACTCCCATTAGTTATTCAGTTGTGTTTTTTTCATCAGTATGGATTCACGGATATTTATTTTATTCTATGAGTTATAAATCCATTACTATTATGATTTAGTTGCTGAAATTGTCAGAGCACTGGCCATTGGGGGCACCTTCAAACTGGCCTTTGGACATGCCTCCATCACTTTCCGAGCACTCCAGAAAGGTGTTTTGTTTATTTGAATACATGCACTTAGTAAAATTCAAACGTACAAAAGGATTTACCTGTAAAATGGGAAGTGAGTCTTCCTTGACCTTAAACTCTTAGTCCAGCCCCATTGACAGGCACCATAGAAAATGTGAATATTTCAGTAAATTTTCTAGCAAATACGTATGTGTATAAATTTTTAAACACAACTGGAAACATATTATGTATACATTCTATACCTTGATTTGTTCCTTATCAATATATCATGCGTATTTTCCACATCTTCCATATTTTTGTTAATAGTTGCAGAGTCCCTAATTTCTGTGTAAGGGTTTACCATGATTTACTCAACCAGTTCCCTGTTGATGAATAACTATAACTATGTACATATGTGTATACATAGATATGTGTGTACATATATAATATAATATAATATAATATAATATAATATAATATCTACATACATATTACATTGTATATAATTACATATACATATATATATACACACATTTTATATATATATATACACATTTTTTTTATATATATATATATATATATATATATATATATATATATATAATTTTCTTCTTTTATAACTGGCCACAAGAGAGAGAGACAGAGACAGAGAAAAGGGGAGGGAATGAGGGGCTCCCATACAAGTTCCAAGAAGTACAAATGCTCAAAGATGGAAACCTTTGGCCATCTGATAGGTTTCTCATTGTTTTTATTTGCATGTCTTTAATTATGAGTGACACTGAACATCTTTCCATATGTGTAGAAGTCATTTCTATTTCTTTCTCTGTGAATTGCCTTTTCATATCATTTGCCTGTTTCTTTCCTATTGAATGATTGATATCTTTCTCACTGATTTTCAAGAGCGTATTATATATTAAGGAAATTAGCCCTTTTCTGACATTTGTGTTATAAATATTTTTCCTAGTTTGTCATATGCCTTTTGATTTTGTTTATAGTTTTTTTTTTTTAATTATAATGAGGCTTTAGAGTGTTTAATACTTGGATTTATCTGTCATGTTATGGCTTCTGTAATTTACTCACTTTTAGGTTTTATATTAACCTGCATCTTATCATTTTGATTTTTCTTTGACTTTTAGGCCCTTAATAATCTTGATTTTATTTTGGTGGAAGAAGTGAATGAGGAGGTTTTTTACCCTCCTCTTAACCCAGTGGCTAGCCAGTTTACTGAACACCATTTATTAAATAATTCTTCCTCTCACTGATTAAAAAAGGCAACTTTATCATTTACTAAATTCTCGGGCACGTTTATGTTTGTTTCTCTCCTCTCTGTTTTGCTCAACTGGCCTATTTGCTGTCTCTACACCTGTTCCAAAATGTATTAAAGGCTATATCATTCAGCATAATATCTATGAAAGCTTACTATATTTCTTTCTCAGAATTTTGCCATCTAGTTTCATATTTATTTTTATATAGTATTCACTCTTAGTTCAAACATTATTCTCCCCACAAAAGACTCAGCAGAAGTTTTTGGAGGGGTGAGGAAATACAATGTAGAGGGAAAATTAGCACTGTTACTACTTAGAGTCTTATGTCCAAGAACAAAACGGGGCTTTCTATGCACGTTGCTGGGTCGTTCTTCACAATTGTTTGCTTTCATTTGCTTTTATTGGACCTAAAATTCACACATAGGTTCATTTCTAGCTATTCCCTCACTTCTCCTTTCACAACATACTGCACTGTAAATCAAATCTTTTCTTTAACTGTGTTTTCCTGATTGGTTATTGTTTGGGTTAATCGAAACTACTGATTTTTGTATATTCCTTTTACCACTGGCCACCTTGCTGAATTGCCCTATTGTTTCTCATATTTTTTTTTTCAGCAGTTTCCTATAAGTATTCTGGTATGAATCTTAGTACCTACAAATAATAATCTTCTTCCCTCTTTTTAACAAATATAGAACCTCCTATTTCTTCTTTTGCACTGCAGTGACTAATACGTTTGGGAAAGGGGTTGAGTGCCAGCGGTGTTGGACCTGTTTAGACCTGATCGGAGCGTCTCAGGACTAAGCATCTTGTCGCATGCATGCTGCAGAAACCCTTCTATGACTGTTTGGTTAATTGTTTATTTATTCTGATCAGGGCTTTGTGTTTAAATTTATAAATGCCTCATGCATTTGTGAAGATGATATTTCTCTCCGTTTGATATACTATTAAAATATTAAGATAGTGAATCATCTTAATAGATTTCCTTATATTAAAACACATTTTTATTTAAGCAATCAACGATTCGACCGAGGCCTGTTTCTCTTTTTAATGTACTACTGCTGAAGTCTACTTTTAAAGACATTCCTGAGGACTTACTGCGTTGCTGTTCAAAAGTGTGATTGATTTATAGCTTTCTTTTTTTTTAGGTCTTGATCAAATTTTGGTGTCAATGTTATACCACCTTCAAAAAATAATTAGGAGATTTTTCTTCTCTCTTTAAGATCTTGAACAGTTAAAATAGCATTGGTATCATCTGTCTTCTGAAGGATTGACAGAATTAACCTGTGAAAACATCTGGGCCTCATGCATTTTTGAGATGGCTCTGTGACAACTCTATCAGTGTTTTGTTTTGTTTTCTTTTCTTTTCTTTTTCCCATGGTAATTGCCTGTTTAAGTTCTTTCTCTTCTGGGGTTAATGTTGGTAATTCCAACTGTCATAAAAATGTTTCCATTTGGGACGCCTGGGTGGCTCAGTCAGTTAAGTGTGTCTGACTTCAGCTCAGGTCATGATCTCACGGTTTGTGGGTTCGAGCCCCACATTGGGCTCTATGCTGACAGCTCAGGGCCTGGATGGAGCCTGTTTCAGGTTCTGTGTCTCCCTGTCTCTCTGCGCCTTCCCCGCTCACACTCTGTCTCTCTGTCTCTCTCTCTCAAAAATAAAGAAAGCATTAAAAAGTGTATCCATTTTGTCTACTTAAAATTATTTTCACAAAATGAAATGAAACAATTATTTGCACAAAATGAAACCAAATGAAACTTTAGCTTTTAGTATTTCTTCTATTATTAATATGTCCATATTATTATTTCTAATTCTGTGAATTTGTGCATCCTTCTCTGGTCTTTATCGATAGCTCAGTTTCTCAACCTCAGCATCACTGACATTTTGGGTCAGGTAATTCTTTGCCGTTGGGCTGTCCTGGGTGCTGGGGAATGTTTAGCAGCATCCCTGGGCTCTGCCCATGAAGTGGTCTAGCAGCTCCCCATAGGTGACAACCAAAAATACCTCTAGACATCTCCAAATGTCACCTGGGGGAACAAATCATCCCTAGTTGAGAACCACGGAGATAGCTAGAGATTTATCTATTCCGTGTATCCCCTTACAAAGATATGTATTCATTAGATGTTATTTTTTTTTTAATTCCTGCCGTTACTTGAATAATTTTTTTGCTTTTCTTGGATGTATATGGTTCCTCTTTCTCTTCATTGTAAATTGAATGCTTGGTCCACTTATTTACTTTCTTTCTTATTGAATATCCTAGATTTTTAAGGTTATGTTTTCTCCTGTTTAACCCCTTCGATATGCAATGAGGTTTTTTAAACCAGGGATTCTGCAATGCTCCTTTAAATTTTTACCTTATCCCGTGTGATTTTCAGCTTTCAAAGGTTTTCAATGCTTTATTTGTTTGTTTATTTGTTTTGGTTCTGTTTTATTTTCTATGTTGGGTATAACATCTAGGACATCCATGTTGCTTAGAGATCTACCTGCCTCGAGTTTTGGTTTTGTGCCAGATTCCTTTGTGATCAGTTGTGTTCACATCCTACAGGTACATGACAAGAGTGGGTGTTTTCTATTTTAAGATAAGGGAGTTTGATGGATTTCTATTCGATTTACCTTATCAATTGTGCTACATACATATATTTTTTTTTCGCTTTTGGTTTTTGTTTCTGTTTTTTGTTTTTTGCTTTGTGAATTGTTTCGGGGCTCAATGATCCAGTCAGAATCAAAGTGTTTTGTTCAGTTGACCATTATGAAGTGTCTCTTTTGGTCTGGTGAAATGCTTTTGCCTTAAATTTAAACTCACCTGATAAAATTATCAAAACCCTACTTCCTTGCATATTATGTGTTCATGTTAAGTTTTTGCCAATCATCCTAATTTTTATCTTTCTGAGTCACGTTGCCTTAAGTCAGTTGCATATACAGGGTAACATTTTGTTTTGCCTTTAACATTCAGTATAAACCATTCTCTTTTAAGAAGTAAGATTGACCTACTTATACTTATTGATAAAAAAATATATTTGGCTCTAGTTCTGTCATTTTACTTTGTTTTTTTTTTTTTCTCTGTCGTATTTTGTTTCTTATTCTGCTATATTATCTCAGCTTTCTTTGTTTTGTTATTTGTGTGCTTTCTATGGTGTATTTTTCCACCAATAGTATGGAAAAGTCGTGTTTTAAATATTTAAATATTCTGGCTTTTATACACATGTATACATTTTAATAATATTCTCAAAACTTTTTTTTACTTTATTATTTTTTGTTTTGTTTGCTTATTTGTGTGTTTGTTGTTGTTTTAATATGGAATCCACAGGCGTTTTATTATCATTATTATTATTCATGAAATCTAAAATTCACCAAGGTTTCCTAAGACTTGATGTCCTGTTTCAATCGAAAGATTACATTCCTTTATTTGAAGACAGTTTTCTTTTACTATATCTTTGATTTTTTTTTGTTACCTTGTAAAATATCATGTTCTTCACATCCACCAGTTATACGCATGATGAATTTCCTTTGCCTTGCCCATCATTTTTGTTTTCTTTCATTAATTTTAGTTCTTGATAAGTTCAATTTTATTTTGCTGGATTTTCTCAAGTGCTTCTTCTGTACCTCTTTGTTGTCAGTAGTGTTTGTGCAATTGATTCGGCTTCTAACAAGACTTCTTTCTAAAAAGTGGCTTTATTTTATTTTATTTTTTATTGTGGCTAAGTGACTTTATTTTTTCTTCCATTCCTTTCCGAGTCCTTCTCCTGTTTGATCATCTACATTTTGATTCTTTGCCTCTCTTTTTTATGCTCCTTTTCAAAGACCTTCTATTTCCTTTATTGTACATGCAAGCTGAGCATTACTGCATGCTACATTCTGACACGTTTGTACCCTTTCCTGGAGAAATTTCTCTCTTGACTTGTATTCTCTATCCTTTTTTTTTTTTTCTTCCCCTTTTTTTTGACAGTTGTATTTCTGGTGCCTTTTTTCCTGGCGTCAGCATTAACAAAAGCGTTTGCTGAAGGAAAAGCCTGGGGGAAATGGGGTTGGGAGACTGGGTTGGAAAGAGGCTGAGGCATTGAACGAGGACTAAGGGGCCTCCACTCCGTCTTGTCCAGGTGGGAGTCAAAACCAGGGTCTGAGGGGGGTCGTGAGGAAGTGGGAGGATCATTGGTGCATGTACCCCTGTTCCCCTCACTCCCAGGCCTCAGGAAATGCCTTCCCCTCTGAACTTCGGACACCGCTTTCTCTCTCCCTCTTGTATGCTCCTCATACTTACTTTGAGAGTAGTTTCCACATTTGCCTCATCCCCAAGTTAGATTCGTCCCCCTGAAAGCAGAGATTGGCTATTCCATGGTGCCGAGGGGTCCCCAAGCAGCTCAATGCATGTTCTTCATTAGAGCCAAAGTGTGTGTAGCCGTTGGTCAGTGCTATTGTCTCCCAGAGAAGGGAGAGGTCTGTCGAAGATAAAGTAGTCAGGGAAGACTTCCTGCAGGAGGGTGAGTCGGTCGGGATCATGAAGGCAGAGAAAGCAAAGCCCAAGCTCACAAACTCAAATGCGTATCAAATGAATATCAAAAGTTGCTATCCCTCCCCGCACTCCCAGTGTTTTCTTTTTGCTCTATTTCCCCCCATAGTACTTTTCACTTTCTAGCACACGTGGGAATCCTTCATTTCTCATGTCCAACTATTTTGTAATTTTCTGTACTCGTTGAAAAGAGACAAGCTCCAAAGGGGCAGACATTTTTGTTTGCTTTGCTAGCTGATGTATCACTGGCACCTAGAGCAGTGCCTGGCACACAGCAGGCGTTCAGTAAATATCTGTTGAAGGAATAAATGCCCAGTGATGCCAGGCAGGTGGCACGAATGAGTGATACAGGCTTGATATTTGCATATATGTATATTGGGACATTCTTCACTTCCGCAAAGGAGGGGTCTTTGTTGTAATTACTTAAGACATGCTGCCTCACATCTGCCTTTTTTTCAATTCTATTTTTCTTAAATATTTATCCGTTCATTATGGTACATCAAAGAGCCCTCCAAATACAAGGATAAGTGCTGGCTGACACTCAGTCCCAGCGATGACATACAAAAGGGAGTGGCAGGGACTGTGGACCACTAGGGAGTGAATGCCCTGCCTGGATGGGCAGCCTCCACTCTGCTCCTCCAGTGACACCAGAAAGGAAAGCCGGGCGGGTGTTACCACAGCTGCCCATTTTGTAAACGGAGCCAGACATCTGGATCTTTATGAGAAACTTCATTACTGCTAAACGTTGGCTCAAATATTAACAACAACAACAACAACAAAAGCCCCCCAAAAACAACAACAACAACAACAACAAAAACCAACAGTACGTTGGTTACAAACCAAATAAAACACACCGAGTCCCAGAGCGGTCAGCGAGGCTACTTGGGCTGACTCCTGTTCAGCCAGCAAACGGAAGTCTTGCGGGTGCCAGATGATTCTCTCTGCTTTTCCTCTGCCATCCTGGGATCTGTGTGCACAGTCCCCACTCTGAGACTGCTCCTTCCCTGTGCCACTGTGCAGAGTCTAAATGTCACCCACACGTAGAGCAGTGGTGGCTCCAGAGCCATCGTGGTGAGCTGTCTAAAGGGGTGTCAACTCATTGGACAGGTTATAATTTCAGTCAATGTGTTCTTGTCTTATTTTAGTTCAACATCATTTCCCAGTTGCAAACCTTTTGAATGACACACGAAATGCAAAACAACATAAAAGGTCCTCCCCGAGGCAGATCTGTGTCCGTGTAGAACTTTAATTATTCTTTTTGAATCCTCCTCATAATGTGCTACCCCAATTCTGGCAAAAAAAAAAAAAAAAAAAATTAAGTCTGATGGGAAAGATGTGTGTCACCTGTACTAGGATTTTATTTTTTTTTTTACGATAGTCTTTATATTTTTAGAAGCACTGAACAAAAGGAAGGGCCCTTCTAATCAAGAGTATTCTTTAGATGCGGAGCATCAGACAATATTTGTGATAAATAGAAACTAACTGCTCTTGTAGTCTTCTGCGGTGACATTTAGAATATCACGTTTGTCTTTCGAAGGTATTTTTAGTTTAAGGTTTGAAGAACAGCCTCTATCATACTTGCTGGGTGGGGGAGGGGCGGGAGGGTGCCTTCAGGAGGTACCAGGCGAGAAAAGTAAACTTGTCACCAAAAATGAAGTGGCTTAGATTTGAGTAGATTATTTTCTTTTATAGATCATCATGGATGATTTGAAGCCCCTTCTGGGGGAACTGATCTCCTGTCACAAAATGCTCTGGGCCACCCTCTCCAGAGTTTCAGAAGGGGGCGTGGGGACGATGCCTGGCCTCTCCTGGTCCCCAGCGGACTGTGCAGAGCCCCGCTCGTCGGTGGGGGCACCCAGAGGCCGAAACCAAGTCGCGTCTTCCCTCTCCAGCCTCATCAAACAGTCCATATTAGATGAAATCTGAGCCCGAGAGAGCTCCATTTTCTTTGAAAGCTATCCAGGGCAGCCTCTAAGCGCCAGACCTAAAAACAATATCTTTACAACCGCCAGCCATAATTCAGCGTGATAATGTAACTATGTTTTTGTCTTAAACCTGACAGCATGTCAAGTTATGACAGATACAAAGCTGGGGTGGAGGCCGGTGGCGGTGGGTGCGGGCCGCCAGGCTGGGGGGCCGGTGGGGGGCTGCGAGTGGACCCCTCACCCTGTCATCTGACACCACCTGTGCTCCCAGGTCTTCCCCTGGGTCACACACTCCTCTCAGGCCCCCCTCTCCTTGATGAATTTGTGTTTTACAGCAAAGCACTTTGAAATGGTCCCCAGACAGTGTGCAGAGCCCTTCGGTTCACATCCACGCTCCTCAAGCAGAAGATTAGAAATAAGTTTCTGGCTGCTGCCTTTAAATGGAAACCTTGAGTAACCAAAACTAGCTCGCCATGAACTTCCCGGCTTGAAACGTCCATTCTCCTGCTGATGCAAGAGGGAGAGTTAGTTATTTCCATTCGCTTTCAACTGACCCTCAGGCAGACGGGAAGAATAGAGTGAGTCCCTGTTATGTATTTGGGCGTTTTGGGCAATTTGCTGCATATAAAAGCTGTGAGGGCGACAGCAGCTGCACTTGCCCAAAGAAGGGGGCTAATAACGCACACTTAAATGGTGTTTAGGGGGAGCAAAAAATCTCAGAGACATCAGCAAAGTTCAAGCTTAATTCACATTCTATGAGCCCACAGTGTTTAGGAGAGGTCAATTTGCCTTTCGATTGCTGGGGCCGCCTAATGCCCAGAGTCCCATCATTTCCCCTGGGGGGTGCGCTTGGCTTAGGGCCGCAGCCACAGGCCCTCCTGCAGGCCGGCCGGCCAGAAGTGGCCACGCTGTTTATTGGTTGTTAGAAAACCTAAGATCTGGTGCCTTGCCGGAGGAACATAATAGACAGCTTCACTTTCACACCTCTTAAGAGTCTTTTTTAAAAATAGTCCCTCTAGCGGGAGGCTTTTTTGGGATGCAGTGTTTTCCACCTCTGTATTTTCAGACTGTCTGGGGAGGGTGTTTATATATGTTGCCCGCTACGGTTGGAGACCCGGCTGTCGGGAGTCGCTAGGGCGGCTGTCGGAGCCACTAGGTGAGCAGGGGGCCAGGCGTCTGAGGTGGCATTTCAGGATAAACAGCGGGCTGCCGGAAGAGAGGCCTGTCTTGCAGGGTACCAGGGGATGGAGCGGAGGGGAATCGGGGAGGCATTCGGCATTTTAGCACTTCTCTCCTGAACAGTTCTTCAGGGGCCTTTGGCTCTAGTGGGCCCGACAGGCCCCCCGTAATTTTATGGCCCCCAGAATGCCTCTCCCTCCCTCACCCCCTTCCCGCTCCAGGGCAGAACACCTGGGAAGCTCCTGCTTCATCCTGCCTAGAACCTGCTCTCCTGCACACTTCCCATCTCCTTGATGGCCATGCCGTCTTTTCATTTGCTCAGGCCAAAAATCTTAGGGTCGTCCTTGCCCCCTCCCTTTGTCTCCTACCCGCCCCCGGCCTTTCCATCAGCAAATCTGCGGACTGCCTTCAAGATATATCCAGAGGGTATATCCATTCCCTTGCCACCCACGTTTGGGCCACACGGGTCCAGACCAGCATCACCTTTCCTGTGGATTACGAATGGCCTCTTGGCTGATCTCCCTGCTTCTGCCCACTCCCGGCACACTGGCCAGAGTGATCATCTTAGACCATTACGTCAGATCTTGTCACCACTATGTTCAAATCCCCAGGGCTCCCACTGTCTGGCCCACTGCCAGGCCTCCGACTCCACATCGTGCTGCCTTGTGACTCCGTACCTTGCTCACCCTGCTCTGGCCACACTGGCTCATTGCTGTGCTCAGCTGGTCAGGCTCCTGTCTCAGGGCCTCTGCCCCTCCTCTGCCCTCTGCCATATCTCACCACATATCCAAGTCTTGGTCCAGTTGTGGCCTCCTGGGAAGGCCTTCCCTGAGCCCCCACTCAAGATTTGCCCCTTCTTGCTTAGCCTTCAGCCAGGGGCAAATTCCAGAGCCTTCTTTACCACCTGCACATTACACACTCATCATTGTTCATGCCCCGACTAGAATGCCACTCAGTGTGGGCCGGGCTGCTTTGTTTGTGGGGACCGCCAGCACTTGGAACAGTGCCTGGCACGGGTGGCTCCTCAGTGCACACTGTACAGATGACCAAATGAGTGAGGAAATGACCAAACGACTGCATGGAATCCCCATGCTTCATGGCTTAGAGAGGGTGGAAGGGCTTTGGAGACCCGCCTTGTGTGTGATCGCTCTGTCCCCGCTTATAAAATGGTTCCAGCGATTGACTGGAGACAAGTGTGTGTGTGTGTGTGTGTGTGTGTGTGTGTGTGTGTGTGTGTGTGTTGGGGGTGTGTGCTGTAACCTTGGGGGCGGGTGCTATGGGGGCCCTACAGTAGCAGAGGGAGTCAGGACCAGCATCCAGGCCTGGCCTTCTAGTTCCCACCAGCTCCTCGGCCACGCCCACCACCCTTGGCCACGCCCACCACCCTTGGCCACGCCCGCCACCCCTCAGCCACGCCCACCAGCCTGCTCCTGCTGGATCCCCTGCTGACAGCTCCAGTCACTGGAAGTCGTGTGTCGGCTGCTGGAGTCCAGGGACTGCTCTGAGCTCTCCCTGGGCCCTCCCCACACTTTGCCAGGGGATGTGAACCAAAGTCCAGCATGATCCTCTAGCACTAGGAAGCATTAGTGGTGGCTTCCTAGGTGGTAGCATTCCTACTAGCCCACATTCTTATTATTCTTGACTTGGAGATACTATCAACTATATAATGGCCATCTTTTGGGGAAAAACAAAGGAAAAAAAAAGCCCAATATCTGTCATAAGATGCATTATTGCAGGCGTTCAATTTTAAGTGTCTGAATATTTGTACTGAGGAAGTACAGAATTATGGGTTTGTTAAGGAGCAGAGCGCAGTGCAGCCCAGCCATCTGGGTCTGTCTTCTGAATGCCAGGAAAGCAGCCAGGCCCAATGAGCCCAGGGTGAGGGCTCGGAAAGAGGCCAGAACTCAGGTTGGGCCCAAGGTGAGCGCAGGTGACTGGGCACAGGTGACTCTGCCTATCAGGTGATGAGGGATAGTCGCGGGGCCTCAGAGCCCGACCCTCTGGGCTTCATCTGACCTAGCGCCACAGTCAGGGAGTCATTATTCACTTGACTAATGGAGGCATAAGAAGCGTTTGATCTAAAGAAATCACATGTTTGGATTTCCCAAGTGGTAATAACTTTCCAGACTGGGTCTAAGAAAAGTCAGTCAGCCTGCGCTGGCCCTCTTATACGTCACAGCCAGGAGAAACGATCATTGTTATTATAAACAATTAGATGATAATGATGATTATATACAGTATTATTATGTCACTGTTATTCTACATTAATATATTAATATTATTATGCTTATTTTCATAAACATTAGAAGCAAGCATTTAGGACACATTTTCTTTGGGTCAGAAATTATGCTAGATGTTTGCTATTATTTGAATTGCCTTGATCCTCATAAACATTGGGCAAGATTGGCGTCAGCATACCCACCTTGCGGATGAGGACACACTCTCAAGCAGGTTTAAACATTTGTTCCGGGTCATACAGCTGAGAGGTGGGGGAAGCTGATTCAAAATCACCCTCCCCCGACGGTGCCACTTTTGGGAGCCCTCCAACTCAGTTTAGATTGTTACTAGACCAAAACACGCTCTGGACCCGACATGTTCTCGATGGATGATTGTTTTGGGGTCTCGAAGCCCAGCCATAGACCTTGTGTTGGTGAATGACGTGGGCCTCCTGGGGCTGGGAGTGAGAGCTGGAAGCATGGGGCTAAGAAAAAGTCTCCTGTCCTATTGAACACCATGTCTTTGGACAATCTTGATGTGTTTTTTGTTGTTATTGTTTTTTGTTTTTTGCTTTTTGTTTTTTTTAATGGCAGCTGTGCTACGAAATTGAAAGGATGGAAGGGGCTAAAATATTTTTAAATGATTTTTTCCGCATATAGGCAAGAGGTTATATCGCAAGTTCAATGCTAATTACAGTTATTTACCAGGAAAAAAAAAATCGATGTGAAAAGGAAGGAAATTTGGTTCCAAAAAAAAAAAAAAAAAAAATTCGTGCTTGTTTCTGCTGCCCGGTCCGGTCCATCCCTGCCGAAGGGAACCAGGCGGGCGCTGTCTGTGGCTGGTGCGAGAGGGGCGCTAAATAACTCACAGGTGTCACACGCACAAAAGAATTACGCCCGTCTGACCTATGAGGGCATAAATCCCGCGTCGCCGCTTATGGCCAAGAGATGTGTCCTTAAGTGTCACAAAAAACGTAGCATTTTCCCCCTCCTAATTGTCTTCTCCAATTTTGTCAGATTTATTAAAATAAGATTTTCTGGGGGGTTATTTTTTTTTTCCTTTTCACTGGTAGAATGTGCTCTTTAGTATCATTTTACATAATTTAATACAATTTGTTCCATCCATTGATTTTCATGGGGATACAAGCTGTTCGTTTGTGAGAAAGCTGGCATAGGCCTGAGTGTTGGCAAGGAGGCCCGTCGAGGGGCAGGTCCTGATTCCGAAGTTTTGCCGGGGCTTCGGCCATTTTGAAGCAGGGTGTGCGGCGTGCTGGCCTGTCGCAGCCCCGAGGGGGCGCCAGGAGGAGACCTGGGGCCACCCCGCGGCTCAGGGGGAACCTGGGAGGGGGGCGGGAGGGGCTCTCCCGGATGTGCAGCCTGGGGAGAAGCACAGGTGTTTCTTAATTACTGGTGCCGAAGGGGAGGGACGCCGGCGGGTGTGCCCCAACCCGAGCCAGAGGCGACAGCCCGGCCAGCGCCCGCCCTCCCGCCTCCCCCTACCCGTGGCCAGCTCTGCCCTCGGCCCGGAGCCCCCACCCCCGGGGCTGCTGCTTTTGTTCAGCTGGGCCCGCGGATATTTAATGAACCTGTCAGACCCCTGAAATGTGCGAGGGGAGGCACAATCGTCAGACTGGTGCTCGGGGCCAGGCACTTGGGCCCCGAAGCAGTGGAGGCTCAGCGAATTCTTTCGTGCTCCTGGGCTCCTCTCTGAGCCCACCCGGGCCCCCTCTGGCCCTCCACCCTCCGGCTCCCTGCGGACCCCTCTGACCAGTCTGGGTCCCTGGAGGCAGATTGTTATGTCCCGGGTGACAGACGGACACGTGTACCAGGCGTCTAGCCGGAAGACCAGGAAACTGGGTTCCGGGCCCTTGCTTCCATTGTGCTGTGTGGCGTGGGCGAGGTTACTTCACCTCTCTGGGCTCTGAGCTCCCCTTACATAATGACTTGCAAGCCTCCTGTAAAGAACAGAGGATGACAACAGCCCTTTGGGCTCTCAGGCTGTATAAAACTCTGAGCTGTCAAAGACCTGGGCTGGCTTCCCTTGCTTTCCTCTCCCAACACCATCTGCCTCTCTCAGTGGCCTGAGACAGGCGGGAGAGCAGCAGCGAGGAGAGGTGATGGCATGGGGGGGGCGTCATCCCTGTGGCTCAGCATGGACATGACCCACAGCTCGCCGCCGCTGGGCGGCCGAGCCATGCTGCTGGAGGGGTGCGCGCTTTCCTGACTTTGCTGCAGATTCCCCGGGCACCCCGTCACACTGCACCCCACACCGCTGTCACCCCTGCCTGCCTTCGCTTCCTGCGGGGAGGGCTGGGCCTGTGCCTGTCATGTCACATAGGCTGACAGGGACGCAGCCCCTCTTGGGGGGAAGGCTCTCTGCACGAGGGTGCCCCAGACAGTGATGAATCATCTCCTCCTCGCACCCCTGGGGGACCGCTAAGTAGGCCAAACGAAATGATCTGAGCTGGCCGCTGGCCAGGGCAGAAGGGCTAATCCTTGCCTTTGTGGGAAAGCCTGGGGCCAGAGGGTCTGCCACCAGTCATAGCCGCCCGCTCCGGCGCTGGCCCTGCAGCCCTGCCACGGCCCCAGGGGCCTCGGAGGCCTCCTCGCCCGTCTCAGCGCTGCCCCTTCCGCCCCCCACATTCCTGAGCCCTCACAGAGACCCCTGATTGCCTGCACCGGCATCTGGAGCACCACATAGCTCCCGTCGGTCCAGGAATCCCTCTTTAAGCTCCTACTGAATGCCCATACCTGTGGGATGGCTAGTTGTCAGACAAAGAGAGGGGATGGGACCCTTCTGCAGCTGCAAAGTGTGGTGCTTAGACAGCGCCTGGCACAGGGACGGCTCCAGGTAAGTGTGAGACGTCACCACCTAGCGCTTGCCCCGGGCCGGGCAACGGGCCGCGGGCTGGACGAGGATTACCTTCCAGGTCCTTGCAACGAGCCTGTGAAGTGGCGTCTTCTTTCCTCCATTTTATAGAGAAAGGGCTGAAGCTCAGAGAGGTCAGGTGATTTGCTCAAAGCTGCAGAGCTGATGCATGAAGAACTTGATGTGCCCTGGCCTGCCTGCTGGCCACAGGGAGGGGGCCCGGCGGCCTGTTCCGCATCTCTCATAGGCCCTGGGCCTGCTTGCGGCCCTGAGTCCGCCAGGAGTTCTCTGCCCTCCCGCACTCCTGTGCCATTTATCAACCATTGCTCTTACCCCACGCTCAGTCAATTCCCCGCAGTGGCCTGAGCAGGTGAATGCCAGGGCCAAGGGGAAAGCCCGGGCAAGCTCTGCCTCCTGCTTCTGTGGGGACGGGGCACCATGCTGGGGGAGGTGAGCTTGGCTGAGTCCTAACAGTGAGGGGTGCAGACGCAGGAAACATTCTGGGGTGGGGGGCGATCACGCTCGTTACAAGTTCATCTGTCGAGGCAGAGTGGGAGGCTCGGTGGGCCTGAGAGCGCCTAGGGCTGCAGCTGCGATGCAAGCTGGGCTGGGCAGGTGGGAGGGGTGCAAACAGGGCCTCTCTCAGTCATTTGGTGGACCCTGCAGATTTACCCCGAGCCCAGTACTGGGCCAGGCGGGGCCGCCCCTAGGAAACTCACACTCAAAAACGGTGGGGACGGAGCACAAGCCTGTAAACAAGTGAGCACGTAAATAAGGTCGTCTCAAGCAGCAGCGCCTTACAAAGAAAACAAAGGTCTGGTGTTAGTAGCGATCTTAGTCCCTCATTCACACATCCATTCATTACTGAACAGTGTGTATTGAGCAGCTTGTATATCTCAGGCCCTTTCCAGATAGGGGAATACATCGGTAAATAAAAGAGCCCAAACGCCCCTGTTCTCAATGAGGTATCCTGCCTGTGTGTGTACCTGAGCGGGCACCCACCTGTCTGCACTGGCACGGCAGTGTGGGCGCACAAGAACGTGGGTTCTCTGGAAGAGAAAGGAGATCCCGGGCAGACAAGAGTGCGGCTTTCCGTCCTGGCCTACAGACCCTGCCAGCAGCTTCTGCTAAGAGGAAGCTGTAAAAATCCTCTGTTATGGGGTGCCTGGGTGGCTCAGTCGGTCAAGCGTCCGACTTCGGCTCGGGTCGTGATCTCATGGTTCGTGGGTTCGAGCCCCGCGTCAGGCTGTGTGCTGACAGCTCGGAGCCTGGAGCCTGCTTCGGATTCTGTGTCTCCCTCGCTCTCTGCTCCTTCCCCACTCATGCTCTGTCTCTCTCAAAAAATACACATTAAAAAAAAACAGAAAGAAAGAAAGAAAAATCCTCTGTTCTCCAGAAAGCTCTCCGTGGCACAGCCCTCCTCCCTTCTGCCTGCTCTTCCTGTCTGAGGGATTGCTCCCACCTTCCAACATGGCCTGCATCATCGTCAGTAGTGGCCACGGGGCCAAGGTCAGCAGAAGGGCCCGAAGGAGGGCTTGGGGTTAGGCTGGCCTCCACACCACAGGGAGGCTCCTTCATACTGCTCGCCCGGCCACTTGCTGAAAAACTAATCTGCAAATGAATCACATTTACCGAGGCCTTCTGGATCAGATAACAGATGCAGCCAGGCCTGTTCCAGAAGACCATCCAGACGAGAAACTCTGAAAGCTTCTGTGGACAAAAGGAGGCCTGCTGGCCGAGCCTCACTGCTCGTGTGAGCTCCTCACTGGAGGTGTGTTGGTGGGTATTTGGAAGCCTCTCCTGGAAGCCAAGACTCCAGGTTCCATCTCTGCAAGAGCTTCTGGAGCAGAGGCTGAGCCGGGCAGCCGGGCACTCCCGGCCGGCTCTCTGGATTGGTTCTCCTGGAGCCCCTCGGAAGCAACCAGGAGCCGTCTCTCCCCTCCCTGGCCATCTGCTTGAAGCATCTGGTGATCAGGTGCAGGCCCCACACCGGAGCATTCAAGCTGAAATGTGCAGTCACCTTGCCGCCCACACTGGCTTTTGTTATGCCGCCAGGCTGCCCTTCTTTGTGTTGGGGAGAACGGTTTGGGGATGGAAATCCGACTGCCAGCGCCGGGAGTTCGTCATGACTGTGCTGAGATCCTGCAGCCGGTGGCTGGCCCAGCCTTCAACCTCGGCTCTCCCCTCCCACCAGGGCCTGTGGACACGTCTCCAGCGAGAGGCTGGGGCTTTCGGGAGGAGAGAGTGGCAAAGATCCTTCTTTGATGTTCTCTTCACCCAGCTGGGTAGAGCAGGTCGCACATATTTGGACCCTGCCTTAAAGGAGAAAGACTCGTCAGTTTTCTCTGTGTTCTCTTTATTTAATAAAGAAAGAGTGGGTTGCTCCCAAAGCCGCTGCTGGCCCCAGTGAATGGTGGCTCTTCAGGAGGTGGCTGTCTGCGGCCACCCGTGAGGGGGTGTGTGGGGGGGGACCTGCTCCTGAGGTCTCTTTCCTCTGTCATGCCAACCCGAGTGTCTTGGAGGGCCACGGGGGTGTCCGTACTGTTGAAAACATCCTTCGCTCCAAGCTTGAGCTCTCCTAGCCGAGCACTCAAGGAGTAATGTGGGGCAATTCGCCTCGAGAGAGGGGACACGTTTCCCTTTCTGAGCGTCGAGGACTCCGCCGAGAGCTAGAGACTCCGGGCAAGAAGAGGTGCTTTTGTTTATTTTTGGTCTTGTAAAACATGGCCCCAAATGATACCTCCCCACACAAGGGGGAGACCAGTCCTTGAGGGTGCCAGAGCCCACGGGTGCTGCCTTTACAGGTTCCTCTTCTGGAGGGAGTCCAAGGTAAAAGGTTTCGGAAGACCTCACTGAAAAGAGAACGGGGCTGTGTTTGAGACTATTCAACGGTGAGTCATAGTTTATTGGCAATAGACTCCTTTACTCATTTTTAACTACTTGATGTGATCTTAAAGATGACAGTGAGGTCCTACTGCGTATTGGGGGTGTGCTATCTGTCCCTCTTTCTAGATTAGCTATGGGCATTATTCTGGAATAATCTCAACACCAAGAAACAATTCTGTCAAAACAAGAAGCCCTGCCCAGGCCCCAGTCTCTGTGTCCTCACTCCTCCCAACAAACCGTGTCCGGGCCCATCGGACAGTAGTCAGTAGTCAGTCTACTGTTGCTGAAGCCACTGCCTGTTGGAATTAGTGCAACATTTTGTTCTTGAGAGGTGCAGAGAAAGAGTAATGAAGTCAGATCTCAGTCCCCAGGTATTTTCCTGAGATGATGGGAAGGACTGAATGCGCAGTCATGGGGAGCAGGGTGCGGGTGGGGCCGGAAGAAGGCTACGTGTGAAAGGAGAGCCCAGTGACCTCACAGGCACCTTCACTGCCGGGCAGCCCACCAAGTCCCCACTTGCCATTCTTCTGCCCGGCACCCTTTCACTTCCCGACACTTCCCGGTAAGGTGACCAGAGAGAAAAACAGGCGATTTTGATGTTGAATTTTTGGAACCTGTAAAAATTTCGTGGCTAATCCACCGCCTCAGCAGGAAAATATGAGAAAATCTTTAATCTTAGACACTGGGACGAAAGCTGAGATTTTCAAAGGTATAGAAGAAGCTGATATTAGTTTCAGACATAATCCAGTTTTTAAATGTTTCCATATGATCGCTTCGGTATGTCAATATTAGATTTTAAACACACCCCGAGGATCTTTGATTATAAAGATCTGATCTTTCTCTCCCTTTTAACCAGCACATGCGTGTAACACGTGTGCTATTTCCCTCGTAAAGCGTTGCTGCCCCGCGCATGTGCCCATGCTGACGCTCCCCTGCCCCCCTGCCCGCCACAGATGCCCTTCCCGGGAGCGGGGGCTGCAGGAAGGTGGATTCCATTCTGTCCTCGTGCTGGCTTGGCAGTCCATCGCTACTGGCATTAGAGTCCCAAATGTCTTTCTCCCCCACGTCTTGGTTGAGCATAAAGACGAGGTCCCATTGGCTTAAGGCGCGGTGCTGGCTTTCTCTGATGGTTGTGCCGTAAGTTAGCAGGATACGTTTGACAGTAATTTAATTTTCATTGACAAATGCTGTCATAATATTGAGAAGAAAGTGATATATTGTATCAACAGTAGTGGTCGACGCTCAGCCAGTCATATGGACTGGGCGAGCACCATATGCTTCTACCAAACTTGCCTTGGAAAGCTCTGGCTAAGAACTTGACAAGCTTAAGATACCAGTCAGGGAAAACGATTACCCTTGAGAAGTTCTCGCCATGTTTCCAGCTTCCTCATTTCCTAGAGGAAAGGCGGGGGCACTTCCTGGGGCAGCCACTCACCGTCATGGGTATTGGCCCCAGTTTGCCACTCCGTGGGTCAGGAGATTTCTTTGGGGGCACCCCGAAGGCACTGCCATGGACCACCTCCCCCGCACCAGGCACCAGCCATGCAGATCCCCTGCTGACAACCAGCATAATCGAAAGCCCCGAGACGTTAAAACACCATTGATTTCCTGTTGGTTTGTGTTTGTCCTGGCTGCGGTTCCCTCTACTTAATACCAGTGGATGGTGCGTCCGTGTGTGTGAATGGGGCCAGAACCCGAGTCTGGCTTGTGTTACAAACTCGGAACAATGCAAGCAGGAAGGGGGACAGGATTTTGGTCTTGGGAGTGCAGCTCGTGACATCTCCGCTTGGCCAATGAGAAATATGCGTGGACTGTGGGTGCTCGTTGTACGTGGCGCGTGTGTGTCTGACTGGATTCTTAGCTAACGTCTCAGCTAGGTGATTTGATCCAAAGTGTGACAAGGTCAGCCTTCATTTGCTCTTGCTTTCCTAGCACTGAGCTTACTTATATTTTAATTTGGTTACTGTTCACAGGAAGAGCCGCTGATGAGTCAAGTCACAGTCTGGGAGAGAAGAAGGCAGCGTGTGTGTGTGTGTGTGTGTGTGTGTGTGTGTGTGCTCGCGCGCGCACATTCAGGGACACCCCATCCCTGGGTACATTCGGCTGGTGTCCTTGTCTGGTTTGCCAAATATGCGGGGACCTTCCATTCTCTGAAGGATTCCCATCCCAAACAAGGCTAAGTAAAGAAACAGGCATATGGCGCATACTGGAGCTGGCTCAGGGTTGGCACGGTCCATCGGCTGTGGTGAACAGGTATCTGGAAAAGACGGCAGTCCCATCCTGCTCTTTTTGGAGCTTATCGTTTATTTGGATTTTGTTGTTGCTGTTGTGGCTTTGTGTTTATTATTATCTTAACAAAGAGAGGGAGAGGATGCGGTCCGCGGAACCGGGCACTGGTACAGCTCCTCTCCCCAATGGCTCCCTGCCTGAGCCCGGAGCTGTCCTTCCCGTGAGGCGTTCTCCTGTTGCACCCCCGATGGATTCCCAGCTCCCGGGCGCTCTGGCTGGGAGCGAGGAGTGCTCCGAGGGTTCCGTGGGGGCATCTCAGTGCAGACAGCCTTCCGAAGGCAGCGAGAGCTCCTGGGTGTGGCCGAGGGTGTCCTTGGTCTCCAAAGAGAGTGTTGACTTGAAAAAGCGGGGCAGATTGGAGGAGCAGCTGCCCTCCTTGTGGATGGCATCCGTTGGTGGCTGTGTAAAGAGGAGCTCCGGACTGCCTCCCATTACCATTTCATTACGCGACAGCAGATCCATACACAGATCCATACGCTGCCTCTTGGACGGGGTTTCCAGACACAGCAGGACATGCGGAGAGAGCTTACCTCCTCTTCTGCCTGCTGGAAACCCAGCTCCCTGCCATGTGGCGCTTTCTGAGCTGGCGGCTTCAGGCTCACTCCCGGCAGCCCAGATGATGGGTGCAGCCCTTCTGTGGGCCACTCGTGCTCTGTGCGAGGTGCCAGTGGCTGTGACATTCTCCAGAAGAGTCTCCGGAGAGAAAGTATCAAGAACAAGCCCAGCTAACGTGCGTTTTCTCACCCAGGTCCCTCTGGCCTTGGAGTCTTGCTCAGTGGGCACACCCGCTTCTAAATGGGGCAGCCATTAAAAGTGGTGACCATCTGGAGGGCCTGGGGGGCTCCGTCGGTTAAGCGTCCGCCTTCGGCTCAGGTCACGATCTCACAGTTCCTGGGTTCGAGCCCCGCATTGAGCTCTGTGCTGACAGCTCAGAGCCTGGAGCCTGCTTCGGATTCTGTGTCTCCCTCTCTCTCTGCCCCTCACCTGCTCGCGCTCTGTCGCTCTCTCTCTCTCAAAAATAAACATTAAAAACAATAAATTAAAAAATACAAAATAAAAGTGGTGACCATCTAATAAGAGTTGGCTTTCCCTATCTCTGCCCGGCCACCAGCATTTTAGCGATAAAGGAGATGAGATGATCTGGGTCACAAACAGAGGTGTGAGAGGGGTAGCCCTGGGTGCTAATTCCACGATGGACGGCCACCTTCTCTCCGGCAGAAGTTCAGACCAGAGGGCTCGCCTGCTGCACCATGCCTGAGCGCTGGCTCCTTTGTCACCAGGCCTCTGTGTCCTCATGGATAAAACACAAGGGTGGGGATGTGCTGCTTGTGGAAGGGTGATGATTATGCATGTTCTTCAAGCAAAGAGCTTCCTCTCTTGACCAACTGGCAGATAATTTCTTTCATCTCTATCGTATTTAAAGAGAATTCCACAGGTGGGAGGCACAGAACAACGTTATGCTTTCTCCCTGTTTAAACCCATTCAGTGGGGTTAGTTTTTTTGGTTCCCACCCACTTAGGATGAAATCCAGGAGAAGTCAGGGTTGGCAATATGGCCACCACAGGTGTTCCTCCCTGAGCCGGGTGCTTTCTGGAGTCCTCTGCAGGCCCCCCCTGGATCTGTGACCTATGGCTTTAGAATGCTCCTCTGGTTGGGCTGCTGGCTGCTACCCCTCAGACACAGCATTCCAGAATAAACATCAGTCTCTTCCTGTCGAGGTTGCGTCTTCCTGCCAGTGGTCCCTGGGGCAGTGGTTTTATGCAGGGGCTCCCTTCACCAGAGACCTGCATCTGGACCTTGGGAAACACTTTCCATTTGTTTCTAAAATCTCCAGGAGTGGAGTTATTCCCTCCCCTACGGCCTGCCATCAGCAGCCAATAGCCTTGGACTTTTCCACGCTGTATCCTGCAATGGTCTCATGTGCGGTTCCTCTTCTGGTGTGTAAAACTTGATTAAGCTTGTTGCCTCTCACACTGCTGTTTCAGGAAGGCGGTGCCTTTCTCTGTGGTGGGGTTAGACAAAGGCAGCAGAGTATTTCCAAAGGTTTTGTGCAAGGCTAGTGTTACGTCCACAGAATAGATGGCCTCTTCACTCTGCCTTTTGCTCTTCTGCTGGATGTTTAGGACATCAGAGCGCAACGTAAACATCCGGGTGGCTTCCTCATGGACCACCCAGAAGCGGCCCACGCAAGCCTTGAAGCCTCTTCCCTGAATGTGCAGATAACCTTGGGCCAGCGACAGGGCTCTCATGTTGACACTGCTCCTGATCTCTGGGGAAGGCTGGTGTCAAACTGGACGGAAGGCCAGGAAGCCCAGTGCCCGGACCCTGACCCAGACCTTGCTCTGTTTTAGCACACCTGGGGCATCTGTCATGGCGACTTTGGGGACGGTAACATCCGATACTCCTTGCACTCTGACTCTCTGGAAAGGAGATCTTGGAGACTCTTGATGGAATTGGAAGATAGCTGTGGCCAGACTAGCACAAGCACACAATTTATATATCTTCAGGTCAAGAGCAGGACACATTGCCGTACTCGCCAAATGGACTCTCCTCGCGGTTAACTAATCCTTTCTATTAGTTAGTGTTAACTAACACTCTCCAGTTTTTAATTTCAGATATTGTATTTTTCACAGCAGAATGTTCGGTTTATTTCTTGTACGGAATCTGATTCCTGCCAAAATTCTCCACCTTGTCACCCATTTTCTTAAATATATTACTTACAGTTAATCCAGAGCCTGCAACTCTTTGAGACAACATCTGGGTCTTCTGTGGGTTTGTTCCTATTCCCTTCTGTCTCATTTTTTGTTTTTTTCATCCTTGCTTTCGTTCCTTTGGTCTTTTTTTTTTTAATTTTTTTTTAACATTTATTTATTTTTGAGACAGAGAGAGACAGAGCATGAACGGGGGAGGGACAGAGAGAGAGGGAGACGTAGAATCGGAAGCAGGCTCCAGGCTCTGAGCCATCAGCCCAGAGCCCGACGCTCTGGACCGCGAGATCATGACCTGAGCTGAAGTCGGACGCTTAACCGACTGAGCCACCCAGGAGCCCCTCGTTCCTTTGGTCTTATTGCGGGGTGTGCTTGGGAATTTTTTTTTTATCGACTGTCAAACACTGTGTATAAAAAGTTTAGATAATTTTAGGCTCTAGATTAGCACCATTAGATGTGAATGTAATGTAAGCTAGATATATAATTTTAAACTTTATAGTAGCCACATTAAAGAAGTACAAAGAAACCCGTGAACTAATTTTCATATTTCATTTAATGTAATATCTCCAAAACACTCTCCTTTGAACACGTAACCAATATAAAAATTATTGTGATACTTCACACGTTTTTTTTGTGCTAACTCTTGGAAATCCGGTGAATGCTTTATACTCATAGCACATCTCAAGTCTGACAAAGTCACATACCAAGTGCTCACTGGCCACTTGTGGCCAGTGGCTGCCATCTTGGACAGCACAGCTGTCGACGACATCGCGTCCCTCCTGGGAGGGCTTGCTTTTGCTCCCAGTAGGCCATTAGTCTTGGGGAAGAAGTTGAGCAAATTTCAAGGGTTTGTTTGTTTTCTGTCTGTTCGTACTCTAAGTGTGTCCCTGCAGGGGTCATCATTGAGATGGAAGTAGGGAGTGTTTACCAGGGAACTTCTACCTTGCCAGGCCCTAGATTCTGATTTTTGTCTCCTTGGCCCCTTGGACTATGGAAAGCTCTGCTTCACTCCTCAGCTTATCGGCTGCCACTTGTGAGTTCACGGCTGCCTCGGTGGGATAAGCAATGCCCAAACCGGGCTCAGCTCATCAGGACCCCTTTTGGTTACAACTTGGCCCCTCGACTCCTAGCCTGTTTGACCATCTCTTCTGCCTTAAAATAAATTACACACACACACACACACACACACACACACACACACACTATTTTCTGATGCTGTTTTTCTACTTGTTCTCCATGGGACGGTTGATTTGATACAAGGCTTTTTGCCATAGCCAGAAGTGGAAGTAAAATAACATCTTCTTAATTAACTGAAACCAGACTGTTTTGTTTTTTTTTTTTTTTTCTGTTTGGCAATCAGCGCTGTTTCGGCCTTGAAAAGAAGACTTATTTCTCTTCTTTTGATTCAGCATACCCAAATCCCTGGGGAATAAGCTTATTTCCCCAATTCTAAGGATTGGCAATTTGAGGTACAATGAGTTTCTTTCTGATGAGACTGGAGTTCCAATCCCGATCCCAGTCTGTCTTTGTGCTCTGCCTGAGAGCTTCCCAGCTGCTTGACCCTTCCGGCCTGCGTGGCTGCATGGCAGGGAGCCTTGTTGACCTAAGTGGCTCCTGAAATCCACCTCTGTGCCTGCCCTCCACGTGGGAGCATAGGGAAATGACAGAAGTGGTTGTAATTTTGGGCAGGCCTCGAGGTTCCCAGAAAGTGGGAAGCACTCTCAAAGGACACTCATTCTTTACCCAGAATTTATTGAGATGTCACTTTACACCAGACCCTATGCTAGGCCCCGTGGGGCTAGCGGGATGACGTCATTGACTGTGGAGGGCACGTTGCCTACCTGTGCGTGTCGGGTCCTAAGACGCTCGGAGGGACACAGATTCAGAATTACAGGCCGCACACGTTCCCGCGTGTGTAGCTTCAGTCCGGGTGAGCTATCGTCATGTTGACGGGCAGGACCTGCCCATATTTGAGGCCTTCTGCTATGGAAAGTGAAAAATATTTAAATAAAGAATTTTATGGTGGAAGTGAGCTAACATCATTGACACCAACAGAAACTTTACTTCTTGGTGGTAAATACCAAAAGGAATTGAAGCCTGCTTTTAATCCGCTGCTTTTAACCCCTTATGTTTCCCTTTTTAAAAAAGAAATCAACTCGTGTTTTCTTAATGTCAAAGCAACTTTTACCTCTTTTTTTCCTGATTATTGAAAATAGGAGGAAAACTCCAGGCCATTTCTTACTGTGTGAAGATTGCCACAGTTTAGATTTATTCCCTTCCAGGTTTCTTCCTGCGCCTATCTTTTACCTACTTATAATCCTTCTGTGCACACGACCGTGCCTGTGTGCTTACACGTAATGTACAAATTTTCTCATACGATTACAACTCTTTATGTCTACAAACTTATGGCTATAATAAAATACCCTATTTGGGATTGTATAATTACTTCTCCTATTGTTGAGTATTTAGGTTGTTTCTAGTTTTTATTATCACAAAGATAATGCAGGGAAAGCCTTTGAAGATGGAGGTAACTCCTTTCATTCCTGGTCTCCCCGACACCTTACAGTATTTTTCCAGGGCAGATTATCAGAAATAGAATGACTGCATCGAGTAACAGAATATTTATATGCTCCTTAGCTTAATTTTAAGCCTTGGGTTTACTCCTCGAGTGGGCAGTCACTTCCCATTTGAGTATCAGACACAGTGCAAGATTATAGTTGGCTGGCTTCTCTTGGCTGAGACCTGACACTTACCTGAAGGTGGCCAGCCCCCAGAGAACCCTGGCTGTGAGTGGAAAAAGACCCCGAGTGTTACGGGCTAAGGATAACATTACTAAGCCAGTATGATGGGAGTGACGATAAACTTGCAGGAAAGCCTTAGGAGAAGAAAGGAAAATAAAGTTTCCTGGAGCACCTCACTCTTCGCAATGGCTATTATTGATGAAGGCTGTTGCCAATAGGGTGTGCGTGTTGAATTTTGGCAACTGAATTCTATTTTAGACGCACTGAGAGCTGAATCTTATTTTAGATTGACTCATGTAAGGAACCCCGTGGTGACGCTATAAATCAGAAAGTTCGTTTGCAATGCAAATCGCCCCTTCCTAAGTAATCTCCAGCTCCCTAATTTTACAAATCGTATTTTATAAGTTTTTTTTTTTTTTCAGTTTTTTGGTATGGGTTTTTGCAAAGCACACTTTGAAGGTCACTTGGGGTCCATTTCAGTCATGGGGCTCGTGGGTTTTGGTGGGAGAAGGTCCTTCTATCGGATCCTCCCCGAGGGGGCTGACAGCTGGGTCCCGGTGACGGGCCCTGTCAGGACCAGCACACTGAGGAGAAGATGGTCCCCTCGGCTTCGGAGGAGACGGACAGGTGTCAGAAGGTTAGAAGGTAAAAGGTCAAGGAGACAGAGGAATTGCAAGGCCAAGGAGAGAGGGGAGAGCTGGTATGACCCTGAGTGAGGCTGAAGCTTCAGAAGAAAACCCCGATGGTCAGAAGTGCCTGCAGGGACGTCTCCAGCTTTCGCATCAGGTTAGAATGCACCAAGAAAGGGGAGAATTCGGACTGTGGTGTGTTCGTGAGGCAAAGGGCTTCGTCTGAGGGTGAGGCAGACTGGCGGCAAATGCGTTGAGTCCCAGCAGTCCTGTCTTTACCAGGGCCCCAGAGTGAAAGGGCCAGGGTGCAGGGCTGAGGGCCCAGCTGCCAGAGGGGCACGAGGTGTGTGATTTGACAAGAGCCTCTGCATTGGGTTTTTCTTTGCCCCTTTCCCGTCCACACCAAGCAGCCATTGAACTGGACCTTAGGAATTCAACATAGCATGGCAGTCACATCTGAAACCCCGACCATGTTTCAAGTATTTATAAGGTCTGATTTCATTTCATAAATAAAACCAGCTTTGCATAAATTAGTAACATATTTGCAATGGGCAGCGGGGTGATTTCCCAAGTTCTCAGAGCCCCTGGGACCCGGGGAACTTCTTCTCATGCTGAGGTCACAAGTGTAACCTTTGAACTGAGCTCCTGTCCTCCTCCCCCCCACCCCCAGCCTTGGACGCGGTGAAGTGTTAACATGTCACTGAACTTTGCAAGTTACTGTATTTGCTGGGGGGGGGGGGGGGTGGGGGGGGTGGGGGAGGGTTGCCCCCAACTCCAGACTTAGCTAAAACGTGGAAATGAGAGAAACATTCCAGAACTCCAACTCGACTTTGGGAAGATGTGGAAGGAGGCCCAAGCGCCACGTCCCTGCTGGGGCTTGTTGAAAATTCACACATGTATCAGTAATTAGTTAACAATCAGGGTGTCCTAAACTTTTATACCATTTATACAGTGTTTAATTTACATCGATTTCTTCATTTTACATGTAGTAATTAATTTTGTCTTACTGACAGATGATTCTCAATGACTGATTTCAAGAGACCTTCCTGACAGGTACTTTTTAACCCTTTGTTTCCCTTCGAAAGGACTTTCTGTCTTACTCAGGGCTGCTGTCAGGGGCAGCACAGGGGTTTCTGGGCTGGGGGCAAGCTGTTTGGAAGGGGGATGTGGGAGGTGCGTCTTTTCTTGGAGGGCAAGTCTATTTAGAGGAGTGTGGGGGTGGATGGAGGAGGGGCTTAACCCTTCTCCAGTTAACCCTTTGCTCCCTGCGAGAGTCAGGTCCTACAGACACTGCCTAGGTGATGCTTGAATAGGCTCCAGCCGGTAAGAAGCACTCTTTTTGCTTTAGGGGACAACGCAGAAATCCTCAAATTTGCTTTGAATGAAAAACTGGGAGGAAGTTAAGGGCTGGACCTGATATAAAGACAAGCGGGGTTTTTTTGGTCTCTGTCGCTTGCATTTTTCCTTAAAATGCACGAGTGTTGTGGGGCACCTGGGTGGGTGGCTCAGTCAGTTGAGCGTTTGACTTTGGCTTAGGTCATGATCTCACGGTTCGTGGGTTCGAGCCGCATATCGGGCTCTGTGCCGACAGCTCAGAGCCTGGAGCTTTCTTCGGATTCTAAGTCTCCTTCTCTCTCTCTCTGCCCCTCCCCTGCTCGTGCTCTGTCTCTCTCTCTCTCAAATATAAAATAAACACTAGAAGTTAAAAAAAAAATACACAAGTGTTATAAAAGTCATCATATGGTGGTATGCTTGCAAAACCAAGAGTATAAAATGGTAGGGGAGTCACAGGTACTAAGCAAATCCTGTAGTTTAATTTTATCTGGGCAAGAAGTGCTTCATTCCTCTCTGGGACATATAGGAGGAGGGACTTTAATGCTTAAAAAAAAAAAAGGTAGGTTGCATTCTGCTCTATATTCCTTTAAAAAAGTATTTGTGTCTTTCATTTCTATTTTTAATTTTTTTAATGTCTATTTATTTTTTGAGAGAGAGAGACAGACAGAGAGACAGAGAGTGAGGGAGACCCAGAATCCGAAGCAGGCTCCAGGCTCTGAGCTGCCGGCACAGAGCCTGACATGGGGCTCGAATTCAGGGACCGCGAGATCATGACCTGAGCCGAAGTCGGATGCTTAACCGACTGAGCCAGGGCCCGAATCTTTCATTTCTATTTTGTAGTCTCTGAGTATTCATTTGTAACTATTGGATTTAAGACATGGATATTTCCAGGGTTAAAATTCTAAAAAGGGAAAGAGATGTTATAACGGATATGTCTTTGTAAAATCTCATTCTTGAATTAATGCCTCACCCCTGTGCATTGCAGGAGATGACCATTGGGGCAATAATTCTGTTATTATTAATGAGGAGAACATGCATCCTTTATTTTGCAACTTTCCATCCTAAATGACCTTTTAAATGTGGACAGTACCCGGGTCACATTCTAATATTAATAAACAACGAAAAAGGTAAATGTCGTTCAGATTATTCTAACACGTATGTGTTAGAACCTCTGTCTATAGTTCCATGTTCTCCATTGGATTGTACAACTTTATAAGCGGGAAGGAGATTCTAGCGCTGACCCCCAGCGACGGAAGTTGAGTGCCAGTGGTCGCATTCCCCTTAGATGGCGGTGACCACCCTGTAGCATGAATCTTCCCATCAAGCGCGTGCTTCTGGTCATTGGTCTGACCATGAACATCGTCCATGTGTTCCCAAGAATGAAGAAGCGTGTGTTTGGCAAATGCTAGGATGTCATGTTTGGAGAGTGCCACCTGCCTTTGCCCAGCCTGGCTCTTCCCTGGGTCAGCTTCAGATCTGGGCCCTGAGGACAGCAGGTCCCAGGTCGGGGTCACCACCTCCTGCAGGCACCTGCTACCGGGTCCGTAGCTCTGTTCCTGAAGGCAAGAGTTGGGTCCCTGTGGGGATTTCTGCCATTACCGTACGTGAGTACTGTGCCCCTCGCTACTT
Organism: Panthera onca; assembly: GCF_046562875.1. Classification (NCBI taxonomy): domain Eukaryota; kingdom Metazoa; phylum Chordata; class Mammalia; order Carnivora; family Felidae; genus Panthera; species Panthera onca. The sequence continues at coordinate 22,000,066 of NC_138353.1, read as the reverse complement.
TTTGTCAGAGAAGGTATTCAAATCCGGTTTGGCTTGTAGTAACAAAGGTCTTTTTGTGCCTCCTGGTTCCTCTGCCCCTCTGCCTCTCCTTTCATTCCCCTGGCATCTATTATTACCGTAATGTGACTAAGGGGGCCTTTCCCCCTAATTTGCCTCCCAATATTTCCCTGTGGAAAATAGTATGTTCTCCCCTTTGCATCTGTCATTTCCACCCACGCACCGCAGAGCATTCTTGGGATAAGCATGAGCACGTTCGTGGCTGTGCGTGTACACAGTTCTAAGGGCATAAAAGTACACAGAGTGTGTTTATGAAGGTGTTCCTGTGGGTAAGTGCTGCACATATGTGTGCATCTTTGAAAGGCACCAGGGCGTGTTTCAGAGTGTTGCTTTGTAGCCTGTCGATGTGTGAACGTGTCAGTGTGTACACGCCAAGTTAAGGCTGTACCCATCAGTGGGTGCCGATGTTAAACTGTTTGGATCCCAGATCAGAGCTCCTTATCTTCGTATTCTCCATCTTTTATTTTGTGTTCGTTATTCACATGACAGTTAGTGGCTATGCCCCCTTGTTGGTCACAAATGGTCTCATTGTATATTGGGAACAGTCATGTTTTCATCAAATTTCAACAAATCCTTCCCAAAGCTATTGTCCTTGTAGCGTTAACTGGCACCTGCCCTCCAATATTATACCTGCAGGAGAAATTCATCACATTTGGGCACATTTCTTAAGCAAGCCTACTGATGCGCTATGTTTAAAAAATTAATTAAAAAAATTCAGATCTTGAGAAATTCCAGCAGTCAGTCTCCTCCCTTTATCCTAATCTCTTCATGGTAATGCTCACAAGTACCCTCGGTCCAGACAATTCTTCATTCATTCTCCACCCCCACCACACTCAGACCCAAACTCCCCACCGCTGGAGATTAGCCTTTTGTGAGGCAGTGCATCAAAAGCTTTCTTAAAGTCCCAGTAAATTATACCCCTGGTTTCCCTCTTCAATTCCTTTTTGTTACTTTTTCAAAATATTCTATTAGTTTTGTTACGTATGATCTCCCTTTTGTGAATCCATGCTGAATATCTTTAATTAAATCATAACTTTCCCTATTTTGTCCCTGATTAGTGTTTCCAATATCTTCCCCACTGCTCAAGTCAACCTTACTGGTGTTTAATTTCCTCGATCTCCCTCAGAGTCGTTATTAAATATAGGTGTTGCGTAAGGGCTCTCGTCCACGGGTGCTTCTCCTGTTTCCCAGGGTATTTTTAAAAGGTATTTGCTAATCGTTCTCCCGTTTCCTTGCCTCCTCTCGCCCAAACCCTAAGATGGTTCCCATCTGGTCCTGGAGTTATCAGTCTTCAGACTCTCTAATTTCTTTCTCACCTGTTCTGCTATGATGCTGATTTCCTTCGGAAATATTTTCCTCTCCTTGGGAAATGCTTGTCTGCTGCTGGCATCTGCTCTCGCCTTCCCTTTATGGACAAGAAGGCGAATCATCTATTTTCCATTTTCCTTAGCAATTGTCACCCCTTATTCCAATAAACCGAGCTCCATGACTCCTCACGGTCTCGGGCAAAGCTTCGGAAGCTCCGTTTTCAGCACCGTCTCGCTGAGCCCCCAGCTCAGAAGTGGGTATTTCCTTTCCCAAGGGCTGATAGCATCACTGACTTTTAATTTAGGGCAGGGAGTGCCGACGCTTTGGTAGCTAAACTGCTTTTGATGCCCTCAGCTGTTCTAGGGGAGGCGTGAAGTCCTGGGGCCCCCTGTCAACCTGTGCTAGAGGAACCTGGCTCCCCCGGCAGTTTTTAGGGAGTTGTAAGGCTTCCCATGTGTCATCTTGGAAATCTGTCCTCTGAAGTTAGCTGCAGGCTGGCAGTTTTCCTTTCCTTGCGTTCCAGGAGGTGTTGCTGATTTCCAGGTACCTGGCGGACCTGCTTCTATTCTCCTGTGGCCCCCTTGCCTTGGGGCTCCATTGTGGGCTTGTCCTCACAGAATTTGCTTCCTTTTGTACTTCTGTTCCACGCAGATTAAAGGGCTGTCCCCTTGGAAAGGGCACGCCCAGGGGCTGTCCCGCGCACTCTCGCATTGGCAGGTGCCCCTGTCACAAAGCGAAGGCCACAGGGAGGGGTTTCGCGGCCCTGAGCTGAGGACCCGCAGAAGCCTCTTTAGATGCACTGTTCTCTCCTAGCTTGACCTCGTTTCCTTTTCCAGCACCCACAACCCAGATCTGCACGCTGAAACAGCGCTCTCAGGTTGTAAATTCTACGCCAAATCAAAAGGCCAAATCCTTCCTGTAAACCCACGGGCCGCTCGACCTACATAACACCAAAGAGCCCAGTGCTGATGGCTATCACGGGCTGTTGGGCAGGGGAAGCAGAGGTGTGAGGTCTGGCCCCTCCAGGGCAAGCTCCCAGCCTTATGTAGAAGGGCTGCTTCCCCGGATCACATTGCAGAAACAACATCAGTCGAAAATTTCAACAAAGTAGGTATGAGTCATAAATAGTCCTTTTGACATTGTTTCACGTCAAAAGGCACAGAGCCTGTGTCCCTTCTCATGCAGATGGCTAAAGATTTTCACACACAGAGGGAATCGAAACGTTAAAGCTTAATAAAAACGGTGTATACACACACTCGAGCCAGTTTTTAAAAACTGCGTTTAATTGACTCAAATAGCATGTTACTTTGGGGAAAAATGAAGATCCTTTAAACTAGCTCGAACGTTGTCTTGAAAAAAACAAAAAACAAAAAAACAATTGCTTGATCGAAACTGGTTGCTGATACTCCCCGGGCACAGTAACAAAAGTAGAATGGCCAGGGGTCCCTGAAAACTTTGGCGTTTCTTCTTCACCCCGCCCCCCCCATTGCTGTTTCTGCATGGAAAGAGGCCACTGTCACTTTGCTTCGGGGTTATGGAATGGAATGGCCTGGGCTTGTAATCCTGTAGTTCATCAGGATCTGGAGACCTGGGATCCAGAATCTCCATCCACCTTGCTGAGCAACAGACAGCTGCCCCGGACAGGGAGTGTCAGCCTCTGAGCACCGTTCCAAAAGCAATTTATAGATGGACTTTCTAAGCGAAAAGAGGAGACACAGGTGCTTCATAATAATTACTTGCACATTTACAGAATCGGACATTCTGTCATTTAATAGACCTAAAACTAAAAAGCTTTTGTCTGTGAAAGGTGACCAATAGAAAAGGAGTTTGGATTATATGATATCCCATAACTTAATCATATGGCTCTTAAGAGGGGGACATACACAGCTGTGTCTCACTAATATGCATGCAATATGTGTAAACTGATACGCTTTAATTCTGAACTTGTTTTTAGCAGGAAGAAAAAAAGCATTTAGATGAGGAACATTAAGATTCAATATTAACCATTTTTTCCCCTTTGGGCAAAATTATTCATCACTTGATATTTATTAAAGCAGCATCTTTTGCTATAGTGGCATGCATCCTGCTGAAAATTTCTCAAACATCCTCAAAGTTCTGTGGCAAAGTAAAAAGGGGGAAGAAAACAGACAGCAGCCTCCTTTTGGCCACAGAGAGACAATGGGCTGGAAAGGTGGACACTTGTTCTGTTGAAGCCCCAAACCCCTCCTCACCCCGAGACCTAGGGTCGGGGCAAGGTTGGGACAATTTAAGAGGGGCTGTCCAGTTGTCTGCCTACCCTGTTACTGATATTTGATTAGCCCGTGTGCTCTGAAGTTCTAGTTGTTGGTTGGAACTGGTTTAATCTGAATTATTTAAGTATATTTGCTTTAATAATCTTAAGCAAAAAAAAAAAAAAAAAAAAAAAAAACAAACCCAAAAAACCTAAGACAAAGGAATTGTAGATCAGAGACTTTATTTTCAGGGCAAAATGATACGGATAAGTGAACATCAACTGACCAGAAATTATTTGCTTCTGTCTGTTAGACACGTAATGGAGTCATTTAACTAGTCAAATTAGGAGCTGCAGAAATGCACCATGCTTCATTACTGAGTTCGAATGGGCACCATTTTACATTTACGTCAAAAATTATCTCATAGCAAATTAATGTTTTCATTGTGCCGAAAAACAGAAGCCATGCAGTGTTAGCACCACCTAGAGGTGATCGCAGAAATTCTTCGGAGGGATGATTGCTAACAAGGACAAGATGATCAAAAGACTCGTTTTAGGGAGTAGAGCACTGACCGCTTTCAAGTAAGAGCATTGTCATCGAATCTAATTGGCTGGGCTTAGTTTCTGATGTTAAGTTCTGAGGGTCCCATAAAGATGACCCTAGGCTTGGCCTAATCCTACCTGTACTAGAACATCCCTGCAAGATTTCCCAACCTCTCCACACTCTTCTTCAAGTCTTGAAAATATCTGTTCTTTTATTTGTCTTTCCACACTTTTGAGGGGTTTTTTCTTCACCTGCCGACTTACATTTTATCAAAATCTCAGACTTTAGCCACAGTAGCATTGCTGTAAATAAACCAGGAGAATTCTCCCCCCACGTTGTAAGTTGGCATCTTCATAATCTTTTTTTTGCTGGGAGTAAAACTTGCTATCTATGGAACGAGGCAAAACATGACATTGTTTCATCTTAAAAAATACCCAAACTGGTAAATTCCCCGTTTGAAGGGGTTACGAAAGGTTGTAGTCTTCCCAAGAATGTTGGCTGTCTATTCAATTCAGAGAGAAATCATTTAGGAGAAAAGAGCAAACCCCTCCCCAATAAAAATATTTATTAAAATGATGTGTAGGCACTCAGTGAGCTAGAGCAGACAGAACAGAAGCAAAGGAAAGAATCGAAGCATATAAATAGCATTGAGAACTCGGGAATATTTTAAGACAATATTGATGTCTAAAATATATGTGAATGACTGCATAATGATCAAGGCAGACATAATTCAAAGTACAGTCAGAATCTGGCCTCCAACTCAGAGCTTTAAATTCTCCAAAAGACATCTGTTTGCCTAGAAAGCCTCACCAACAGCTGCTCCATATAAAGGGGGGAGCCCCGGGCAAGGTGGGGGGCTGGCAGGTATGGGACCCTCATGGGTGTCGGGTGCAGGACTCCAGGAAGGCCAGCATCCTTCCTCCCTCTTCCAATACCAAGGGCGGGATGACCTAGCCCCAGGGAGGTGCTTGTATTTCTTGAGGCTGTATAGGGAACTTTGACTTTGCCGCCTGGGCTTCTTAGGGGAGCTCTGCACTTGGCAGTTTGGTAACATGCTTCTTGGGACCAGTTTGGTAACATGCTTCTTGGATACTGATGGGAGGCTTGACTTCCCCTCTCGGGGCCTAACTTTGTCAGCCCAGCTGCTATTATCCTGATACAGCCCTCACCAAGCAGAAGCTGGGGGCAGACAAAGTAGCAGGTGTAATTTCTAAACAAGATAGGATCCTCTGATTTAAAAAAAAAAAAAAGCACAAGTTAAGTAGAATAGCACCCATTTTACTCTTGACCGGGATTCACAAATGACCGCTTTTAATTAAAATGCTGCCTGCCAACCTATTTTGCAGACCAAAAAAAAAAAAAAAAAAAACAAACCTCAGAATGTTATTAACTCCTCAGTTTTTGCAAAGAGGTTGTATTTTCAGATTTCAAAGAGAGGGTCTCCTTTTGAAAACAAATAATTGTTGGTGATCATATGAGTCTGGTGAGTACAGTATTTTAAACCCATGCTGTGTTGAAAAGTTCACGAATTTTGCAGTGACCTTAGGGCCACAGCTAGGATAATGACAGATGGAAAGATGAGGGCAGTGTCTGAAAGCGGGTTCTCTTTTGTTCTAACGGAAGCTTTGTGTGCGTGTGGCTTAAGCTAGTGGTTCAATAGAATTTCTCTGAAACAGAAACAAAAATGTTAAGAGCTGGTAACAAGTACTTTAGTCTGCTCTTCCCCCTTCAAATGCAGGGAGAATTTTACCTCTTCTCATGAATCTTGTCTGCTGAAATGTCTCAGTCTTCATGTTATGTTTACCAAGGCCAGGCCGGAGGATCCGATAATTTATAACCATTCCTATTGGGTTTTATGTAATAACTTTGGAACTCATATAAAGTAATGATCCACAAACTCTTTTAATGTTCATTATAAAATATGAAATATTTCTCAGAACCATTGCAATTATGTGACCAGACATAACTGTTTCACACATGAGTAAATACAGGGAGGTTTAACATAACTTTATTATCTTCCTGTCTTTTCTTCTCATTGATGTGATAATACTGTTTTAATATTTTTCTAAAGAAAAGTTAAGTAATTTTAGAATCTCTACTGAGGCCCACTTTATTGGCTTTTGCAATAGAGCTCTCAGATCTAATTGTATTTATATTCAGACTGACACCAGTAAATGTCGTGAATGGAAGGGAAATGCCCCCAAAGCTGTGTATTCTGTAATTATCGATAGATGTGTCTCTGCTGACAAGGCCTGGGGACTTGGGGAGAGTCGGAGAAGCAAAACTGAGACAGAGGCACACGCTTTTCTACAGTCATTGGAGGCCCCATGGATGCTGAGAGGTGCTTTTCTGAGGGGCAAAGGAGCCACGAAACTTTCCCCTCTACTGTGCTGTGTCCGCCCTCTCTGGGGTCTGCAGCTGGTGACATGAAACTTCTTGTTTTACGGAAGGCTGATCTCCAAAGAGAATTTTCCTGGGATCCCCGTCCTGGTGATTTGAGCTGAGTGGCATCGTTCCGGCCGCTTGACCTGTGTGTGGGATGTGAGCAGCTCTCCCTGGGGGGTAAAGCATCCTGCAGTCGTAGAAGCCTGATGGGAGTTCTGGAAACCCAACTCTTGCTCCCTGCTTGGGGCAACCCCTCCTCCAGGACTCTGGCAAGGCTGGGGGGAAGGTACCATGTCTGGGCATCTCCATCTTCTGGGGAAGATGGAGAGAGGGTTTCCCCGCTCTCAGGCTAGTTCTCTTACTTAGCCCTAAACAAATGCTCCACAAAGTTCAGTGTGCAAACAGATCACTGTGGATCTCGTGAGAATGCAACTTCTGATTCAGAAGGCCTGGGAAGGTGTGAGGTTCTGTCTTTCTCATCTGCTGCTGACCAAATGGTCCAATGCCACTGGTCCATGCCACACGCTGGCCCTGGGTTCCTGTCCACCTTCTCCCTGTTCATTTGCCCAGGACAAGCAAAGCTGATGAGAGGTCTGGAGGGCGAGGTGAAGCCCTTCAAACAGCCCACGTAGGATAATGGGACATAAAGGGTGGCCCGGGGGCTGGATCCAGCTCACAGAGGTGTTTTGTTTGGCTCCTGTGATATTTACACTTTCGTCGTAATTAGTTGCAAGCATTCTAAAACTGTGAGGTTTTTACTTACAAATCCAGGTTTTCAGGTTCTCTGGAAAAAGCAGAATTTCTGGGACCAGTAACAGAGTTGGATGGAGTGGCTCTCCTTAGGGAGATCTGGCTCTCCATTTCTTTATGGACACCACCGCCCCCCCCGCCCCCCCCCCAACTCTCACCGTAGGTGTGCTCCCCAGTCTGTACGGCTCAATACTCAGTATTTTACAGACAGGCACTAAGACCCGGGACCTGGCAGGGACTGAGGTTGCTGGCTCTTCTCTGGAAGTTTCAGGACCTGAGAACTTCTGCCCATATCAGAACCCCAACTCCAGAGTACGTTAGCTCTGCCTTTGGGCAATTGCAGCCCTCATATTTCAGGAGCCATTGGGTAGCTCTGCAGTTCTCCCAAGTAAGCCACTGGAGAGTGTGAAATTCTCAGCTAATTAAATGTCTGGAGAACCTCCCTCCCTGTGGCCAACACCACGATTGAAACAAGCAGGCGTGTTGAGAAGGCTCCTGGAGGAGGTGGGAGCCAAGGGCAGAGTCCGGGCTGCATGGGGTCAGGAAGGCAGGGAGCCCCTCCTTCCCCTGGGGGCAGCCGATATTCATGGCAATTGGGCTCGACAGTTATCCAGTTCCTAGATGGGCAGTTTGGGGGCTTATCACAAAATCTGAAATGCTCATCTGTGCTTAGAAAAAACAAAGTGTGATTATTCTTTTCCCTGAGTGGTCCCCTTCACCGATCCCCAGACGCTCCTGGAAACCAAGAGCTGTGCTGAAGTTTTTGATATGGCAAAAAACCAGCCAAAGTCAACATTTGTGGTTGCTCAAGACAAAAAATGTGGGATATGTGCCTCCAAAGGCTTTTCCATGACCGCCACTGGTTATACGATGATGTTAAGGGAAAACCAAAGGGATCTTCTGCTTGCCTTGGCAGTCATCGTCCCCGCCTCCTGTTCCTCTGACTGGGTTCGTCCCTGTGACTGGTCACGGTGTCACTGCTGTGCTGACGGAGCCTCGGTCCCTGTGTGAGGACCAGGAACCCAGCGCTCTGAGCGATAGTGCAATCTGGCTCAATGGGCCGGGGAGCCGGCCTCCAGGCAGGCCCCGCTGAGCTCCGCTGGTCAGCTGTGCCTGCACATCATGTTTCCAGCTTCAACGTTTCCATCCTTAAGCAGAAGTCAAGGACAAAATCTCAGGAGTCTGTTGCTGTTGAATGCTGGTCAGAGGCAGCGTCTTCCTGCTACCAGATTCCTCCAGCGCTCATTCTGCCCAGGGAACAAGGGAGGGGTGACTCCGGGGCCTGGCTCCTCTCCTACAGCCGAGCACTGGACATCTGAGCAATCAGAAGCAAAGGTACCTGCGGGGGGGTCAGAGGGACTCACACGGGACACTCAAATTGGCAGCCATCAGCACGTTTAGCAAAAAGCATTGCTTTTAACTAAATTTCATTGGACTTAAAATCTCTACTTTTACTTCCTTTTACAAAATGGAATGAAACAGTCATTTAACGGGTCATACGTGGTTAGAGTTTGGAACGCTCGGTGACAGAAAACACGGGAACAGCCAGCGGATGGCAAGAGGTTCCTGCTCTCTCGGAGTCTTCTCGGAGGGTTCTGCTCATTCCTGTCCGCGCGAGTGGACAAGGGAATCTATTACACTTGTCCTCCAAGAAAACGGTACCCAAGTGTAGCCGTGTCGAGGACCGAATGCCCGGGCACACTACTGGGGACAGGGGGCTGGAAGCCACAGAGTGGTGAGGAGCTGGAGAAACTAAGGCTGCAATCAGCCTTCACCCCAAAGGAGTTCACAGACTACTTGTGGAAATGAAACCAAAGCATATAAATCATGCTGCTCTCTGAGACAGTGAATGATAAAGTCAAAATAAATGGCGGAAAGGAAGCGAGGGCTGGGAGGAGGGGGGGGGGGGGAACCGAGCTGCATCTTGAACAATGGGGAGGGTCTGACAGTGTTTCACAGCTTCATCCAAGAAAGGCGGGTAGCAAGAATTTCTTCTCGCTCTTGGTGTCTTTTTCGCTGGTCAGTTAAAAAGCTCCACGGTCCCCGATGTTGGAAAGTATTTGGGGCCCCCAAACTAAGGCAGGTCCTCTTAGGTGCAACAAGTCACGTGCTCTGGAGACTGCCCCTGGGGGTCCTCTCCAGCTTGTCCTTGGTATTACTCAGAGGAACAATTGCCTGGTCTTCTGAGTCGGGAACTACTTAAAATAAAATGACTGTGTTTTATATGATGAATTTAATTCTTTTCTAATGAATTTTATCAGACTGCTCTTCTTAGCAATACAGCCGTGCCGGACTATTTTCCAGCATAAGAAAATAAATTAATTTAAGATTTTTTAATCACATTAAAACAATATTAAAGCCCTGGCGTGCTTTTTGTTCGCCCCTTTGCTGGAGCACAGTGCGCAGTCTCCGTGGCAGCCCAGCCAGGGAATGCTCGGTCTCCGGTGCCCCGGGCACCAACACTTGCGGAACCACTGGCTGTCAATATTTTCCTGTGTACAACTGGCAGAGTAAGGTTAGCCCCTCGAAGCGCGATCTCCAGAGTCAGAAGGTGTCATTCCCGTCTCGGCAGGGACGCGGTAATACATCTGCTCTCTGGTCTGTGACACTCACCGCCTTCCCCAGTCTGTCCCTGGACAGCGACGCCTGTCATATTGTTATGAGGCTCTACAGAAAGCCAGGCTCACCCCTGACATGGCGGAAATGACTCCGAGTCAGTGTCATTAGTTGCCCTGGACGTGGAGGGCCTTGTTCTGACATCCCTAACTCAAGGACACCTGCCTACTTCAGCTGGGGTCTGTGCGAGCCATGGAAATCGCAGCGGAGGCTTGAGGGGTGGGTGTAACTGGAAATCGAGAACCTCCTTGAAGGCTTTCTTGTCCCTGAGCTTGTCTGCTTGGCAAAACCCTCTTCTCCTGGAGCTAATTCACAGTTAGGCTGTGGCTGGCCCTGACACAGTGAGAGCCAGCAGAGTAAATATCTCATCGGAGATACCATACAGATGGCAGCAATGTTAGCATTAAAAATGCAGAAAGAAGGTATCCAGACCACATTCACGTGGTCTCCCAGTGGCATGGCGTGGTCATCGGTGGCAGACTGGCCCCCCAAAATGGTCACGTTCTAGAAAGTAGAAAGCATATAAAGGACGGAGTGGCCACGAGCACAGGACTGGTACCAGACGGGTTCCAGCTGGAGCGCAATGTCAAGGAAGTGACTGAACTCCCCTGAGCTTCAGTCTTATCTGCACGATGACTCAGAGACCAGAACATGCCTCAAAGCACCCCAGAGTCCAGGAAGCCTGGAGCGTTCAGTCGGTTGAATGTCCAACTTCGGCTCAGCTCATGATCTCACAGTTCGTGAGTTTGAGCCCCGCGTCGGGCTCCGTGCTGCCAGCTCAGAGCCTGCTTGGGATTCTCTCTTTCTGCTTCTCCCCAGCCCCTCCCACACACTCTCTCTCTCAACATATATAAAGTTGTTGTTGTTTTTTTCTTTTTTTTTAAAGAAAACTCCAGAGTCCAAAGGCAACAAGTTTCCAGGGATATCATCAGGAAGCAGTAATGTCCAAGAGGGACCAAGGATAGACCCTCTTGCTAAAGCCACTGCCCTCATGGCTTCTGAGTGACCACTCTCTCTGGCTCTTCTTTCACTTTATGGGCTCTGCTTCGTTGGTCCATTTTGCCATTTTGCTGTCCCTTCCCCCTCTGTCTGTCCTCCCTGGGATCCTTGGGGCTCAGACCTGGCTCTTCTCCTCCTCCTGGGAGATCTCACCCTTCAATACAGATTCCACACCCTCCTTTGTGGGTTCTCAACACAGACCTGCAGCCCCTTGTCTCCTCCAAAATTTCTTTCCCAAGTTTCTGTTGGAGTTTTCCACTTAGATATTTCACAACACCAAACCCAGGAGTTGCCCTCGAGCCCTCCCTTTCCCCAGTACATGCATTCAATCCACCCCCAAAGTCCTTCCAGGTCTGTCTCCAAATAAGTCAAGAATCCCCCCTTTCACTCCATTTTCACCCTTCTGTTGTGGGTGGCCATTATCTCATACTGGGGCAATGCTTACCAGATCTACTAGGCGTGCCTCCAAACTGCCCTGTACCCTTGAGCTACAGTGAGGTCCTAAAGTTATAAAAAGGACTGTATATTATCCTGACACTTTTTGATGGTTTCCCATCCCCTTTCGACTAAGCCCTCACCGCCTTTGGCCACAAAGCTCAGAGTGGTCAGGTCCTTACCTGACCCACAACCTCACCTCTCAGGCTCTGTTCTAACCACATGGGCCTTCTTTCTGATCATTAAACATTTCTAGCAATTTGGCACCTCAGGGCCTTTGAATATGCAGCTCTCACTGCCTGGACTGTATGATAAGCTCTCCTGTCACCACACACACACACACACACACACACACACACATCCACACACATATACGCACGCACACACACACACACACACACACACACACACACACACACATGCAGGGCTTTGCATGGCCAACTCCTTCTCATTCATTAGTTCTCACTTAAAATACCTTGTTCTCAAAAAAGCAGTTTATGACCATCCACTCAGAAATGGCTTATTACTCTAGTATTTTCTCTCTCAGTCCTTCACTTACTTCTTAGCAGGTATTAAAAATTACAGGTGCTCAATTTCTTTTCCATTATTATTATTTTTTTCTGATTCTCCGGCCAAACTGAGAACTCCAAGCAGAGAGCCTATCTGTCCTGTTTGATCCCTTGTCCCATCTGAGTACCACAGTGCCCAGCCCGTAGAGGAGGTTTGGAACACATTTCTTGAATGAAGAAATGAATGAATGGGAAAATAGAGAGAGAGATAAATAATGCATAACATCTGGCCTGGCCTGTGGTAAGTGCTTACTCAAACATGAGTTTTCACTACTGTTTAGAATAGGTTTCTTGTGTCCAGTTGGTCATTTCTTAGGTGAGCCTGTTACGGAGGTTGACACCTTAGTGTCAAGGAAATCTAACTCTACCAATTGCATGGGGATGGTTCAGGGATGTTTTACAGCCGATGAGCTCCCCTGAGCTCTTGGGCAAGGCTGGAGGTGATGCAGGCAAGTGTGGTCTATACACTGAGCATTTGGACTCCTCTTTCTGAAGAGTAGAGTCAGATTCTGTCCTTGACCCCACTGGGGGCAGAGGGGTGTGTGTGTGTGTGTGTGTGTGTGTGTGCATGTGTGTGCATGGATGGTGATCCTCTGGGATAGATTATCAGTGATTTCATAAAGCTCCATCTATATACCTCCTTTGAAAAGGACATAGATAACCAATCTAAGATATTTGCTAACAAATGTTGGTAACAGACAGGGTCACTCCACTTTTCACTGGCGATCTGATTATTGGCATTTTGTCTGTGGGGATCGGTAGATCTGGGTGCTTTTGAAGAGCAAATAGGTGGCAGGAAGACCCAGCCCTGCTGGTACCAGCACCCCAACGCCCCTTTTGCAAGAATGACTGCGTTTCAGAGTATGTACTCGTGAGAGGCACTGTCTGACTCTTCTACCCAAGAGTTGTCACAAAGAAGCTGTTTTCGCATCGGCAACCCTAGATCAGACAGATTTCTGTCCATCTTGCCATCTCCTTGGTTTTGCAGTAGTAAAAATATATATGTATCATTTCACCCTGGGGATTCTGATGTTAACATATATAAATGAAAGAAATTGACTCCGGGCCTAAAAATAAATGTAGAATGCAATAATAACTGATAAACTAATAAATATCTATCACCATTATATTTCAAGATTTCCCAAAGATATCTGAAGAGCACTTAATTGTTACCGAGTAATCAATTATTCAATTAACCTTCTTCTCATTGAATATATATTTGATACAACTTTTTGAAGCTTCAGCTTTAAAAGGTTCCTATCGATTGCAAGTTTCAAGGCCATATGGCCTGACTATCGGATTTGTGCTGTCGTGATTGACAGCGGAGGCTTGTAATCACATGCGAATATTTCAGATGGTGTGAGTTTCAGTGATGAGGCTACAATGGTGATGTTCATTTTGCAGATAAATGGATTCATGTGCACACGTTTACATATTACATACACAAAACCTCTGCTTCCTGCGTGGGCTCTGGCAGTCCTGTGCATATACACACACAGTGCCTGCTTCATTTAGTACAAACGTTGACCAAATAACAGGCCCCGCTCCAGACGTGAGCCCACTGTTCCAAAGAGTAACTGCATCATCTCTGAGGCCACCTGGTGATTCAGTGATTCGAATTTTGGAAGTCTTCTATTTAAATAAGATAAGAGACTAGCAATGCTCTCAAATGCAAGAATTAAATTGCACGAAGCTTGGACTTCAAGTGGAAAAAAAAAGTCACTTCAATTCAAGGGAAATCTTTTCTGCTCTGTCTTGTCCTATTTTACTTTTCTAGAATCTTCTGAGGCAATCTTAGGTTTGTAAGAGCCTGCCCTGACTACTTCTCCTAATTTAGCCTTTCTCCTGACGAGAGCTGTATGTGTGGGTAAGTGGAACCAAACAGTGGGCACGGTCTTCTTGCGTGACGGGAGTCAGTAGCTGCAACTCGATGTTCAAGAAGTCCTTGGAGTGTGTTGCTGGGGCGAAGGATGGGGCTGGTATAACGGGTTCTGGACCCATCCCCCGAAGTGTGTGGTCTTATAAACACGATGGCACAAATTGGTACAAGCTTTCTGGAGGCCAGGGAAGAAATATGGATCAAACAGATACAAAATGTGCATTTCTTTTCACTCAGCAATGCCATTTCTAGGAACCCTAAAGAAAATGACCTGACATGTGGGGAAATGTTTTCCAATAAGGATATTCATCGACACATCCTCTAATAATGGGGAAAACTTAGAAAACAAGCTATATGCCCAGGAATGTGGAGAAAATAAGTAAATGAGGTGCCTCCACGTGAAGGAAGGCCATGTAGCCATAAAATTATATAGCAGAGGAATAATTAATGATGTGGATAGATATTGACAGTACTTCTAACAGTGAGTGAAATCTATATTTGAAGCATAAACTTTGTAAAAACACATTCTATAGTTATGCATACATACACACAAAAATAAGAGGCTTGGATTTACATTCAGAATTCCCAAGGCTCATTTCCAGGTATTGAGATGATAGGAGGATATTATTCATTTTGTCTTTATGCTTTTCTTTATTTTCCAAATTTGCTATATATTTTAATAACCAACCCCCAAAGATCTTGAAATTAGCATAGTTTAATAGCTCAGAGCTTAAATTATTTGGTGCATCAAACTTTCTCGAAAATGGTTGGTGATTGCGGGGGCCCTTCCCGACCCCATCTCACACCCAGTCTCAGAGCCCGCCCGCCACCCCTCTCTCCCTACTCCCTGTTTACGGAAGCCACCGTGCTGAGCTGTGGGTGCTGGGATGGGCCCCCCAGAACACAGTTGTAATCAAGATATTAGCAAAGAGTTTCTGTCCTGAAAAATACCACAAACAGGCTCGGTTTGACCTCCTTAATGCACGAGCACTTTAGTAATCTGCGCCTAATGATTTTTTACATTAAGCCCCAGCTTGTGTTGGGCCCTTGTGAGGCGCAGTAATTTAAGAACAGTCATTTTGCACATTCCGATCCCATTATGTTACATTGTTACTGAATAAAGACTGGTATTATGTTGCTCCCATAAAGGGCAGAAGTGGCCTGAATTTTATCTGCTGAACGAATCAATCTGGATTATGTCAGCTGAAAAGAATTGCAGACTCCAGTGTCTCCCGCAGATGGGGGGGTTGGGGGGACAGGGTCTTTTTTTTTTTTTAATGTATCTGTTCGTTCTGAATACATGAGCTAAGATAATACCTTGTGGTGACTGAAAAGTAGTTTTTCTCTCTTATTTTTCAACGAGGAGTGTACCAATTATCATTTCAACATAACGTATTAGGAGATCAATTGGGAACTGCAAGCCATTTCCCCATGTTAATACTGTGCTGCATTTAAGCTGCCCTGACGGCCTGTCGGAGCTGTGGGAAAAAGACGGAGCAAATAATGAGGAAGGCGCTTAGAAGAAAGGCAGAGGGTGGGGCTTGGCAAGGGATGTGAACAATTCATCAACAACTCAACAAGGATGATGGAAAAAATAAGTCCTCCCTAAAGAAAAAGGGAAAAGTTTTTTCTTTTCCTTTCTTTCTTTCCTTTTTTTTTTTTTTAAGAAATCGTTTCCCCCCCGGTAGGCGGGGGAGGGGGGACACATTTAACCCACCTTTGTCCTGCTTCTCCATGAGCTGATTTTAAACTTCCTGAAATCAGCCAGTGCTTCCCTTTGAAATGGATAGTGCACATTTAAACAGTGGGCATTCTTTAGCAATCAGGTTAAGAAAACAGTGTCTAATTTCCTGTCCATTCGTGCAAATTTCTTAGCATGTGGTAGTGTCATTTAATATCTAAGTACAGTAATGCTCTGCTTTGACTTAGGAAAATGCAGACAAATCCTCTGCGTGAAATAATTTGTGTGATCTTTGAACTGACCATGAATAAAATCAAGCTCTTACTCTGCGCCCTTATTTATATGGTAGAGAAACCCTTTGAAACTCAAAACTCTTCAGGATATAGTATATGTATCCAGTAAGTTGCTTAAAATAACATAACTCTGTTGCATTTTATAAGTCCCCCCCCCCCACACTCCTCCAGCCACCATTATGCAACCCCTTCCAAATATTTACCTTAGAAATGAATAGGCTTTTCTAATATTATTGTGCTCAGAGTTGCTAAATTTCCATTCAGCAGACCTAATTCCGCCATCTGCAAAGTTCTAGATTTTATAATACTTATAAGCTGTTTCTAATCTATTTTTACTGCCTTGTTCTGTCCTGAAATGTCAAAGAGCGCAGAATAGGTCTTGGAATTAACATGACAGTTAAGAAACTTGGCAAGGTTTTACAGCAGATTGTGACATTAACAAAATACAAAGGAGAACAGTGAAATTAACATTAATGTATGCTTGCAGACACTATAAAAATCTATATGTCCATGATCAGGGAATTAAAAAATAGGCATGTTTTTAGGATGATGCTATTAAAGACAGATCTTTACTATGAAAAGAAATTTCCATATGAAAAGGAACTTACTAAAAGTAATGCCGTAATCCCCTCTCTGGAATGAACAACAGGTTTATGGTCCTAGGTCAAGGAGGCATATGGCTGTCTCCGGTTGCCAATTTTTTTTTTTCCTGGGCTTCTTTAATCTGTGATAAAACTGCTTTGAAAGCACTAATAGCATTTTTTCACAGCTGTGAAAGAGATCATATGATCGATGTACCTAGAAGGGAGATCATTTGTTTAGATTCACAGATTGAAAAAATAAATCACTAAAAGCCCACTTTTAATGTCATGATGGGAAGGTTTCAAACAGTGCTATCTGAAGGAATTCATCCCACTCTCTCTTTCTCTCTCTCTCTCTTTCTGTCTCCGCCTGTCTCTCAGCAGCTGCCAGAATCTGCTGGTCTCGGTTATTCCTTGGTGATTGTAGTTGTGTACATTGTAATAAACCCGACCTTGGGTTGCCGTTCTAGGAACACTGTGTTTTAGGGACGCGGAGTCTTGACATTTGAATCGTGCTGGGTTGCTTTCTAGAGAACAGGGGGGTGTACAGACTCTGATCATTGGGCCCAGACCCCAGCTCCACTCTTGCTGCCTTGTGATCTCAGGCTAGTTGCCCAACTTCTCTGAGTCTCACATGCCTTATCTAAAACTGGGGAAAATAAAAATACCTGCCTTAAAACAATGTGTGTGTGTGTGTGTGTGTGTGTACTCGATTTAGGCAGTTGTTTTTGTTTTGTTTTATTGAAAGTTGGGAAAACTCAGTGAGAATGGGGTGGTAGGAATAAAATCTGGGCCTTTGAACCTCCTCTGCTCCCTGTGGAGTCAGTGTGACTGCCCTCAAGGATCCCTCTCTGTTATAAAAATCTCTGATCCTATGTGTGGTCCTGACACCTCCCAGCTGGGAGGGCAGAGCCACCGGCTGCTGGCAACTTCTCATTTAACCACTCCGGGCCTCTGTTTATCTATCTGTAAACAGGGCACAATAATGCCTCCGAGGGGTCTGTGAGGGCAAGAGACTTCATAGGAAACTCTTTGGATCTAAAAAACCGTATCCAATGGAAAAATAAAAGAAAGTTAAAAAAACAGGAAACAGGGGTGCCTGGGTGCCTCGATTGGTTAAGCGTCCGACTCTTGATTTCAGCTCAGGTCAGGATCTCACAGTTTGCGGGACCAAGCCCTGCATCCAGCTCTGGGCTGACAGCACGGAGCCTGCTTCGGATTCTCTCTCTTTCTCTGCACTTCCCCAGCTTGCAAGTGCACACACTCTCTCTCTCTCTCTGTTTCTCTCAAAAATAAAATTTAAAAATCCAATAAGCAGTAATGCATTATTTTAATAGCTGTCTTGGCAGATTTTCTTTTTTGTTCTCTGCAGGTAGTGACATGGGGGTCAGTGGAGGTGGCTCAGCCGGGTCATGAGAAACAAGGTCCTGTTGGAGAGGAGCACCCTGTCTGCTCATCCACTCCCGGCCCGCCTGGGCTTGGAGTTCTCCAGGGGCACCTCCTTGCTGGGACAGGTCTCCTGGAGATCCTGGCTGTTCAAAGGCTGTGTGGCTGGCCCAGGAAGGGACAGCACTGGGTAAACCCTGGGTCTCTCCTGGAAATTCTTTCTTCCGCTGGAAGGTACTTACGTGTCCCTGCCAGGCCTGAGGGATCAAGCCAGGTTCCCTCCAGCTGGATGAGGGCACTTCTGCAAAGGTGGTGGGGAAGTCAGCGGCAGAGTGGAGACGTTTTCACTTGGGGCCAGAGGGCTGAGGGAAACAGGGGTCATTGGCCGGGGAGGAAGGCATGCCACAGACGTTCAGGTGCACGCGTGCTCACTGAATCACCTTATGCTTGTCTCTGGGAGACACTGTGCCCAGGCCCAGCCCCTCCCAGCAGCAGGTGCAGGCCTGCCTCCCGCTCCACCCTGTCGTCACTAAGGAGGGGCACCTCAGCATCCTTGATGCCCCAGGTGGCTCAGGCCCCTGTTCTTGGGCTCTTGCCCAAGTCAGTGAGTGGATGGACTGGGCATCCTTCTCTTCCTACAGTCCTCTTTCCTGGTCTTCTGGGGCTGCAGGCAGGCACTGGCTGCTCTTACCTCCTTCCTCCAGCAGATGGCGATCTCTGCACAGCAATGAGACCCACATTTCTGGCTAGGCTAAAATCCAAGAACTCAAGTGGCTCTGCTCCCTTTGGGCACTGAACATTCTGAACATTATGGGGGGGGGGGGCAGGGGGCTCGATTGGTATTCTAGGACGAGCCCTAGAGGGGGGGAGAGGGGGACACAGAGTCCCCAGGAGCGTATATGTGGGATGAGGGGGTGCTGGGGACATCACTGGTCTGGTCCCCTGCCTTAGAGCTGGGGCCCAGGGACATGTTTTAAGTTTTCCATTGGTTTAAAAAAAAGGCTTGCCCACATTTAAAATCCAAAATATTTATTTCAAAGAGCATCGTTGGGGCACCTGGGTGGCTCAGTCGGTTGAGCGTCCGACTTCGGCTCAGGTCATGATCTCGCGGTTGGTCGGTTTGAGCCCCACGTCGGGCTCTGTGGTGACAGCTTGGAGCCCGGAGCCTGCTTCGGATTCTGTGTCTCCATCTCTCTCTGCTCCTCCCCCCGCTCATGCTCTGTCTCTCTCTCTCCTTCAAAAATGAATAAAAACATTAAAAAATAAATAAATAAATAAATTGGACATCTCTATGTCAAGATCAACTGCTTTAAAATAAATAAGTAAAAATAAAAAAAAAATAAAAGAGCATCGCAGGCTATCTCTGTAAAAGTGAGAAGTTGTGGTGACACCAGACTCGTCCCCAGGAACACAAGGGGAAGGATCCAAGGGCCTTCTGTCCTTCTGGGCAGTTCACGTGCTCTTGGATCTGCCTGCTTCTTTCCGGCCTGCAGGCTGTCCCGTGAGTCGGGGACCTCACATCAAAACTCTCCTTGTGAGCGTTTTGTAAGGTCATTGCAGTGACACCTGTTCATCGGGTGTCTTGGCTCCCAACCCCCAGAATTGGGGACCTGCCTCACATTAGCTTGTTTATACCTTGGGACAGGTGTCAGTACCCCCATTTCGTGGCAGGGGAAACTGAGGTTCGGAGGAGTCTACCAGCAGCAGAGCAGGAACCTGTGTGCAGGCCTGCCTGTGTAGAAAGGCCGGCTCACGGCACAGCCTGGCGGCCAGGCGTAGGGGTGCGGCTGGGCTGTGTGGATCCCCTCCTACCCGGAGGGGCTCTCCCCCTGGCTTTCGTGCCGAAGCTGTCTGCCTGCTCAGCTGGGTGGTTCGGAGACCTCAGACGACAAAGCTCCCCCATAGGCCTGGATTCAAGGTTAATGGTAGTAACTGACAAAGACTGTGTATAAAACGATGAGAGAAGACTAGCTTTTAGCTAGTTTTTGGTTTTGTTTTAAACAACAAGAAATGAGGTAATCTCACATTTTCAGGTTCCCAGGCTAGATGAATACCTACATGCTCTGAAGCCCTGGGGAATGTCAGGTTGTCCTAGAATCAGAGTGGTACTTGAACACCGGCGGCCCAGGCATTATGGCCACAGTCATAGTACAGAAGAACACTGGGCCAGTAGATAACTTACTCTCTACTGCTGTAGCTCCTCCGATAGCTTTCACAATATCCGTCAAGCACATCCTACGATGTGCTAAGATCTATGCCATGGGCCTTGCATACATTAGTTTATTTTATGCCCAAACCCTGTGGAGAATGAGTTATTATTATTCTCGTTTCACAACTGGGGACATGAAGGCTCAGAGAGGTTAAGTAAGTGGTCTAAGATCACACAGCTGGTAATCAGTAGAGTCAGATTTGAAACCGGCTCCACAGGGCACCATCCTTTCAAGGCATCTCATTTAAACGGGCACGTAATTCGCCTCTGAAGTGACGGCAGTGCCCTTTAGAAGTGCTAAATGCCCTAGCTGTCTGGATTCCTCTTGGATGTTAAACATAATATTAGAAAAAAAAAATCAGTTTAATTCTTGGGTTCACGGTGATGGTCTTGGCCACGTTTTCTCTCTCTCCAGGAAAAACGTTTTTGTAAAATTGGAACGTTTGCCCTAGAGATTCTCCCCCATGCTTTGCGGGATCCCCTAGAGTGACAGTTCCTGACCTTGAATGGAGATCTGAGTAGCTCCCCTGGGGGAAGGGAGGCTTGATTTTCCTTTTGCCTACAGATGGTTCCTGTATCCCTGGATGAATTGTGCATCCCTTCTAGACTTTTCTCCCCAATGTGCTGCATACCCCGGGCCCCGACCAGGCTATAGTCACTTCTTGGTGTATGTGGGTGTGGGGGCCCCTCCGGAGGAAGCCCTGGGATCCGGTGGGGGAGTCATTGCAGCCCTGGAGGGCTCTGAGGAAAAGCCCTTGGCAGCCAGGCTCCCGTCAGGAAGGGCCAGCTCAAGTTCCTTGCATTAGGGTTCACATGAACCTGTGTTGGGGCCTGGAGGCTGGTTCCAGCCTCTGCCCTGCGCCTTCCTGCTGATGGTGTTCATAGGTCATGTGTGTGTCCCTTGTAAGTGGAATCACGCCTCCTGGCCGCGGGAGGGAGCAGCGCGGGAGGACCCCGGCTCCTCACCAGTGAGAAAGCCCTTAACTTCTATTGTCAGGGGGGCCTGCCAGCATGCCCACCAATCCTACCTCCTCCAACTTAGCTCACCTTGAGGGCCTCCTGCGTGCCTGTGCCTTGCCAGTGCAAAGTGCGAGGCATCTGTGGAGCGTCCATTTAATTAAGGAAAGGATCCCACAGACCTAATTCCAGAAGGTGCCAGGCCAGGCTCAGAAGGCAGAGTTGCCGAGGAGCAGGGTCTGGACCCCCTCCAGCTCAGGGGGTGTGGGCTCTGGGTGGGTGTTGGGAGCAGGTGGTGTGGGGGCCCCTTTATAGGCGCAGGACGGCATTCCCATGGCATTCCATGCCCTCGATTTATCAGTGTGGCAGGCTCGAGGCTTCTCAGAAGGCAGCTAGATGGTTCCTGGGATGGGGGTAGACACACAGCAGGAACAATGCCCAGAATAATGCGACAGTGAGGTGATGCCCAAGCCGGCAGAGGCTTTCTACTTCTGGAGAGGAAATGACGCGACCGCCAATTATGGGAAGTGCCTTCTGTCTGGTGGGTCCCCCCATTTCTGCTCCTCACTCAGTCTCCCAAACTGGGCGTCCAGCAGGCTGAGCGGCGTAGATGTGTTCCGAGGACCCCGGGAGACTGCGGACGACTGAGAGCCGGTTGCCCGCGGTCCGCAATCGGCATCCCCGAGGACTCAGCCTTAGTGGCCAGACTGACTGAAGAAAGAAAGGACAGGCCCCTAGAGAGTCTGGGGTCTGGAGGTACTTGCCAGGGCAGGCAGGTGGGGGGAGGGGAGCCTAGGAGTCCCCAAGCTGAGATGCCGCAGCGCTGGGAATCCGAGGTGGCCACAAGGGGGCACCCGAGACCCGCAGAAGGCCCAGGCTCCCTTTATAAAATGTGGAAGGTGAGGAGGTTGGGTGGGGGGGGGGGGGGGGGGCGGGGGAATAGGTGGCTTCAACTGACAAATGTCCCAGTTCACTATTACTGGGGATCTGGGAGAGCATGCAGGTGTAAAATTGCTCTACTCCTGAGAAAAATTAAAGGAGAAAAGGCCTCAGGTGAACCCCTTGGTTCGATTATGGATTCATTGAGACAACATGCACTTATGGAGCATCTCCTGTGTGCAAAGCTGAACAGTACAATTCGGGTACAATGGAGTCGCTCCTTCCTCTCCAAGGGGCAGGAGGTGGAAAGAGCTGGGCCCAGACTCACGCCCAAACAGTCCTGCTCTCGCCTGGGCCCTGGCTTGGATGGCGTGCCCTTGGGGTGGGAGCCCGTCCACAGTTGGCATCCCTGTAGGTTCCAGTGTCTCCCTAGGTGGAGGGCGGAGGGGTCATCGGGACCGGTGTGAGGCCGGGTAGGGGGGAGGTTCACGCACGCTCCGGGGTCAGGTTGCCTAGGTTCATCCACAGTGGGAAGAGCTACTACAGTCCTTGGGCCTCAGTATTCTGCCTGTAAAACTGGCCGATTCGCATGCCTTGTTCCAGCGGAGGTAGGCATGTGGCTCTTGCCCAGGTGCCTGCACACAACAAGCCCTTCTCAGCCTAGGCTGCCACGGCTGTGTCAGCATCGTCGTGGTTCTGGGCCCCACTGGAGAGATTGGGCAAGTTCTGAGAGAGCGGCAGTGGCCAGTGTGCTGTTCACGGTGCGGTCAGAGCGAGCCTTGTTGGGAGCATCTTGTGAGAGCGTGTTATAGGGACCAGTGCATTCCTTCCCCGGGGGACCTTTCTGGAGTGGCCCCTGGTTCAGGCCCTGAGGGCGGGAGCCATTCTGGGACCAGTGCCACGAGCACGGAGCATAAGGAGGCAGCGTCAGCCTGTCAGCCTGTTTACTCACTGACTCAACACTTACACATGCCAGGCCCACGACAGGCCCGCGACAGGCCCTGGGGAAACAAGGACGGGCGAATCATATTCCTGTCCACGCGGAGGTGGCCGTGGTGTGGGCCCCGTGAGCCTGTGGGAGACGTGCTCTCAGGCTCTGCCCCGATGATATGCATTCTCGGGCCTGAGACTGGGGAAAGGGTGAAGGAGTGTTCCTGAAGGAAGTGGCCGGTCTGAATCCCGGAGAAATTGTCAGGGTGACAGTGACGGAGGTGAGGGCTTCACGGCTGAGGGAGCGGCATGCAGTGATCCAGGAGAGAGGCTGGCACAGCCAGAGGACTCGAAGCTGTGTCCTAGAGCTGATGCATGAGGGCATTTTAGTAGGTGGAGGCATGCATGAGGGAGATGGCTGGGGAGAGAAGGAGGCCAGGTCACGGAGGCCTTGCCAGCCCAAGGAGGAGATGAGGACGGCTTTGTCCAAGTGGCTCTGGCTTGCAGAGCGTGGGGCAAGGACAACTGGGGGAGCAGGAGAGGGGGGCAGGCACTGAGACTGTAGGAGGCGTCTTCTCAGTGACCCGAGGTAAGGAGGAAGTGGGCGGTGTGCAGTGACGTCAGGGTTCATGAGGCAAGAGGAATAAACAGATACTCAAGTAGGCATTTGCCACAAGTACGAACAGCTGAGAACATCCGCCCAGGTCAGGTGCAGCGGGAAGGACCGCTGGGAGGTCTGACGGACTGGGGAACAGGGCCGCCCTCCAGGCATCCAGACAGCCTTCCCAGAACCTGCCCTCAACCTTTCCTGTCGGCTGGATTCCGAGGAGTGAGGTCGACACGCAGGGACCCCCACCCTTGCGGCCAAGGCCACACCACCCACCAGAGCTGTCCAAGGTCTTCACCTGGATCAGGAATATTTTATCAACGCAAGGTCAATTACATGGCCAGGGAAACCGAACGTAGACAGAGGAAGTCACTTCTCTTTATGCTACAATTCAGAACTTCTGACCAGCGACCAGCTGAAGGCGGCCTCCTCCTTTAGAGGCACCCGTATGTCGGCAGAGGTCATGACTACCCTGACAATGTACAGACTCATGTTACTGTGCCTGGGCTCCCCAAGCTGTAGCCCCAAATGTAATATTTTATACAATAATACATGCGTGTGGAATAGTGCAATTAACTACATAAACCAGATGCTAAATTTCGACGGCTGGTCATCACGTTATATTTAGGATATTATTTCTATGAAAAAGAGCATTTTCAGATCCATGTAGAAAACAGGGTCAAAGCTGAGAGATACAGGCTTTCCCCACACTCCCCATAATGATATTTTACTCTGGGCTCGGAGTTTCGAATTTGAGGATCTGTGAGAAAGGGCCCTGGGGATTCATGAGAAGCTCTGGTTAAAAACAAGAAGCAGGCAAGCAAGCAAGAAAATGAACAAAACCCACTACCATTTATTACTACTTCTGTGACCTGGGCCTTTGCTTGGATTTTTGCAGAATCAGACTTGAGACGCAGGTTGTTTTCTCAGGAGATCCCAGGAAGCATGGGGCAGGCTGGGGGCATGAGACAGGACAGAGAGGAGCCAAGACAGGTGAATTGCAGAGCAGGGTACTGCTGTGGTAAATGGGGTCTCGGTCCTGCTGGGGAGCCACCAAAGGCCCCTGTGGGGCACGTCCCAGGGCTGTCCGATGAGCCCTAAGGAAGCTGGCATATTTAGGAACCGATTTCATCCTGCTCGGTTGGAGCACCTCAATCCAATGTGATCCCGTGGCTGGGGAGACCTCAGAGACCATGGAAACTTTGGGCATGTGTGCAGTCAGCTTGGGCGGCCCCCCGTTTCTGGACACACGGCAACGTGACCTCTGGAGCCTCAGTTTCCTCGTCTGCAAAGCCAGCGTTTCTTGTCCTCCCCGGACCCTTCCAGGACGATGTGTGTGACACGATGCTAGACGGGACCGGAAGCCGAGCTCAGGGCTGGCATTTTGGAAACACCACATGACACCACTTTGCCGGGAGGTCTTCCTCTTGGACCCAAGTCCTCCCCTTTCGGGTCATTTTCAAATCGCGGTCCTCCCCTTTCTGGAACAATCTCTGATGCCCCACACTGGGGGCCTGAACACATCCACAACATCACGTTCATATCCCAGAAGCTGACTTGAATTTTACTCTGCTGCGCTGGGCCTGCCAGAGGGCCGGACCCGTCTGCCCCCAACATAACGCCACTGCCCCTGCTTCCCCGGGCAAGTCCCAAATCAAAGGGCTGGCGAAGTAGATTCTTCAGCCAGCCTCTTCAACCCTTTCCTTCTCGTGGCATCTCAGCCAAGGCGCTGTGCCCTCCTCCTGCCTCGGGGAGAGCAGCCCATCCTTACTTACCCTCACTCGGGGCCCCCACTCCGACAAGCGTTGCTCCCGATTTCAGGGTCCCCGCGTTTATGGCTAAAATATTACCGATGACCGCCACGCAGCCCCTTTCTCCTGCGTTGTCATTTTATGTTAATTGAATGCTCGTGTTAATCTAATAGAGTTTAGATTTATGTTGGGTTCTGTAACGCGTCATATTTTAATCAATACACATTCCAACGTTTAGATGGACAGATGGGAAAACCCGCTTCATCTCTGCACTTGGGTTCCATCAGCTGTCAATAATTCCTAATTTGAATCCTTCAGACAGCAGATTTATGGGGTTGAGTACGTTGCATTCATCACAGAAATTAACTTTTGGGGGAAGTGATGTGAAAGGTCACAACACAACATCTCGGAGAGGCAGATATTGTGTTTCAGAGATGAAGCGCTCTGAAATATTTGTCCCGGAGCTGCAGCTGGCCAGGGTGGCAGCAGGAGGTTTGACAGGGGGTCGGGGTGTGGACCACCCTCAGACGCGGCGCTCCTCATAGCAAAAGGCGTCTCTTGGTCCAGGGAGGTCCCTTGGAGTAGTGCCAGTGTGGCTCTGGGCGTCGCTGTCCCAGGAGCCCTGTGGTGGTGGTGGTGGTGGGGGGGGGGAGGTATTGACTTTCAGTCCGTTGGCCCGGGCATGACTGTTGCCGGAAAAGCGTCAGCAAAAGCCTCAGGGAAATATTAGTGCTCAAAGATGGCAGCCGTTGGCATTTCGACATGAGGGACGGGACACAGGGGGACAGGGCAGGCACTCTCAGAGATGGTCCCAGTAGCCATACTCAGAGCCCCGGAGGGCAACGATCCATGGCTGTTTGAGCACACCACAGTGGGCACCAGGATGGGCCCCACTGCCCACCTTCCTGTTTTGCCAAACCCTTCCCTGCTCAGAAACTGTAGTGGCCGAAGGTGGCTGGGAGGCTATGCTTTTCAGGGCTCCCCAAGAGACACAGATAACAGTCCAAAGCTTCATGGGGCTCAGTTCTCTTCCGATTTTATGGCTTTAATCCCTGTAGCTATCCAAAGGGCGTTGCCTATTGATATTGGAATCTTTCCTCCCACCTCTGGGGAACCGGTTATGTCTCTGAGATTCCGGGTGCCATTAGACACCTGCGTAGAGAACCGTGTCAGAATTAGCTGTAGCTCCTCTTCATTTCTGCCGTGTAGATAGGCAAACGGATTCGCCCTTGAGTTTGCTAACTCCAGCATTTGTGGTGCAATGCGCCCGGAGTCCCCACCGATGTTCCCACAGCAGGTTTCTATTGCCTGGTGGCCAATGAGAGAAAGCCATGCAGAGGGACATCTGGTAGACCGAGGTAGAGCCAGGCACCTTCCTGTCAGTGTTCTCGGCTTGAGGCTTCTGTTTGTTGCCACTTTGTTTTCAGAGGCGAAGGCAGCGAGTGCCCACTTGGTGCCCAGAGGAAGGATGGAACGTTGGTTGACTTCCCTGATCTAGCTATTTTGCACCCAGAAGAGGTGCATTCGGGCCCGTCGAGATAGAAGCTGTCTGTGAGCTTCTCCCAGGAAGTGGGTGCTCAGTCGTGTGTTCTACCACAAATATACACGTGCATTGAAACTTCAGACACTGAGAAATTTGCAATACTTGGGGTCTTTGGAGTTAGTGCATTCTGGGTGTTCACAGGAAATGATTTCCTTGTCTGTCCTGCGCTTCAATATGAATGTGAGCCCTTGAGCGGAAGACCTTCCGCGTGCCGAATGGGATGGCAAGGCAGTGTGTGCATTTGTAAATAAAGTGGCTTTCGCTCTGCAAGTTCACTCGCTGCGCTCTGTGCCGAGAAGTCATGTGCCCACCAGGAGAGCGGAGCCCTTCCATCCCCAGCGTTATTTGGGAACATATCTGTATTTGCAAAAATCCATTATAACCCCATTGTTGTTGGAGATGCAGTTAATAAATGAAGGTAGCACAAAATATGATTTTAAATCAGTTTAATAAAATTATTCAAGTAGATTTTAAATCATTTTTACAGTTGATTTAACATTTGTGACTGGTTTATAGATTATGATATAGGATGTTGTTTGCATCTTTGCAATTTTATTCCAATTTAGAAACAGTACAAATATTAATTTTTGCTTCAATAATGGAGCCTTTGAGAATTAAGCTTGTCTTTTCTCAACACATATTTTATGAAAATGATTTTAATATGATTTTTAATATATTTTTGAGGAACTTCTTGCAGGGAAACCCTTTTCACAAGGACTTACATGGAAGTGTCTTCTCAAAAGTTTCTTTTGAGGTGAAGGTAAACCAGCAGTTTCTAGGGAACAGGGTTTGTTGGTGGGATCAATGACCTGATGCTTTTTCTAGGATCAAAGAAAGTTCTGAAGCTTCTAGAAATGGTTTCTTAAGTATTATGAGCCCAAATTAAAGTCAACTCTGATTTGCGCCCGGTGGGTTGCGGTGATCATTCGAGGCAGGTTGAGGCTGGATCCATGGGGAGACCAGACAGCTGGTGGGCACTTGGGGGAAGTTTGGGCTTCACGGGCCCACCTTCTGTCTGTATGACTACCCGGGCTATCTAAGGATCTACTTCTCACAACAGACGCGGGCGAGGATGTGGAGAAACGGGAACCCTCTTGCCCTGTTGGTGGGAAGGCAAACTGGGGCAGCCGCTCTGGAAAACAGTGTGGAGGTTCCTCAGAAAATTAAAAATGGAATGATCCCATGACCCAGCAATAGCCCTGCTAGGAATTCGTCCAAAGAATGCAGGAGTGCTGATGCATGGGGCACATGAACTGCAATGTTCATAGCAGTGCTATCAGCAATGGCCAAATTATGGGAAGAGCCCAAATGTACATCAGTTGATGAATGGATAGAGATGCCGTTCGTATATACAATGGAATACTACTTGGCAATGAGAAAGAGTGAAATCCTGCCGTTTGCCACAACGTGGATGGAACTGGAGAGTGTCATGCTAAGGGAAATAAGTCAGGCAGAGAAAGATATCGTATGTTTTCACTCATATGTGGGATTTGAGAAACTTAGCAGAAGACCATGGGGGAAGGGAAGGAGAAATAAGTTACAAACAGAGAGGGAGGCTCTTAAACCATTAAGAGACTCTTACATACAGAGAACAAACTGAGGGTTGATGTGGGGGTGAGGGAGAGGGGGAAAAGGGTGATGGGCATTGAGGAAGGTACTTGTTGGGATGAGCAGTGGGTGTTGTATGTAAGCGATGAATCATGAGAATCTACTCCCGAAGCCAAGAGCACACTGTATACACTGTATGTTAGCTAACTTGATAATAAATGATTTAAAAAAATAAATAAATAAAACAAAGTGCCTCGCTCTGCAAAACAAAGACAAAAAGAAAGAAAAAGCCCCCTAAGAACTCCGGCACATAGCCGAGACCCAAGCTAGGGTGCTGCGCGTGGCCACCCTTTCTGGTGTGGGGGGATCTGGTGAGATCTGCCTGGGCCACCCTGCGCAGGAAAGCCAAGGGCCCTGGAAAGGAATGAGGCCTCCGTGTTCGCTCCCAGGAACGGGGTGCTCTGACAGGCACAGGGGTCACCCTGGATCACCAGCGTCCCTTCCCTGGGAGCGGACGAGGCAGTGAGTAGACTCCTCCCGGACATGGCAGAGAGCATCAAAAGCTTCAGCGTCCAATGGGAGTTTATATTTCAGAAAGGAGATGTGTCCAGAGGGCTGGAGGTGAGAAAATCAGACTGTGAGGCCGTGAGCGGAGCCTCTGGAAATAATCGACAATTGCGAAGAGAAGCAGGGGCAATGTGTCTTCAGGGGCCCGTGGGAAGCCCCGTAAGGATCCACGGCTTTCTTCCCCAGAAGGCTGGACCAGGTTATGGTAATCAGCGAGAAGCGCTCAGGACACAGGGGCAGGGCCAGCACGGGGGCTCAGGGACCCTGGCAGGGGTCGGTAGGTTCATGACCTGCAAGGTCTCCCTTCCAAGGCCTCCCTCATGACATGGGCCAGAGGCTGGCAGAGCTAAGGAAAGGTGGTCCAGCCCCTGACTCTGGCACTACACGGAGATGCACACAAGGCCGAGCCCCCGGGCCCCAGCTGGCCCATTGCACACGGCGTCACCTCCCGGGAACTGGCCACCGGTCCTAGCCGAGTGTTCAGCTCATAGCACTGGTGACAGCATGGTGGCAACTTGAGACAAGAGGAAGCCCAGGCTTTTTGGACTTCAAGTCCCAGGCCCAGCTGCAACCCCCAGCCTCGGGACCAGGCAGGGCGATGCCCGTGCAAAGGGCTGCCCAGCCCCTTCTCCAACCAGGTGGATCTTCTGCTCGGGAGGTTGGGAGACACTGGGCAAAGGGAATGAACTTCCAACGTCAGAGTCTCTGGTGGGCACAGCTGGGTCTCAGGCAGCCTGCACTACAGGAGATTCTCCTGGGTTCCTGGAGACTTCTTGGCCTCCCCCAAAACCCAAACCCCCGCCCCGCAACCCATACCCTTACTGCTTAGGGTTTTTTTTTTTTTTTTTTTTTTTTTTTTTTTTTTTTGCTTTCTGCCCTCCAGCAATCTGTCAATTAAATCTTCAGTCAGAAATAAAGGGAGGAGCATTTTACGGATCTTGACAAATCCCAGGAAACAGCCAGAATCCCCGCAGCCCTCTTCAGCACAGAACCGGCCGGGGTAGCAGCGGCTTCTCTGGTGGCAAGAGGTGATTCATCCTTCCACGCAGAAGAGGGGGTGGCGTGGATGCCGAGCCCCGAGTCCTGGTGCCACACAGCTGTGCGGGCTGGGTCAATAAAGGCTCAGGATTCCCTTTATCCGGACACCGGCGTGATTTTTTATTTTTGAAAGTTAATCCATCCATGAGGTGGATCATCGATAGCTCCTTCCCCTTAACCACTGTTCCACAATAATGTCTGAATGGAGGGCAGTTTCAGTGCCCACAGCTAGATTATGGAGGCGAGGTCCAGGGCAGCTGCTGGTACCGGGACCAAAGCCCGCAAAGTCACCCATGAGTGCCTGGGGGTGCTGACGACTGTGTGACCCGCCCCAAAAGCTGCCCCCGGGACCTCTTGGGTGCATCCTTCCTGCAAAGAGGAGGTTGCCTGGGGTGTTGAGGACAAGCCCTTGGTGTGGGACAGAAGGGAAGGGACAGGTTGGGGAATGGCCGCGGACCAGGGCGGTGGCTCAGGCGCCCCCTGCATGGTGGCTCAGTAGGAAGGTTATGGGCAGGTACGTACTGGCTCCCAGCAGTCTGCAGACTTGGTCAGCTCGGCCCCTACAGAGCCTCTGCAAGCTTGGAATTGGTAGTTAACATTTAAAACTCAAGGGATTTCACATAAAAATCTGCATTTCTGGCTCCTCGGGAAAATTCAGAAGACTTGCAACCTTTGGCCTGTTTTTCTACCAAGGTAGTGGTGAGCCCCGAGCTGGGCAGCTGCTGTCCCTTCGGACAGCGCTGGGGTCTCAGCGGTCCCCAGTCCCCCACCCTCCCGGCCCATGTCAGGAGCTGGAGTTGCTTGGTGGACAGGCGAACAGATTTCCGGCCACCGGTTTATCTGGGCTTGGTTGGCCCGGCGCCCCTGTCTCCGATGAACATTCTGGCAAAGGCCACGGGCGCTGGGAGGAGGCAGAAAGGGGCAGGGGCACAGAACAAGGTGGATGGCATGACCGGAGTGGGGTCAGAGACACTGGCAGGTCTGGGAGGCCAGACAGGACAATCTTGGTGCCCCTGCCATAGCCAGAGAGGGAGAGACAGGGATCCACCCACAGACTGCCCTCCCCCATCTGACCATCGTTGTGGGATACCTGCCAGGTGAGCCGCCCGCCCCACCCCAAGCACCCCTCCCCCAAACATGTCCATTTCCCAAGTTCTGCAACTCCTCCGAACCCCAGGGGAAAGCTTGCTTGCTCTGGGATCCTTCGAGGATATGCAAATTCTACTTTCGGGACCGAGACCCACAGAGTGGTCGGCAGGGTCCCTCCTCAGTGTCTGGGGGTGAAGGAACCTGGAAGGGTCTTGATCTTTCTTCCAGGCTTCAGACAGACCTGTTCAAGGTACAGACATGCAAGTATGAATAACAGGCATGAGTGCGACTCGGTGGAGGGAGCATGGGAGAAGCGCCCGTATGCTGAGGAGCATCTGAGAGGGCTTCCCGGAGGAGGGAGCATCTGGGCTGGCAAGGTGGGGGCATCCCTAGTAGGAACCACAATGGCAGAGAGAGCCCTTGGCGCAAAGCACCGGAAGTCCTTCCTTCCCTGCTTTCGCTGGAACGCTAGCCTGGAAGCTCCCTGGGGCCAAGGGGCCCTTCCTCCCAGCTCTCGGGGCAGCACCCCTCCCAGCCTACCAGCCCAGCAGATAGGGTAGCACTGCATTCTTTCTTTTCTCCTTTCTGGGCTATTGTCATAATTTGGATTCCAGAAAGCCAGCCTGCAGCCTGGTTTACGAGGCGGGAGACGGCTGCAAACCAGCCTCATTTGACGGGTCCTAATTACTGAGAAACAGCAGTGGCTCCATTCCTTGGTCTGTTTCCACACTCTGGTCTCTGGGTACCCCCCCCCACCCCCCACCCCATGGCATCTCAGCCTGTGCGAGAGAACAGCACCTCCGGAGTCCGTGAAGGTGTCAGCCCAGCCAACGTGGGATGCAACAGACGCTAATTGTGTCCCCAAGGAGGTTCCCTGAAGTTGGGGTCACTCCACTGTGTCTTTCCTAAGTGATTTGTGCATAATCGACGGTGCAAAAGGGAAGGAAGAAGGCAGGGCAGCCTCAGCAGGGCGGGAAGGGAGGGAGAGGAAAAGAGGACTTTACCTTGGGGAGGGAACACGGGGAGGGGCTTGAGGACCACCTGCGCAGAAAAGCTACCTCTTCAAGTCCCTAACCCTTAATCTGTTGAGTCTCAATCCCAGATCTTAAGCCCCCTAAGTTTGGGGTTTGCACACAACTGTCCCCAGTTGCCCCCAACATAAACCCACTGTGTGCTGAGGACGCACGCACAGGTGTGCATTTCCCTAAGGCGGGAGGGATAAATTAAGAAGAATACGAGATGTACTATTGGAATTGATTTCTCTCCCAAAATATACATCCGTGCTGGTTGTGCGTGCACACAGGGTACAGTATAATTCACACAGGCACGCACAAGCAGCCGCATCTAGATTCTTGGTAAACGACCAGCTCTCAGATGAAGCTGGCAGAGGGATCCAATTCAGACATGACACCCATCTCTTTGGAACGACGCCTTCCCCACCCCCATCCCCAGGGCGAACGTTGCCAACTGGGCATAACATTAAGTAACACTGGCGGGGGGCACCTGGGGTCCTTCCTGACCCTGCTTCTGGAGTCTGCTAAGGTGGTGTCTTTTCTTCCTTGCTCCCCCCTCCGCCTCAGAGAGGAAGAATGGCCTGGGGAGTGGGGCGGTGGGTGGCACCCTCTTTCCCTGGCCGCCACCCCCCGGGCAGCACCTCCAGCCCCCGAGGTGCCCTCTCCCCTGGAGCTGAAAGAATCACCTGTCTCAATTTGGCACTAACACCCTCCTGAATGCCATGAGAAACTGGTGACCTTCACTCTGGTCTCCATGACGACAAGATGGTATATGTTTAATTAGTTCAGGCTTATTTTAGGACCAATTTTCTTTTATTTTAGGGCAATGCGAGCTATGATAACTGTAAGCATGTTTACGAGGCGCGCGAGGCTTAGCTGAAATGTGCCAACAATTCTAGTCAAACAGATGGTGACCCCTGATTCAACTTGCCCTCTCATTCAATTATTCAGCTGTATTTAATTTTCCTCCCGGTGACTCACATGCCATGCCACCGTGCGTCCTCTAGGTGGCACAAGAGACCACCTTTAAGGCTGCAATAAAAGGTTGAAAGCCAGGTCTTGGGGAATTTTCGCAGCCGGGCCTTGGATGCAGGAGAGGATAATGAATTTCAGCATTGGAACAATAGTTTCTGCCTAATATCAAATGATGTGAAAGGGTGGAGAAGAATTGGGTCAAATTGTATGTGATTTGGCCACAAGCTCTAAGTAATCTCCATTCTAATAAGAAATTTGAAAGACCTTCCAGGCTTAATATCCTCCCAAATAATTTGTTGGAGTTCAAGGAGTATTACAGTGTTAGAGCCGGTTTTTTTTGTTGTTTGTTTTTTTTTTTTAATAATTGTGGAAATGTTCTGTTTTCGTTTTGAAAACCGCTGCTATTTAATTTCTAGTGGCTGCCAGCTCACCTAGTTTGGGACTAGGAGGCCAAGCGAAGTGGGCTTTCTGCTCATTTCCTCTCCATGTTTCCCACCTGCCTTTCATCCTGTCAATACTTAGCACTGAGAGTTGAGAGCCGAAAGTCCCTGGAAAGGGGAAAGGAATTACTCTGCTAACTATGTTTTCAGCGACGAGATCTTTCTAATGAAGGAACCAGAGAAGCAGGTGGTCGCAACCCATGATCATCACAGACTGGGGGTGAATTTTCCAGAACCTTGGGAAGACGACAAAAAATCCACTCCGTTGTCGCCTGCCCCATTGCAACCCAGCCCCCACTCCTTCAACAGGAGAGAGGGCATCTTGGACATATCCAACTAAGATTTCCTGTTAGTGGACACAGCGTGGTTAGTTAGAGCCATGTGATATCTGCATCTTTATTCATACCTCACTCAAGTGCAGAGTTCATACCTTTACCACTGCTGGGTTTTTTTTTTTTTTTTTTGGATACATTAAGAAAACCTTGTAGCATATTACATATCTATTTTTCCCCTAGGAATATCTCCCTTTAGAAATCCTCTTGAAACCTTGTATCTCTTCCCCGTCCTGCATTTGATCAGACCACAAATAAAGGCACCTTGGGTTGAACCAAAGCAAGCGTGATCCACATGTACGTGAAAGTATCGATGAACAGACCGCTTCCAAAGACAATAAATCGAATTTCCATGGCTTAACAGAGCAGGTTTTGGTAAATATGTTCGTTCCACCTGAAAATGCTCGATTCTCATTTCTGCTTAAGGGCAAAATCATGGCGATGGAGAGGTTAAAGCCATGTGCACGAACTGTATTCCTGGAACTTCCTTTTTAAAGGCTTGGCTTTGACTTGCTTTCGTGCTTTATTTTATCCAGCCACGGCTTGGTTCAGTCGTTTCAAATTAAAGGGTCTGCATGTAAACTAGGAAATCTTTAGTTCGGGCGAGGGAGAGGGCTGTTGCGCTTCGCGGGATGACCTCATAGGAGCTGATTGATGTGGTGGGAGAGCCGTGTGCAGCGGCCGAGACCTGACCTCACTGACCAGCAAAGCGGCCCTCACTGAGCCTGGGAGGGCAGGCATGGTTGCACCCTATATACGTCTGGGACTCTCAGCCTGGCCCCTCCTGGGGCCAGTTATCGTTTTGGTGCAGCTTCCAGGGGGTTAAGGTTGGGTAGGGCGGGTGTCCATTATGGCTACTCAGGCCACACAAATTGACTTTATTTACCACCTTCGCCGTCTGATTAGCCTCCCAGGTGGGACTCAACACCTCCCTTGTCTTCCCAGAGCCCTCTTATCCGTGGCAACCTTAGATCACATTGTGGAGGAGCTTTGCCAGTTCTGCAGAAAGAATTGGGTAAAACACCAAAGACCAATGAGTACATCCGGTCTGACGCCCAAGGTCACTGGGCTCCTGGCTGTGCGGGTGGACACCGCGTCCTGGTTTCCCATGCTTTGCCCATCTGCCCCAGGGATGAAATGACAGTGAGATGGGTGCTTTGGAACTGGCCTCTTGGTAGCACCATCCCCTGGCCTCACTGTAGCCCCATCTGAGCCGTTGAAGATGCCAGCTGGGCAGAGAAGCCCCGGACATCCGGGGGCTCTTCCAACTGACGAGTGTTTTCATTTGTGTGTGTG
This sequence comes from Panthera onca, assembly GCF_046562875.1. Lineage (NCBI taxonomy): Eukaryota > Metazoa > Chordata > Mammalia > Carnivora > Felidae > Panthera > Panthera onca. The sequence continues at coordinate 21,965,179 of NC_138353.1, read as the reverse complement.
GCATGTGTGCATACACGCTCACATCCACGGGACCCCCCCGCCGCTGCTTTGTAGGGAAATCAAACTCTAGGATCCCTATTCGGGATGGTGCTTTGCAAGCAGGAACTTGTAGCCACCTAGAGACTTCCTCAAGGTGGAGAGGGAGGGTGGCCAGGAGCGGGGAGGAGGCAGGGAACACAGGCAGGAGTCAAGTTAGGATCTGAAGAAATAAACGCAGGAACGATCATGGCTGCCCCGGACCTCCAGCCTCAATCTGGGATTTGTGCATATGACATAATCAGTCACCACAGTATTGTACAGTCAAGAAATGGCTCTGTGGAAATGCAGCAAAGGGACTAGGACGCGGAGATGCCGCCCCAGCCCCACAGCCCTCAACCTCCATCGCCGGCTGGGCCCCCCCCCCCCCCCCAGTCACCCTCGCCACCTGCCCCAAGGCCCTGCCATTTTGCTGAGTTCCCAAGTTCCTCCGCCGCCCGGAACATCATTTGTTTTTCTTTGTTCGGAAGACATGCTACATGAGCATTTGCGTGAGGCCATCTGTATCTCTACAAAGAAATAATGGGGCGGGGTGGGGATCGTGCGGGCATTTGAGACCCTCGCCGGTGGGTACGGCGCGCGGCGGGGCGAGGGCCAGAGAAAGTTGCTCCTTGCTGGGATTCGCGGTGGTCCACGGAGGGGCCTGCAAACTTCCCTCCTGGCTCGCTCTGCCATTTCCCCAGCTTCTGCATTTCCTCCTGCCTGTTCCTCCCCTCCTCACTGACTCCCTGGCAGACTGCTGCCAAGATCATTTCGGGAGGGAGTGGGAGCTGTCTCCAGCAGCCCATTCTGCAGCCACGAGCCGCCTCCCCCCCAACTCCCAGGAAACCCGCCCCCCCCCTTATTTTATTTTATTTTATTTTTATTTTTTTGGAAAGTGCCAACTCTTTTATTTTCCTGAAGGTGGCAGTGAAAGAAAAAAAATGACTCCCTTTGAAGATTTCGGAATTTTATTACAAAACAGATGGAGCAGCGAGCGTCCCCGTTGTCCCCGCGTGCCCAGGAGCGCTGACAATGGAAGCCACGGCCCCGCAAAGTGGTGTCCGCCTGGGGCCGGCGGCCTCGCCGGGCAGCGGGGCACCGTCGCACACCGGCCCGGCGCTGAGTGACCGGCGACTCGGCCAGCCTCCTCCTTCTCCCCTCCTAGTCCCTCACCAAGATAATTGAGGATCATAATGCTGGGGAAGGAGCGCAGCGGCTCCCGCGGGCTGTCTGTCAGGTATCTGCTCGTGTCTTCATATCATCCGTCAGCATTGAGCGCCTCTGTCATCTCTCCTCAGCCTTCAGCGTCGCGCTCTCTCATCGTGTTCATTATCTCGGCTCAGACCAGCCCTCCCCCCGCTCCCCCCCCGTCCAGTAAATGCATCTTTGTGCAACTCTCAGTCTCCGATTATGAATCGATGATCATGTGGTATAAGAGAGATAGATGGCTTTTAGTTCCATCTTGTCTCCCCTAATTGTAAAATATTAGTTACATTACACTGTGTCTTTTGATTAATGGAACTTATTTGGAGTAGCCTATCCGAACCCTCCCCCTTCTAAAGTCCTCCACTGACTTTTGAGAATTGAGTGATTTCACTTAAAGCAGACAAATAGGCCCTTCAGCGAGGAGATAGCGAGGCTGAGATACTGTGGGCAAGACAGGCTCCACAGACCGAGTGGTGGATTCTGGAGAAAGGCTTCCCGCCGGCCGGGCAAACACTGGGCTGCTAATACATGCCTGCACGGGGGAACTTCTTTCCCTTCTTCATTTCACCCCCTTTTTGGCAACCCCAGCCCATCTCGCTGACTTGCAAAACAGGATGTGAAGCAAAATTGAATTAAAATTAAATAAATTGCAGATTGCCACATTCCCACATTTGGCTTGCGAGGAGCCAGTCAGATCTGAACTTTGACGAATTTGAGCTCTCGCTAGGCTGGGCTCCTTTCTTGGGCATGGGGCCGGGTGTCAAAGGAGAATTCTGCCGCCCACATGTGACCCGGGGAGACGTTTGTCCTTTAAGGCAGAATTTATCTTACTGGGCACTATTTACTTAGATATGTCTGTTGATAAACTGAGCCCTTGCCATACGAAAAGGAAGTGGGTGGCTAAAACCCTTCTTATAAATAATCACTGTCTATCTTTCAGTGTAAATTCAAATTCAAGGACATGTTCACTTTCAACCTATCAGCTCAATTAGAAAGGTCTATCTACTGTCCACGTGCATAATGTCTATATCTCGGGGAGATTAGAAGATTGACTTCATAAACTCACAAAAAGGGGCCACGGATTAGGAATTCTAGAATGCATTTTGATAGGGGCACTTTCAGGACTCATGATTTATAAAATGCATGCAAACATTTAGACCTATTTCTGTACAATACGTTTAGTATTTTATTCTGACCTTTGGATTTTTATTTTTACTTTTATTTGCATGATTCTTGTAGACACTGACTATTATGCATTTTCTGGGGACATGCTATTCCATTTAATGTACTAGAGCCAGAAGATTGATTTTATTATGTGTATAGGAAGCTGGTAATGTTTTACTTTATTTATTTATTTTTTTAAGAGCACAACAATGTGTTTATGGCTGCCAGGAAAAGTGAAGCCAGCAAAATAACCATGCCTGAGCATAAAATTCATTCTGAGGATTAGGCGCCCAGAAACATGTAGATTACAGATTGGAGGGCTGCGGCCAGGCCACTTTGGCCCACCTCCTAGCTCCCTGTTCAGATCTGCACAGGTGCCTTGCACATATCTGGAGAACCAATGTCCCCATTTGCTCTGGGTCAGTAACTCGTCCCTCCTGTCACCCACGCCCAGATTTGGGGTTCTATTTCTTTAGTTTTTTGTGTGTGTTCTGAGTCCTGGCTTTGGCGAAAGTGTATGCTTGAGGACTCTTTGTTCTGAGTACCAAGGGACTTTTTAAAATGTCAGCTGAGTTTGGGCTGTTGTGTCTAATAAACCTCCTTAGGGCTTAAGATGCGCTGCCTCCAAATTTTCATCAGTGGTATCACTCACTGAGTTATGCACATCCATCATAGTTTGAGAGGATTTTATAGAATATTCTTACTACAGCATGTGAATGCATATTGACAATTGTTGGCACTTTGATATAGTCCACGATACACATTTATCTGTTATGGATCCATAATACCAAATGTGTAGTAAAAAGCTATATCAAAAGGCAGTTATCCCGCGTGCATAAAACGCTCTCACTTGGTCGCTTTAATTTCCTTACTACAGCTTCTGAAACCCCCACTTCATCCTGATGGACTTCAATATTTCATTTAAGTAAAGGATGCGCCTGAGAGGGGGTGACGGTGTTTGTTAAGGCGGTGGCAGTTCTGGCTTCTGTCGAGGCCAAGCCCTGCGCTGGGTCTAAGATCAGTGCGCGAGTCGCCGCACACAGCCTGCCCCCCCCACCCCCCACCGTCCCCCACCTCCTGCTCCCTCTGCTGGAGATGTGTCATCCCTGGGGCTGGAGAGAAGGCAGGTAGGACCTTCAGGGACCTGGCCTCTGCCCAGTGACGTTTATGGTCATAGCAATAGGCAACATCGACACTCTCTGTCCTAGGATCTGTGCTAAACTCTTACTGTGTGTCGTCGGACCTTGACCGTCTATCTGAGAAGGGCACTAGCGTTAGCCCCTCTGACAGATGAACAAACTGAGTGAGGCTCCCAGGATATGCCAGAGCCAGCTCGAGGCCGTGAGGCTGTTCGTGCCGGAAGTTAGGACTGCCTGCCTCTACACCCTGAGCCCTTGTTCCTTGAACCTGTCTCTGTGTGTTTGGAGTAATTCTGGGCTGTCACTGAATGCTGAGTAGTATCCTGTTGGTTCTCAGACTCGGTGAGATGGTGACCCGTGTCCAATACCTGACAGGCCGCGAGGGCTGAAATGCCAAAAACGTGTGTGAGGGGCTGGCGATGTGAGAGATACAGTCCCCCCGCTCGAACAGAAACCGTTTCCTTCGGGGGATCCCTCATTTCTTCTTTCTCTTCCCAGTTTTCTAGGCCGTTTTGGGAGGGGAGGGAGTCTGGAAGCTCCGTCAACTGGGTACGCTTCGGATCGGTTGGGGTTATGGGGACAATGCCACTGTCGGATAGCAAGTACAAATGAGGAGAGTCCCTCCAGAAGGAAGACAGCCGGGCCCCAGGAGTGGTGTGGGTGTTTGCAGTGGCCAGCGGGAACCCGGTTCCTCTGGCCTCCTGTGACTCCCTGGGAGCGCGTCCCCGTGCGTCACGTCGAATAACGTGTGCCAGAGCTCTCAGCCAATTATGCAGTGAGGCACACGTGTAGGAGAAGAACGGGTCGGTGATACCGGTGAGAGGGACAGGAAAAACAGGCACCCGTGCTCGCTCCTTGGGGCTGCGAGGAGCAGAAGCTGGTTTTGTTGCTGGATACCAGGAAGTGAAAATTTCAACGTGGCTTGTCGTTTGGCATCATGTATTTTAAAAAATAAAATAAACATCTGGTTGTTTGAATGCAAGTGAGACTCCCCTCCTTGCTTCCCCACCCCCCCCACCCCTAATTTCAGCCAAGCTGTGTGTGTAAACACAGTCTTAATTGACATCAGGTTAGGGGAGTCTGGAAAACAAGCAGCAATTCAGAGCACTGGGATGGACCCAGACCTCTCCAGGAACCCAGCAGTGCATGCCCACTGACTTCGGAGACGGGCCGGGCACAAATACCGGTGAGACAGGGCCACTGTCTTGGAGGCAAACACGGGTGGGGAGAAAGGGAGAAAGAATCCCCGTGCAGGGCCCAAGGCAGGGCCGAGTCCTGCCCCAGGGAAATTGGGCTTGCTGGAGCTGGCAGGGGGCTCTGGGGAGGAACTACCCGAAAAGGGACTAGAACCTGGATAATTAAGCTTTGCGACGAATTCGGTAATGAAGCCTGATTTAGTTCCCATTCGGCTCCAGCCTCCCTCTCTGTATAACGACGTGTCTATTTTGAGACTCAGGAAAGAAATGCTTCAATTTGCAAAGTAAATGTTTGTTTGCTTGTTTATTAATAATCACGTAAAATAATCCGTTGGCTTCATCCTTAAAGCAGGATCTTGGGGTTCTTGGGTGGTTCAGAGAGTAGGGGTCTGGAGCCAGACCACCTGGTTTCAAACACCAGCTGCCCCACTCCCTGCTTCCCCCGGCTACACGACCCAGTGTCATGAACCTTGGCGTCCCCAGCCCTGAAGCGGGAGCACCTCCTACAGCCCCGTGAGTTCTCAGTGAGACGCTGAGGTAAAGACCTTGAACATAACCAGAAGTCCCAGGCTTAAAACAAAGGGTGAGGAATGTCTGATAAAAAATGCACTCACTTCAAACAAAAAACTGTATATATATATATATATATATATATATATATATATATATACACACACATACATATAATGGTTGGTCTTTTTTCCCTTCCATTTTAGTAAATCATTTTATAAGGAATTTTGTAGCATGAATGAAAAGATACTGGCTAATTATCATGAGTAGTTTATGGCCTGGGGTCAGCAAGAAAGGTAGAGGAAGAGGTTTTTAGGGGAGAAGACTGGAGGTGGGGAGGGAGATCCATTTGTGTGTAGTCTAAATGCCTCCTGAACAAAATCGAGAATATCTTCCCAAAGCAAACCGACCAGCTGACCAGCCTGCTGCACAGGCAGAGACGCTCAGAGATGCTCAGGATCTCTGTATGAAGGAAGAGTGCGGTCCACATCCCCCTCCCTCCCGGCCTGCCCCCCTCCTCAGACAGACTTTGCATCTGGGCCAGTTTTCCCAAAATGTCTGTGGCCCAGAGTTGGGGGTGGGGGGAGGGGGGGCTGGGAAATACCAAAAGACATCAAAGAGGGTCTCACTCCCAGACTCTGCCCGGTTTCAAGGCTCCGTAATTTGGGAAGGTTGTGCGCTACATAATTTGTGAGCCTCCAAACACGCAGGTTATTGTTTGTGGACAGATGGTGTATCGCGTTTTATCGCTTTTCCTTCTGTGGGTCCTCATATGTGGGACTGATGTGCATTCTGAAGTCTTTGTCTCCTTCTAAAATCTCTAATCTGAAACAGGCAATCAAGCACAGAGGCAGGGCTTCAGAAGGCATAATCAGAGTTTTAAAAGCAAAGGGGAGGGGGAAGCCAGAAATTCAACTGCAGTTATGAGGCAGATGTGTTTGCAGAGAATGTGAGAGGTTATTAGGGCTTTCAAAGTGGACCCACGTAAGGGATCCCGGAGTGCAGAGGGAGAGGGAGAGCTGGGCGGTGGCTGCCGGCCCCCGGGCGCCTCCTGGCATCCCCCCCGGCACTGCGCCGAGCCCCGGGCAGAGCCCCCACCTTGACTCGGGGGACGGGGGTCTTTGTCTCCGCAGGCGGCCGTGGCAGGGCCCGGGAGGCCCCATCTTGGAGCTGCGGCCGCCCTTAAGAGTTAAATCATGTTGATATACAGGAAGGAAATGAAATAGACGAACTCACTCCTCTTTTCTTCCTACGGATTTTTCTTTTTTATTCTGAAGATAGAATTACTGTTTGTAAGCATCTGAAAGTCATTAGAGGCCCTGCAGTCTGTCAGGTGCCGACGCAAGAAGCTGCTGAAACCAAACGGGTGCCTGCACCGAGGGCTGGGAATTTGTCATGTGCTGATGAGCAGTTATAATAATATATGAGCAAATCACAAGCATTCTGCAAATTAATCAAATTTTTTTCCCCTTCTCCCTTGTCTCTGGGAGAGTGGCTTTGCAGGCAGACGTAGGTGAAGCAGTTTTACTCACAGATGGTCGCTCTGGCATCAGATGGAATTTATATAACAGTAATTCTGATTTCCTGCCAAAGTAGCAGTGAACACACCAGGGAGATTGTAGAAGGCAAGTCATGTGGTTTTGCTGAGGTTGTTGTGGGAAGTTTAAGGGGGGAAATCTCAAATTTTCCTCTTTGCCTTTACTGTTTTTGCCTGAAGGGCCAGAAACGGAACGCCATTCTGCCATGGGCGAAATCCGTCACATCTTTCCTTGTGACTCGTCTGAAAGTGCTTCGCAGCTGTCGGAGCTGCTGGCGGTGACAGAGCCCCAGGACTCCTGATCCTCGCTGGCGCCTTACAAGATCGGAGGGGGGCAGGTTCACAAGGTGGTCGCCCCAGCGCCGGCGGGAGGCAGGGGCCCTTGCCTCCGCGCAGGCCGCGCTCGCTTACCCTCCTGCCTCCCCGTGGCATGGGGAGGCCTACAAGGGCTTTTCTTTTCAAGTGTTTTATTAAATGAAGAGTCTAACAACGCTCACTTTAATTACACACGGGCTCCGTTTATAATTCCTCTGGATTTATTCACGTAGCTGAAAACGATGGAGCTGGTGATAACAATGATCTTCTGGGTTTAGCGGCTCAGAAAGCTGGGAGCGCGCTGGTGTGTAAGTGTGTGTGCGGCGTGGGCGTGCCCCGGGTACCCCCAAGGCCTCTCTGTGCTCCCGCGACCTTGGCCCCCACCCCGCCCAAACTGCCCTCTCCCTTTGGAAGCCACGTCTTGCCGGGGACGAAGAGGTCCGCGAGGAGTTGGCGCTTGGGGGGGGGGCCACACGTTGAGGGACCAGTTCTCAACGCAGGGCGCCTTTTCCCTGCGGAGGGGACAACGATGAAACGATATCAAGATGGCGTGGACACTGCATTATGCAAGGAAGTCCTGATGCTGTGGGCCTTCTCTTTATCTTTCTTTCTTTCTTTTTTTTTTTTTTTTTCCTAATGTAAAGCCCTGCCCATTTGTTTTGGTTTACGTGACTCCAGAGAAGTAAGTGGATTAGACAGAAACTTTAGCACGCTTCGTCGCAGCTGGGTGCCGACATCTGTCATTCCTCACCCATATTCTGGATCATGCCAGCAAGAGAAAGCAAAGTCTGACACCTTTGATTTTAGAGAGAGCCTTTTATAGGGGGAAAAAAGAGAAGAAAGGAGTAGCATTTCCTTTGTGACTTCATAAGAAAAGCCACCTCTCTTCTAGGCTTTATTTATTTTATTTTATTTTTGGCATGTGACAGCATTAGTGGCACTCAGAGAGAGCCGAACATTGAAAAGTTTACGCTTCTCCTTTTTACTTTGTAATTTTCTATTGTCCGTGGTACCGATTTGTAGAATTGGGCATGATAAGAAGTGGCTCTTGAAAATACATCCACTGTGCCCGTGTATATGGATATATACTGTGGGTACGGATCGAGGGTGTCTGATTCCTTTATGGAAAGAGAGATGTGCGATTCTCTCTCACACATCAACTCACATTAATGCAACACAACAGCACCGAAATTTTATGCAATATGAGTGTTCCCGCCGCGCCGTGTTTGGTCAGATTTTCTGCAACCCATGTGAGACCCCTCCCCAAACCATACGACGCCCCCCCACCCGCCCCCACCAAGAAATGTACTAATGTTTTCATGAAGACGTATGTGGGTAGTGAATTATCCACAGATAACCTTGGATGCCAGCTTTTGGTGGATTGGACGTGCCTTGCGCTGGTGCGGTATTTGTGTTGGGTGCTTCTGTAGGTGTGCCCCTCCCCCCCCCACCCACGCCTTCACCGGTGTGGCACAGTGCACAGCCCACCCTCGGCACAGGCCAGGATTGGCCCCCCTCCCGTATTTAAATTGTACAATAAAACAGAAACTACAATTAAGCGCTGATGTGTTCGCTTTAAGCCACACAATGGAAAACAGGAAACGGTTGAAGCAGAGACCACCCACTTGTTTATTTCACTGGGTGTGTCTAGGAATGTGGCTCTTCTGCAGGATGAAAGCCGCACAAAGACCTCACCCAGTGTCCCACCCCCACCCCTGACCCTAGAGAAGGTGAGGCCCGGGCAGTTGGGCCAGTTGGGCGTGGACAGGACAGGACAAAGCAGAGACTGAGGACTCTGAGGCCCACGGTGCCAGGAGGCAGATCATGCCAGCAGAGAAGTGGGCCCAAGGGCAAACCGTGCCCAGCTAGGGGGCCCCCCGGGACCCGGCTCTGACTGGCTGCCTCTGGGAAGATCTTGCCAGAACTTCTGACTTTTCAAGGTAAACGAGAAACCCGTGTTTTTACCTGAAATCTCTTTGTTTTGGAACATTGGCCATACCGCCCCCCCCCCTTTTTTTTGTCCTCATAGTGTTGAGGACAAGAAATAAATATGTGTGTGCCTCCAGCTTGTGACCTCTGAGGGGAGTGAAAGTGTGTACGTGCAGGGTAGCGATGGAATCCGTGGGGCTGCCCACTTGACCCCCTGGGCTCTGGGGGGCCTCGGTCTGGTTGGGTGGTGACAGCTTGACATCACACAGCAAGTGGCTATAGCTGGCTGAAGGCCTGGGGAGGAGAGGGTGTGGTTCCTGGAGCTGTAATGGGGACACCGAGCTCCCCCGCAGGCAACACAGGAAAATGCACAACCACCCAATGACCGAAAGTGCACCGGAAGGTGGTTGAGCCCTCCTGCGCCCTCCTCGAAGGGGCAGAGTGGGAGGGGGAGTGTGGCAGCCTGGACTGGAGTCTCCAGGGGTCTCCGGGGCACAGAGCTCTTAGATTTTCCTGGTGAATTCCCCAGAGGAGGGGTCTTTGCGGTCACCTGTCAGGAGGGGTGTCTGGCACCGGAGGAAGGACACCAAGCAGGGTGGAGGGAAGCGAGTTCGGGATATGTGCACTCCTCACGAGACCAGAGAGAAGCAAGCCTGTTCAAGCTCAGGGCTGCCCATGCCAGGGTGTCCTCAGGCCTCCACGAAGGTGAGAAAATGGGGCTGGACACAGGGGCCACCCACCCAAGGCAGCACCCAAGCCCAGCCTACCTGGTGCTCAAGGGACACAAGCCCCAGGACCCCTCGCGCAGCACCTATTCTGTGAGGAGCCGCTGGACTTGCCCGTCGCCCCAGGGAAGAGAGGGACCCTCTAAGCCTGCGTCCTGGGAAGCCTTATTGGGCGGCACCTGACAACACAATCCAGGGCCTAAGCGTGTGGCTCTTTGACAAGTGCCAGCGGTGCCCTGCGGCTGGGTCCTTCGAAAGGCTTCCGGGCAGTGTGGGGGCTTTGGTGGGCCTGACTGGAAGGCATCAGCAGGCTGCGGTGGGCAAATCCCTGGTGGGCCTAGTAGTGGGTGTGAGGTAAGAAGGGGCCGCGAGCCAGAAAGCCAGGCTGAGGAACAAGATGCCGTGGGGAGACATAGGGAGTCATTGAAGGTTGGAGAGCAGAGGCGGGCACACGTGCACACTGGCTTGCTGCGTGTGGCACGCCTGCGGCCCTTCTGTCCTTCTGGTGTCCTTCTTGTGCCCCGAGACTCTTCGCTGTTGTCCTGGGGTGGGCTGTGGGTGCCGGAGGTGAGTCACGTGGAGCAGGGCTGGCTGTCACAGCTTCCTCTACTGCCCATGTTGTTGCCATGGGGACTTCAGATGACTGCATCTAGCCCAGTGTCCTTAAGGAGGGAAGATGCGGGTAGTGAGAGTCTGAAGAAGAGGTGTTGCGTTGGCAAATCTCAGGGGCCCTCCGTTGTTGCCATCTCTTGAGTATCGCCTTAATAATTTCACTTAAAGGGCGCCTGGCGGTCTCTGTGGGTTAAGCCTCCGGACCTTGATTTCAGCTCAGGCCCTGATCTCAGTTTGTGGTTCGAGCCCCACGTCGGGCTCTGCTCTGACAGCACAGAGCCTGCTTGGGATTCTCCCTCTCTCCCTCTTTCTCCGCCCCTTCCATGCGCGCGCTCTCTCTCTCAAAATAAATAAATAAATAAATATAAAAAAGGAAAAGGACAGTCAAACGCCCGCCGCATCCCATACTCTCTATGTAAATATCCCCACCCCCCACCCCGCCCCCCCCGGGATGACCTGACTCCCCGCTCCTTCCTGTGGGCTGTGCGGTGACTTCCTTCCCGGGGAAGTGTGCCTGAAGAGCACAGCGTGGAGAGGGGACAAGACCAACTTGCCAGGGCAGACACCTGACGAGCACAACCTCCGCCGGGTCACCAAGGTCAGAGTGACAGCCGTGCCCTGATCCCATGCAATGGGAAGTCACTGCACCTCTGTGGTCTTCCGCCCCAAACCCAAGTCGAACCGTGAGAAATCCCAAATGAGAGACCTTCTACAAAACATTCCTCAAAATTGTCAAGGTCATCAAAAACAAGGAAAGCCCGAAAACCTGTCACGGCCAACAGGCACCTCAGGAGACACAACTACTAAATGTAATGTGGCATCCTGGGTGGGATCCTGGAACCGAAAAAGGACGTTAGGTAAAAATGAAGGAAATCTGAATAAAATATGGGCTCTGCTTAATAATAGTGTATCAATATTGGGTCATGAATTGTAACAAATGGACCCTACTAATGGAGGATGTTGACATTGGGGGGGGATGGGTGTGACAGGAGAATTTGCTGTAGTATCTATGCGACATTTTTGTAATTCTAAATCTATACTAAAATAAAATTTTTATTTAAAAAGGTTCATAACGGATTTTTTCTCAATGTTTATTTATTTTTGAGATAGAGTGTGAGCAGGTGGGGGGGAGGGGGCGGGCAGAGAGAGAGAGGGAGACACAGAATCCAAAGCAGGCTCCAGGCTCTGAGCTGTCAGCACAGAGCCCGACGCGGGGCTCGAACCCACGAACCGCGAGATCATGGCCTGAGCCGAAGTCTGACGCTTGACCGACTGAGCCACCCAGGCGCCCCTAAAAACTTCTTCAAAGGTGAATTTGGTTGATTTTCAGCGGACAGTGACAGCACAGCACCCCAGATCAGGAGATGGCCACAGCATTAGCTGACACTGACTTCGTGACGCTGAAATCCCTCCTGGAGGAGGTGGCAGCGGGGGCGGCACTCCACGGGGCCTGTGCCCAGGAGCGGGAAGGAGACAGGCAGGGCTGGAACACCAAGCCCCCGGCCAGCATCTCTGTTACTTAGGCACAGTAGGGAAGCGGGCGGGCTTTCCAGTCGGAAGCCAGGATTCAAACCTTATCTGTTTGAAGGATTTCGTGTTCTTGGAGCAGCACGCTCAGCCTTTCCAAATCTCCCAGTTTTCATCTGTAAAACGGGCAGAACAAAGTTCCCACATAGAGTTGATGAGAGGGAGGCCTGTGAATTGCTGAGCACCACGTGTGCACGTGCATGTTAAATAAACGTTCCCCAGATACAGTTACAAGTATTTATTGACCGACTCACGCTCTGAAGCGCCTGTGGTGTGGTAGCCTTGAATGAGAATCGCCATTCCAGTGACAACGCTGAAGGCAGGCCTCAGGGTCTCCACTTGTCAGCTGAGGACGCCAAGGCCCTGAGAGGCTCTGGGTTTCCTCGGAGCCGCGAAACCAGAGGGAGGCGGAATCCAGCTTTGCAACCGCTCCCTTTGAGCCTGCCGCCGGGGCTCAACCCACTGCGTCTTGCTGCCTCTCTGAGGCATCAGATTCAAGTTCAGTTAGCATGAAAGCTGAGAAAGTGAGGCTGGATTCCAGGAGGTGTCTGTAGAGAAGAGCGTCTGGCAGAGGGTGTAGGAGCCTTCCAGATATTCCCAGCACTGCACCCGCCCGCCTCCCAAGCCCAGAAGGATCGCACCCAGGAGCGTCCTGCCCTTCCATGTCCATGGCCTCGAGGTGGTCGCTTTCTCCGGAACTCTGGCCCCTGCAGTGCAGATTTGGCCTTAAACCGTGTTTATTCGTTTGCCCCAGGAGGCCTCTGTGCTCGGGGAGCCACCAGCCTGCCTGGGTGGGCAGGAGAGGCAGCCTGGAGTGCAGGCCGCGGGCACTCACAGGCAACTATTGATCCGGGATCTTAAATCATTCCCCGGATTTTATGAAAGCATTTATGTTTATCATTAAATAACCTTCAAAGGGTCGATGAACTTACTTTCCTTTTTTGGAGATTTTTAGATGTGTAATATAATAATACTCTCACAATGCCCTGTGTTTGTCTCTGAGTAAGTGACTTCATCCTGAAAGGTGATGGAGGAGACCAAAGAGAGAGGGTGCTGCCCTCAGTGTAAGGCGGGAGCCAGGAACAGAGGGGCTGGTCGCTCGCCCCACATCACACAGCAAACCTCACCCCTCCTACTACTCCGTTCTCTCCCAGCATTTCCAGGGGAGGGTGGGTGCAGGAGTTGGAACACTTCTCCGTGTACTTAGTAATTCTGTCATCTAGTTATGTCAGTATGACTTGTGGGTGCTTGATACTTCGGGCTATAATCTGATGCTGTGTCAGTCACTTTGTTGCTAAAATTGTTCCAGCTCTGGCCATTGGGGGCTCTTTCATTTCGCTCTGTGCTACTTTGACATACCCCCACCAATGTGTGGGTTTTTTGGGCGATTCCTTACTTTCTGGCAAAAGACGCTCTAGGATCATGTCATGTATTTCCTGTTCCAGCCCTAGAATCAGCCATTTCTACAAAAAGCCTTTTGTTTTCTTTATGTGTTTTTAAAGTGTTTTTACCTATTTATTTTTGAGAGAGTGAGCAAGCACGTGCGCTCACACACACACACGCACACACACACACACAGAACACACGATGGGGAGGGGCAGAGAGAGGGAGAGGGAATCCCAAGCAGGCTTTGCACTGTCAGTGCGGAGCCCTACACGGGGCTCGAACTCATGAATCGTGAGATCATGACCTGAGCCCAAATCAAGAGCCGCCTAACCGACTGAGCCCCATAGGTGCCCCATTGGTTCCTTTTCTTGAGAGTGGTGCTACAAGTCAAGTGTGGATGTCACGGGTTCTAGGCCCGCTCAGCTGACGGGACAAGGAAACGTAAGTGTACATGCTAACTCCTGCACGTACTCATATCTGTGCCACATATATTGAACTGAACACAAGTTCACTCTGATGTCTCTAATCTATTACCACATGGATCAAAATTTGCTTTTAAAATAGTGAAATATTTTTTGGTAGTGTTTTGAATTAAAACCCAAATCACAGGATATTTGAAACCTGAAATTAGTTATACTAAGGATATTCCAAAGTGTTTTAGCATCTTTGATTAGATGGTTGAATATTTTTTCAAAAACTGAAAACATAAATTATGTACCTGATTAGAACCATTCTTGCCTATTTGGAATTAGGGAAATTATATATACATATGTGATGTGTGCAACTGTGAAAAATAGCTTTCTGTTGGTTCCGTGTGTGTTCATGTATATTTTTACCCATCTCATTGCCTCTGCGGAGCCTATTGAACCTGGACGGCTGGCCAGGGTCCTGGGCAGAAGCCCCTCCAGTTTGCAGCGTCAGGGTCAGCTGCAGACACTGAGAGCGAGCAGTAGGTGAGAGCCAAGTGGAGACCAGCGGACCGCCCTGGAGGCCTGACCCCGGGTGAGCTTGCTGGGCATCTCCGTGCTTGGATTCCTCCCATGCCTGTGGGTCCACCTCTGGGGCCGTGTTTCTAACATACGCAACTGGCCCTATAGGTGGAGCCATTTTCTTAACTACCAGCCTGCATTTTGCAAATGTCCCCAGTTTCAAGGAATTGCGAAGGGCTCCAGTTGGGTTGCAGCAGGAGTGGTGTTGCTCAGGATGGCACCTCTCAGAGGAGGCACTTCCCAAGCCTCATGGCTCTAGCCATGTGAGCTGGTCCTTTCTAGAAAACCGTGCCATAAAATGTGACTGTGGGAGACCCTTCTGGGCTCTTAGAGATGCTCCGTGATCCTGTGCTCCAAAGAAGGTATTTCAGAAAGGAAAATGGTAGTGTCTCCAGATGAGTCCGCCATGGACTTACTGTAGGCAGCTTTCTCGGGGTCTGTACTCACTCAGGCCGCAAGTGGGTTGTGGCCAAGGCTGATCTAGAAGTCATGGCAGCAGTGTTCCTCTTCATTGACCCACGTGTTTTCTTTTTGCATTTATTTCAATGAACAATAAAAGGGCCTGGTGGGATTGATCTGAAAGGCTTGCCCTGGTCTGAGAGATGGCTGGGCTGTATGAGGACACAGGAGATTGCCTGTGTCTCTGAGAGACGGCTGGGCCATGTGAGGACTGCCCATGGGATTGCCCATGTCTCTGTGTCTACCCCGGGGCCAGGGACCCCACTTCCTCCCACTTACACACATGACCCTCTTCTGGACCCTCTGACCACGTACCATGACTGGAGATTATCCGTCTCCACTGTAGATCCCCTTGTTCCAGCGTCCAGAATTCTGCCTCTGTCGTCATGTATAGACCCTGCCTGTGGCCAAACAGCACATGTGTCCTTCCTCAAGAATGTTCTTCCTCTCCCAGGACTCTTTCAGGGCCCGTCCTCAGAGCCGTCTTTTTGATGGGAGACTGGAGCCTGGCTCAAAGCGGCTGGATGTCCTCTCCTGGTAAACTCTTGGCCCCTGCCTCCTCCCACTGGAGAGGGCGTCCGCTGGGCTGTCACCCCTGAAGGCAGCCTTGAGACTGCAGCCGGTCACTCAGCATGTATTGGTGGGCGTTGTGTGAGGCATGCAGAACAGATGCCCTTCCCGCCCTCGTGGTGCCAAAAGTCCTGTGTCATTCCTACAGCAGTCTGTTCGGTGTAATGCATACAGCAGGTGCTGAATGTGCGCTCGTGGAACTGGGTGGGGTTCCAGGAGTTGTGTGATGGAAGCTGGGAGTCTTGTGGCTCGGTGACAGCCATGTGCACAATGCCTGGCTTTGGTGGGTGTCTCGAGGCCACAGCGGTGCCTATTGTCCCTAAGTGGTGTGGCAGGTGACGCGTGTGCAGTATCTCTCTCTCTCTCTCTCTCTCTCTCTCACACACACACACACACACACACACACACACATTATAGTGCACGTCCTTTCAGGGTATTCATAGACTCCCTCCTGGAGCATCCCGGGTCCTGATCGAAGGTAGCCCTTTGTGGAGAATCTTCCGACAAGCAATTTCCAGTGACCGGCAGGAGGGAGCAGAGGGGAGCATCTGTTGTGAGACAGCCCTCAGGTTGAATTCTTGGTCGGAAACCAGCTAGCCACATACTCCTGACTTTGGACAATTATCTAATCTCCCTGGGCTCGGTTTTCTCATCTGTGAAACGGGAAGACTCCTCTCTAGCACATGTCCCTCCTGGGGGTTGCGAGGACTGTGGCTGCGGTTCCTGCAAATGTGCCCCGATGAGTTGTCCCGAGGCGGAACGCCAGTGGTTGGCCGCCGACTGCTCCACCCCTCCCGTCTGCCATCCCGCCCCCGGAGAGAAACCATCCGTTTGGAAAGTGTGGAAGCCCCGTGGATGTAGCCCCATCTCTGCCCACAAGTGTGGGCCAGTAATTAATGGATGGTCCCCCAAGGGGAGGCATTTTCCGCTCCCCCTTAGGTACAGGGAAAGAGCAGATATTTCCATCGCAGCAAGTAAGAAAAATATCTCGTTTCCCCACTTTTGTTATAAACAATGTACGACTTGCTTTCTCCTTACTCCTCTTGACCCTCCACACTGTATACATATTTATATATTATTCATAGTGGATTAAAAATGAATGTGCTCTTTACCACGGCTCTACGGCGCAGTGACAATACAAATTAACGTATGATGTACTTACTTTTCACATGGCAGTGATGGGAAATGTTGATGGTCTCGAAGTGAGAGGTAGAGAGACGGAGTGCGGTGGGCGGGGGGGGGGTAGCGGGGGGCACCCATCTGGCCGCACGTCAGGGCCCCGGCTGCAGACAGGGATTGGGGCTATCCTCAATCAACCGTGCTGCTGCAGGGCCGGGAAGGCCTCCTCACTTCCCGTCACCCGTGGAAAGAGGGCCACGGTCCCCATGGGTCCTGTGAGCCTGGCCCCTGTCCGGCTCCCTCCACCATGACCTGGGCTTCACTTCCACCATGACCTGCCCGCAGACCCCTGCACTGCTACCAGTCTCCCTATCCCTGTGCCTGGGCTCAGGCCTGCCCCTGTCTGGAGTAGCACTTCTCTCCCTGTCCCTTCTCCTGGCTGCCTCTCCCATTCTTTCTCCCATCCATCCATCCATCCATCCCTTCCTTTGCTTGCAAAATACTTGATGGGTGTCTGTAATGGGCCAAGCATCCTGCTAGGTGGGGAGAAACAGAAAACCCCAAAAGCAAAAACCCACAGCCCCTGCACTGCAGAGCTGGCTGTCCAGTGGGGAAGATAGACGTAACTGTCTGTTCGCTCAGCTGCCATTTCTGGAAGCTGTGCTGCAGAAGATTTTTCTATGACGGCCCTCATCACCATCATGGTGAGTCTGGGGTGATCAGGCCTCTTCGAGGCAAAGGCAAGGTGTGCCAAAGGGTACAGCTACACAGTAATTAGATGAAGCAGGGGAAGAGAGCATTCTGGATTAGGGAACAAGAAGAGATGGAGCAAAGGTCCCGTGGCAGGAAGGAGTAGAAGAGTCTCCTGTATGGCAGAGACAGCAAACCGTGGGTGGGGCGGGGTGGGGGAGGAGTTGAGGGTGAAGCCAGGTCGACGGACAAACAGGGGCTCACGTTCCTCTGGGTTGAACTCTTAGAACCCCCCAGTCACCTCTACTGTATCACCATCTGCATTGCCCCAAAGTGTTTCTAGAACAGGATAGAATAGGATCCGCTAGATGGGAAGATGTTTCCAGCATGGGGTCTGACCCAAAGCCCATCCTAACCCACATTTGTTGAACTTCATCCAACGGAAATGCAATGTTAACAACTTGGTCCTTTGGACTCTGAAGGTCTTCCAGATTCCCCAAAACTCCCATTCAAGGGCAAATGCCCCGCGGACAGACAATATCTCAAGCTTCCACTGAAGACCACCTGAGGCAGGTAGCACAAAACAGTGGCACCTGAGACACTTACTGAGTCAGTACATTTGAGGAAGAGGGGAACGCCGAGGCCCCCGCCAGGCTTAGACGGGCGGTGAGATGACGACGATAGAAACAGCAAGCGTGACAGTGACAGACAGTTGATTCATATGGTCCCGTATTCCTTCCAGATTTGACACCTTATTTTATCTGCTTCTCGTGACATCCTGTGGCAGAGTCTGCCCCATTTTCAAGGTGTGGGAACTGAAGCCTCGAGAGATCACATTCCTTACTGGAGGTCAGACCCAGAGACTGAATTCCCTGGGCACACCCCCCCCCCCCCACGCCTACAGATGGATCCCTTCTCTGTCACAAATCTTTGAACACACAGTGAACTATTCCGGGGAGCGCTCAGATTTGGAGTTTGTTCCCAAGCCTTTGCTTATGGTCTCTGACCAAAAGGTCGCAGACCTCCACAGACATCACTGCTCATGTGCCAATACCAGGGGCTTCAAGTGTACAAAAGCGTAGAGAAACGCGAATTGATTCATCCAGGTTTAGCTGGACTCAGAAGGGTACCAAATTTCAAAAGGGCTTTGCATTACAATAGCTTTCTGTTTGGGAGTCAGTGTTTGTGGCACCAAGGGACAGACTTCCACTTGAAACTTGATCCTTTGGCGAACACACTGACTTCTTCTGGGCCTTTCAACAAGCCACTTAGAAGCTGGGGGGGTGGGGGAGGTGTTGTATGTGTATATGTATATCTTATAAAAACACACTGCCATCATGGCTCTTGTAAGGATTTTGGAGAATTAGGGCATCTGGGTGCTTTATACCTGGTGGAAATTTGTTTTAAATCGAAACTGCCCGGGTTCACTGTATCTTAACTTCCTCATCTGTGCAATGGGGCTGATGTCACTCCTGGACCAAAGCGCCCTAAAGCTCAGAAATGAGGATAGCATACAAAAATATACGTGAAAAGCTATGGAATGCAGGCTTGTGGGATCTTCAGGGTATAATGGGTACTATCATTATAATCTACAGTGCTTCTACCTACAAGGTATAGGGCAAGGTCAGGATTTATTATGATTCTAATATTGTATAGACTTTCTTCTAAAAGTACACATGCATAGTGTTATATACATTTACATATAGATTTCCATCTCACCTAAGTTAAAATGAAAACTAATTCCCTACTTACTAATGTTTTGACCACGGATGTATCCAAATATGCCAGAATCCTAGCACATCCTTCACGGTACCAAGACTTAGAGACTCAGATAGTGCCATAGGTTAAAACGTGATTAATATTTTAAAATAAATTGGTGGCGAAAATGTACCAGGTGCTTTTAGGCCACGTTGGCCAATTCAAAAAACTTTTTTTTGTGAATAAAGGTGACATTTGAGGTTCTCCACTTGGCTTGCCAAGATGCATGTTGCATGGCTCTCCTGGTGGTACAATTTGCAGAGAAGGTGGCTTCCAAAGGTTGTAGTGTAGAATTCATACAGAAATGTATTATTCGTAATGATAATGGAAAGTATAACTTGGGGCGCCTGAGTGGCTCAGTCACTTAAGCGTCTGACTCTTGATTTCAGCTCAAGTCAGGATCTCATGGTTCATGAGATCGAGTCCCTGCATCAGGCTCTGCGCTGACAGCGTTGGGGCCTGCTTGGGATTCTCCCTCTTTGTCTCTGCCCCTCCTCTGCTCGTGTGCCCCCTCTCTCTCTCAAAATAAGCAATCGTTGAAAAACAGAGTGAGAAAATACAATAAATAGCCTTGACAGATGGACAAAAACAGTGGAAGAAAAGAACCACGTTGAATCCCGGGACCTGAGGCAGACGTATTGAACGATACCACGGTTTGGTCTTTCCTCATGGTTGCGTTAGATTCTTTGGATCGTGGTACCAAGAGTTCTGGTTTTACTTTTGATTTTTATATATTTATTATTTGGAGTTGTTAACTCTGGAGACTTGTCGGACCACGGTGCTATTCTCCGTCAGTGATTCGCTACCCTATGATTCTTAAGTCGGGTAAGCTAGCTCCAGCTTTGGGTGAGCCGTGGACATTAGCATAGTAGGCTCCCACTGAACTGAGCTGCCTTTGGTGGCTACTGAGAAAATGCAGTCCGTTTCTGAGAAGATTTGGATAAAACTTTAAAAACATTTCTTAGGCGTCCTGAGAACTGGTGTCTCAGTTCCGCTCAGGTTCTTTGGGTGTCCTTGGATTAGTTCAGATGCCTCTGGCTATAGACTCGGGCCCTCTTTTCTTCTGCTCAACAGTTGCTCTCCCCGAGTACTCAGAATCTTCTCTCCCTGAGCCCTGGGTATGGTTTGGTGTCCACCGCGATGGCGGCTTCTTGAGTTGGGTGTCTGGGTCTTGGGATCTGCTTGAAACTCACTGATCCCTGGCTTAGGACGGACTTAGAGTCACTATTCTGGTGGAGAGAATGGCTTTTCCTGCCCTGCTGCCACTGACTGGATTGTTCCCTGTTGTGTCTGTGCCCTAACTCCAGCGTGATGAAGAATGGGGCCACTTACATTCTTTGTAAACTTCTTATATCCACGTAAGAAATAGGAGTCTCAGCTCTCCTTCCCCACCAACCCAGGGCCTTCCCTTGTCTTCTGTGGGAGAGGTAACCAAGCCCTAAGGGTGGCACTGGGTCGCAGGCAGGCAGGAGTGATGCTGGCAAATCTTTCTCTTATCTGACAGTCAAGGCCCTGGCCCCTCCTGCTGATTGTTGCCCCTCTTCTTGCTGTGGTAGGCAATGCAGAAGGGCCAACAGTAAGTGTACTTTTCTTGGGCTTCATTTATTCTTAACTCCAAAGTCCACAGCTTTGCAAATTGGCTTTTGGCCAAGTGGGAAAGTTGATCAAATTCAGCCTTGCGTTACAGGCAACAGTAGAAACAAAAGAAGCAGAAACCCTATCCAAAAATTTAGAATACCTTAAAAAAAAAAGGCAAGGTGAAACAATGATAAGTGAGTTCCCTAAACAGTTCATGCCCGCTTTCTCTGTGCCAGGCAGTGGGCTTGGCACCAATGGTCCTAAGAGGGCTATGCTTCCTGCCAGAAGCTCCCGGCCAACCAGGGGGATCAATACACAGTAGCCCACAAAAGCAGCATCCCGCTTGGGCAGAACCTCGAACGGAGAGAGAGAGAATGGAAGCGGTATTTCAGGGACAGGGTTGCACGGCAAGGGCATGGAGACCCTGCAGAATGAAGCCTTTTTGCAGAGACCATTAATGGTTTGATTTGGTGTGGACAAAGGAAGGATGCTCCAGAGGAGGTGGGAGAGGTGGCTGGGACTGGACTTGGAGGTCCTGATTATCCCTTAGAGGGCAGGTGACCATCAAAGATTTGAGGCAAGGAAATCACAGCTGAGCTCCTCCTTTAGGGGCCCACTCTGGTATTCCTGGCAGAATACCGGGGGGGTTGGGGGGGGGGCGCCTGACAGCGTGAAGCCCTCCTGCAGGCCGCCATGTTCATAGTCTAGGCAAGAGTTGGGACACACCGGATCAGCCTTGAGGGGAGATGGGAAAGAAAGAGGGAGACTCACCAGGTAGAAGAGATTCATCCTGGAGATCAATTGGCTAGGAGGGAGGGCAGAGAGCACTCCCTCCGCAAACCAAGTAAGAAAGAAGGAAGATTCTAGGACCGTGTGCAATGAGAAGTGAAAGCGAACTCCAGCTCCAAACATTTGGTTGGCCTCCAGTTTCTCGGGAACAAGACTGCTTTGCTAAGTAGATACACAGGACTTCGGCTATTACTGTTGCAGCAAAAGTGCTGAGTGTGCTGTTTGGATGTTTTCTGGTGTAAATGGTTGGGCCTTTTTATTTACTTGTTTATTTTTCGGAGCAAATGAAACCCAGCCTCGGGCCTTGACCTCTCTGGGTGCTGCTGGGTGGGCCAGTACTCAAGAACTTCCAGGAATGGACATCCACAGCTTCTGGGCATCAGCTGGGAATGCGATTGTTCTATTATAACTTCCCAAACCAAATGCTTTACTGGTTCCTCAATGGGTGCCTGTCTGCTGTACCTCAGGACAGAGAAATCAAGCATGACGGATTGGGCGGGTTTCCACTAGAGTCCACGTTTTGTTCTGATTTAGGGCGTTTCTAGAAAAATTTGATTTCAAGGGTTACGGTTCAAAATCTAACTTCTTTAAAACTACCCTGGCCGTGGTCATTTGAACATTTCGGTTGCCGCCGATATCTTCTCCGGCCTCCTCTTGAAACCCAGTGGTTCTGCAAATTCTTCCAGCCCTGCCCCAGAGCAAGGCTTGGGCCACGGCCCTGCGTCACCCCACTGCAAACCCACACTCCCTCCTCATGCTCTGTTGCTTATCTGTAAAGAGTCGATGGGAGGATAAGAAAGTGAACTGGCTTAGTGCTGAGACCTGAGTCAGAATCCCAGGCGGAGGGATTTATGGCTTTGTGTGTGTGTAGAACTGGGGTCAGCAGAGTACAATAAAGGGATCAAATCCCTCTACTGTCTGTCTTTGTGCAGCCTGGGAGCTAAGAATGGTTTCTACGTTTTAAATGGTTGGGAAAAAAAAAAAAAGAAGAAGAAGAAGAAGAAGAAGAAGAAGAAGAAGAAGAAGAAGAACGACTATTTCATCTCCCACGAAAATTATACGAAATTCAAATTTCAGGGTCTAAAAAAAAAAAGTTTTGAATTTCATCAATAAGGCGTTGGAAATTTATTTCCTCCCTTGTCACAGAGGTGCCTACGTAATACCTTTGATTTTGTGTCTTGGCTTGCAAAGCCTAAAATATTGGCTATCTAACAGTGTAGAGGAAAAAAAAAAAAAAAATCTAGGTGTTGGGAACATTCTCTCCTGTCACCGGGAAAGTCTGAATTAAAGCTCTCCCTAGGATGGAAAGGTCTTGTAAATCCCTGTCTAAGTTATTATTAGCGCGTAACTTATTATTTGTCCAGATAGGTATATTGGCTACTTTTCTGTCCTTTGCCAGTCTGAGTTTGCAAAGTGACTGCAATCATAAGACCGATAGCACTGATAACAACGATGCTGTCCTCTGAGCCGTGGGGGTCGAGGAGGGAGCAAGCAGAAGAGCTGACCGGTTCCTCTTTGTGCCCGCAGGTCACAGGCCTTTCCAGTGCCGATACTGTCCCTACAGTGCCTCTCAGAAGGGAAACCTGAAGACCCACGTCCTCTGCGTCCATCGTATGCCTTTTGACAACAGTCAGTACCCCGACCGCAGGTTCAAGCGCTCCAGAGTCGACTCGGAGGCTTCTGGGAATTTCGAAGACCCGACAGCTGTCAAGGCGGGGAGCTCAGCAGAGCTAACAGAGGAAGGCTGCAAAGCCCAGGAGCAGCGTAACTGAGCAAACTGACCTGTATATTGCAATATTATTTTACACAGTTTTAAGATTATGCATCTGGTAAAAGAGTTTGCTAACTGCATTCCAAGGGGAAAAAATCATGTACAACTCCCCCACTAGTGTATAGAACATTTAAAAAATTTAAAAAGATATCTATATATATATATATTAAAGAAAAAAAAAAAAAAAACCCCAGCCCTTGAAAATGGCTGCTAAACTGTTACCCGGCAACAAGTCCTTCCAAACAATGCAGGTGGAAGAGAAGTGATTTCAGAAACGCTCGGTGTCCTCCAAGCTTGAGAAAGCTGGGGGCCCTTCCAACTCTTAAGTCGTCTTTGTCCCCAAATCATGCTCTTAACTGAAAAATGATACCATCTAAATGATTTAGCGTTGCCTTGAAGACGGAGGGGCTGTGTTTTCATTGTTGAAAACACCTCTATAATCTGACACCAGCTGCTGCCAGTTGCCGCCCACCCTAATGAGATGTGCCGAGAGGCAGCCGCGGTGCCAGTCAGACTGGAGCGGTCACTGCAGAGAAAATCAATTCACGTGGTGTCCCAACTGCTCGCGCGAAGAAACCCTAGACCGCCCGCAGCCAGCGCCAGGGCTGACCAGCACTGCAGAGAATTGCCACCTTAAACGTGCATTAAAAAAAACAAAAACAAACAAACAAACAAAACACAGCCAAATGAATCAATGGTCAGAAATCATCTGCAGACAAATGCCCATTGCAGGTTTGAGGAGTAATTCCTTTTTTTAGATCAAATCGCAGTATTGAGAGGGAAATGCTTTTTCTTCTTGGTTGTCTGGCTTTTTTTTTTTTTTTTTTTTTTTGGATGAAAAAGAAGTTGCTAATAAAAAAAACAATTAGGGGTACATTATGTAAAATGTGGTTTAGGAATACTAGCCAACCCTACCCAGAGAAGGTGCTGGTGAGAAGTGGGAATTTATGTAATAATAGAAAGATGGTTTTTTATTATGATTTTAAACATTTTACTTGAATGAAGGCTGCTCCGGTCCTTACGATCAGATTTTTGTCATGTGTTCGTTTTTGTAAGTACCACAGACATGAAGCGAGATTTTCTTCTCTGACAAGCTCTTATGAAATAGCTTGTATTAAAAGACGAATCTAAACATCCTGCTCTCTATCGCTAATGAAGAAAACTGTTTGAGTTAAAAATGTCTGTTTTTGTAAAACAAATGTGTTCTATATTTTTGTAGATTTTAGATTTTTTACTGATTGGATACTCCAAATTTATCAAGTTCTGCACCACCCAGAGGGAGATTTTGAGGGCCAATAATGAACCACTTAACTCATTCAAAAAAAAAAAAAAAGATTTAAGAAGACTAGTTAAGGGTTTATTCTTGAATCTGCTAGAATGGCGTACGAGTTCAGCCTCTTAACATACTTCCTTTGAGTGACACGAAATTGGTGCTGTTGCTTGTGACGATAGAGAAGTATTGAAGTATTAACTTCTTCTAAAACGAAATCATTCAGACTTAAACAAAAAAAAGTCGATATTTCCTTGCAGGCTGGGAGCACAGAATAAAACCCCAGGGCCTTAAAAACTTCAGCTCTGCCTACAGCAGTTTACAAAATTTCTAAACTGCTCTCAATGTAAATAAAATGCTTAGCGCTATCCTGAGACCAGAAGGAATCTCAGGCTAATAAGGAATCCGGTTTGCATATGCTGTAGAGAGGGTGTCATCTACCCAAGGTTTCGGTGAAAATGAGGTCGCTGTTCCACGTGGACCCATCTGGCATAGAGCAAGCTGCTTTCTTGTTTTTCTAGAATAGTTCTCACTGCCTTACTTAAATCGAGTTGATAAACTTAATGCAACTGTTTCTATGATCCTAGAGGAAGGACTGAAATGTTATTGAAAACTTTCTGACTGTAGTGAGCTTTAGGATTTTAACTGCACTACTGTGTTTGGTGACTGTGCCAGTCGCTTGCTTTCTGTGTGTTTGCCCCGCCTTTGGTATCTTAGCAAAGAAAAATATTAAAAAAAGAAAAAAAAGAAAAAAAAGAAGAAAAAAAAGGTAAAAAGAAAAAAAAAAAGAGGAAAAAAAAAGTGAAAGAAACATGAGAGCCACATTCCATTTCTAGCACTTTGGGCGCTCTTTTGGTATTATTCTTTTGTGTCTTCTGAGCATCGTCAGATGCGACAGGCAATAATTCTGTTTGTGACACTGGGAAC
Organism: Panthera onca; assembly: GCF_046562875.1. Classification (NCBI taxonomy): domain Eukaryota; kingdom Metazoa; phylum Chordata; class Mammalia; order Carnivora; family Felidae; genus Panthera; species Panthera onca. The sequence goes on along the minus strand of NC_138353.1, from coordinate 21,939,995 downwards.
ACCCCTCCTCTTTGTGGCGTGTGTGTTGATTCCATTTTGTCCAGTGCTACCGTGTCCTTATTTCCCCCTCTGACACAGGCCTTCTTTCCAGAACATTTGTAACTTGTAATACAAACAAGTGACAGCCACAGTGATGCAGTGTCAGTTTCTGAATGTCACCAGGTCCTCCTATCTAAACATGTCAAGTTTCTTCCCTGTAACTTCTGTAGTCTGTGATGCTGGTCATAATACTGTCTACATTCCTACACAAAGAAAAAAAAAAATCTATCTTGGAGGAAATCTGAGATCAATAGCGTAGAGGATTTTGTTGCTATGCTTGTAACAAGTAGAAAACTTTGTATTTAAAGTTTATTCTTGGTCATTATTTATTATTATAATACATCAGTTGACAGAACTTTATTCTGGTATAGAAAGTATTAAAAGTTGTTTTTTCAGCAATGACTGTTTTCTTTCCGCTGTTAGAATAAAATGTCTTTGAAGCAGTCCGGTTTTATCCAGTGTTTTACGCAATAAAACCTCTACCTCTGGAAAAAAAAAAAAATCTTTTCCTATTCACTGATGTTTATTAGGAAGAGTAAAACGTGTTCTTGCAGCTTTGTCAGACTTTGCTAAGGCTTGGTCAAACCCCGCTTATTCATAAAAACCTCCGCAGTATCCTGGGGGGATGGTCCCCACAGCCTCGGGCTGTTCGAGCCCCGTGAGTATCTCTGTGCCGTATACACAACGTGAGTGCGTGTGTGTGTGTGAGTGTGTGCGCACACCCATGTGCATGTGGGAAATACACTTCTTCAAAGGTTCGTGGATCCTGGTTTCAGTAAGGTAAAACCAATGGAAATACAAGTGCTTTTCCTATCGCCGTAATTATGTAAGACGCTGAAAGCATTGGGATCTGTTATTCCCCTTTATTGGTAGAAAGTTGTTTAAAAAATCATTAAATACAAGGAAGGCTTTTTCAGAGGATAATCTGAATTCTTCCTCTGGAAGAAAAGGAAAAGAATAGAGAACAGTAAAATCTATGGTATAAGGGCTACTGAGAACGCAGCCAGCCCTCTGACAGTGACTTGAGAGGGTCTGAAGTGTGTTCCCCACACTTGATGAGCAGAGTCGCTTTTTGATTTGTTTTTCATTGCTGTTGCTTTGGTGTGAAAGCCAAGCTTGCATAATGCGGGCTGCAGCTCTGGAGTACTGAGGGCCCAAGGAAAGGTTGCAAGCAAAAGCATCCACCCACGTTGCGTAGGAATTTGTAAATCACCGTGTTTCTTTCAGGATGCCAGACTATTGGCCTCGCTGCATGGGAGCCGGGGCGACTGGAATGGAATTTTTGACAGACCTGACTGTCCATTGTTATGACCAGCAAACAGCACAGGTGAGTCACGAGGTTACAGGGAAGGGTCAGGAAGTGACCCCATCAGGGCGGAAGGTTCCAACTTCACGTACGTGGTGGATCCCAAACCGAAATGCCTCCAGGGGCCAGGCAAAGCACCTCAGTGGGGGAAAGAGGTGAGTAAGGATGGGGGGAGGGTCTCGGGCGGGGGCGGGGGGTGGACCCTTAGCAACTGCTTGTCATCACCATGAGGAATGTGGCATCAGGGCTTCTGAGTTTTCTAGAGACACCGGATACCTGGATTTTACATTAAGTCTCGCAGTTTTTACAGGTTGGCTCAAAATGTGTTTTCAAGACCTGTATAATAAAGATGAATGAAATGTGGTTTATCTGTAGAATGGAATGTTATTCTGCCATGAAAAGGAATAGAGCACGGATGCAGACTAAAACATGGACAGACTTTGAAAACAGGATGTTGGGCGAAAGAAGCCAGTTATAAAAGACCACATGTTATATGATCCCATTTAGAGGAAACGTCTAGAATGTCCAGAATAGGGCTTCAGGACAGGTTGACGGGCTGGGGGAGGGGAGAATGGGGAGTGACTGCTCACGAGTTCAAGGTTTCTTTTTGGAGTGATAAAAATGTCCTAAAATTAGGCCGCAATGAGGGTTGACCAAGCCTGAATAAACTAAAACACCACTGAGTTGTACACTTTTAAAGGGTAAATTTTATGATATGTGAATTACATCTCAATAAAGCTGTTATAAAATAAAAATAAAGCCAGAAGGCGGCCTTTCTGAGAAGCATCAATACAGATTTCCATCAAAATGTTTTGGGCCCTCAACAGTCATAGACGACTGTCTTCTTGCAGACAATTACAAAACAAGGGGTGTACAGACTTAAATTTGAGCCCTAACTCTACTACTTACTGGCTGCTTGATCTTGAACGATTTAACAGTCCTGGGTTCATCGGTGGTATCTGTGAAACAGTGAAATTGAACGCAATAAAGTAGGGGAGATCATGGTTACGTTTTGTAAATTTTCGGTGTTGTGCTGCTGTGGTGTAGTGAGTTAGGGATAAACTTGGGATTGATTTCACACCTATGAAACACTGTATGCTGAAGCCCCCATGTTTGGGGAAAGGCTCTGATGGTCAGGGTTCTTCCACACCCACCTGCTTCAGACAATAAGGTCCTGGACGGATGTCTTCTACTCTGTTTTCCAGTTTCCTCATTAAAGAAAAAAATCATGGCGTTAATAACTTCCTTGACGTTTTCAGAGTATTGGGAAGCGTCTGGGGAAAGTGTGGGGTGTAGCAGGAAAAGAACTGGTCCTGGGATTTGATGCTGTTCCACTCGCTTGTTCAGTAAAGCTTACAAGGGACCTACTGTGTGCCAGGCATCGGGCCAGGAGCTGGAGAGACACCAGCAAGTCAGGGATCAGGCCCATAGATCACTGTCTGTGGAGAAAACAGACTTCAGTCTGATAATCGCAGAGGTAAACCTAAAATACCCGGAAGACGAGATTCAGAAATAACGTGGATTTCTCACGTCAGGGAAGACTTCCTTAGCAGTGACAGTGACCGGAGACGTGAGGGAGAGTGAGCTGGGTACAGGAACAGCATGTGCAAAGGGCCGGCTGGGCATGGTGAGGGCTCTGATCTCCTGTCTCCGCCTCTCAGTGGCTGTGTGATCCTGGCAGATCATCCCCATGCCCCAAATTTGCTTCTTTATCTATAAAGTGGAAAGCGGTGTCCATAACAAAAGGCTGTCTGTGCCATTAAATGAGATAGTACACATGCAGAGAGCAGGCCAGGCACGGCCAGGTTTGGAGGACTGTTATTAAAAGCGACAACGGCTAGGAACCCACTTCACGTTGAAACACAGCGCATTCTGCAGCCAAGAGAAGAGTCGATGTCGAGGGATGCAAATGACTTCAACAGATTGACAGGATCGGAGAGAACTGGCAGTTACCGCTCACGCCCGGAGGCCTCAGTTCCCTGGGAAGGAGTGGATGGGAGTCTCCTGTATCCAGTTCGGGGTCTTTGTACCTCATCCCTGTGCGGACGAGCTTGGCCACACCGGTGCTGGCAGCTGTTCCATCTGTCGGAGGATTCTACGTAGGGGGGCAAACATCCTGATTTTCCCAGGACGTGGGGCTTTCAGTGGTAAAAGCCAGGGCAGTGCCGGACAAACCCGAATGATTGCTCACCCTGGGTCTCAGCCCACTGTTGCTGCCGGCCACCCGGGAGGCCAGGGCAAGGCCCATCTGGGGGAGCCCAGGGGCTGAGACTTGGGTCCAAGGCGTCCCTGACACAGCCCCCTTTGCTGTGAGGACGAAAGGGGACAGGGCACACGAAGCACTTCACACGGCACCTGGCACATGGTCATCACTTTATCTATTCTTGCTGAGGGACTGAAGCAATGTTTGTTCCTACTTCCGACCGGATGGGGAACGGCTCACGCGTGAATTTCTTTTCCTGGCAGCCAGAAGCTGCTGAGATGCTGAGAGTCAGTGTTAAGGTACTATTTTGTGCTGAAACTTTTATAAAGATAACCCTGCTGTCTCTTGTAGTTTGGGATTTGCACACTTCCTTCCCCTCTCTGTTTAACATCTGTATTGTAACAGTATATTATGAAAACCTCACCTGGTGTATTGTAAGCACAATCCCAAGGAAATTAGTGTTAAATATTGTGATCTTCTTTTCAAGATAGAAGGGCTGGGCACGTTTCACCGAACTAGAGGTATGTTTCCATGGGGAAGGAAAAAATTTCAGAGTGTAATGCAATATTAAAAATGTCGCCCAGCTGAGCATCGCATGTTAGGGGCTTGTGTGGAGTTTTACTCTCTTCACCTGTTGGTGCTAAGAGAAAAGAGAGAGACAGAGAGAGGGAGGGAGGGAGGCTGGGAGGGGAGAAGAAGGGCTTCTGTGAACAGGGAAACCACAGGCAAAGAGGAGGGGGAAAATTTAAATGATCCCAGACCGAACTGTTTTGCTGTTAATACAGAAATACAGTGCAAGACACATTTAATGGGCTCTATTTTTTATTATACTATGCTGAATAATTAAGTTTGAGGCTAAGTGTCACATAGATTTATCTTTTAATTAAAAAAGCATGGTTCACGCATATTTGAGTGGTAGTCCAAATAAATGCAATATAGAAATTTATGTTTGTTTATCTAGGTGTTAATTACCTAGAGATTGTTCTGGATTACTTCTTTTTATAAAGTGTCATAGGCTCGTGTCAGAACGAATAAAGCTTGCCCATGGAACCTTATCAATTTGCTAACTACAGTGCTGGTCTGACCTGCAGGGGGGCAGGGGAAAACTTTGGGGATTGTTATGTATACACACGCCCACATTCAACCCACACCAAATAAAACAGTCCTTTTAGGAAATATTTCTAGGACATAAAGGCACAAATATATCTTCCTTGTTTTACAGCCTCTTGTCCACAGCTATTTATAAAACATGTGATTATTTATGCATTGGGTTATGAGAAGTTCGCGGTGAAGGAGGCTCCATCAATCCGGTTACCTGAACCCCGGAGAGGTGGAGGCAGTCTTTGCCAGTAGAAATGGGGCCGGACAGGAAGTTGGCTGCTGTGATTTGTCTAAAATATGTCAACCTCCTGGCTGCTCCCAGAAAAGGCAGACAGTGGGAGAGGGAGGGATAGCAAAGTTGAGGGTTAGAGGTCACATTTTTTTAAATCAAGGATGCACACTGAGAAAGTAAAACCACAAGCCCCCCCCCCCCCCCCCCCCCAATTGTTCATCATACCTTGGGTCAGCCCCTGCCTTTTTCTTTGTTTACAAAGTGATTTTTGGTGGCAGGTTCAGTCAAATGGCCTGGAAGAAACCGACAGCTTTGGTCAAAAGGTTCAACTTCAAAGAAATAGATTTTCCAAGGGCAGGAAGAATTCCAAACCGATGTAGGAATGTCTAAATTGGGCGCGCTCCTTTGTTCCGGGGGTTCGCTTTTCTTGCGTTTTCTGCATCGCCTGGCCTCTTTCTACTGCGCACCACGCCTCCATTTTTGGCTGTCAGATGCCCAGAAAATCAATAAAAGTAACTGCGGGTCCCAGAGGGCCCTCTCCCCGGGGTGCAGGGAGCCCAGGAGGGGAGCCCTGGACCGGCACCCAACTGTGCTTCTCTCCTGCCCGAGCTGGGGGAGCCTCGGGAACCCCCAAACAGCAAACCAGCCCAACGTGGACGCTCTCCGCTGGGTAGGGCTTCATTTCAATGTTTGTTTCCGTCCTCTGGGGGACTGGCGGACCGCAGGGTCACTGGGCGGCGCGCCTGGATTGGTGCGCCCGGCGGGCACTGAGCCGGGCGCGGCGCCAGGCGGGGGCGCCCCGGGCCTTCGTGTCGCCGCGGGGGGGGGGGGGCGGGTTTCCTCCGCGCGGACCCCTGCACCCGGCCTCTGAGCCAGCCCCGTGCCCCCCTCCCCCCGCCCCAGGCGATCGCCGCAGAAGACAACGTTGTTGGCCGGAGGGGGGAGAGGGTCCCCGCCCCAAGGCGCGGCCCGGAGCCCGCTGGTCCCCAGGGCTGCTCTTCCCGAGAGGTAGGGGACACATGCGGAGAGGCGCTCTCCGTGGAGTTGGGCACCGAGGAGGGCGCGGGGATTCCGCGCGGCGCCCGCCCGCTGAGAACCCCATTACCGCGGACAAGGATCAATGCCTCATTTTTTAAAAATTATTGACACTTAAACTCTATTTTCCTCTCAAATCGCTAACCATTTCCTCCCTGGATCATTGCTGTTGTCAGAAATTGGGCCCCAGCAGCCCTGGGGGTGAAGTGGGGGTGCCGCGGGGCGGGGGAGCCCGTCCCTTGTTCGTGCCTGAGCCCCAGGTGCTGTGCACACAGCGGAGGACGGCAGAGGGTCCCTGCCCAATCCCTTACCCCTCACCCCCAGCCCCCACCGAGTCAGACAAACAAGGGGCTTTGTTGGCAAGCGGGGTGGGGAGCCCCTCTTCTAGAGCAGTGGTCAGAGAGACTCTTAGCGCCGAATATCTCTAGTGAGGGGTCACTGGGTGCCTGCGGGTCCCCACCAGCCTTATCGAAGGAAGGTCCTAGGTGCAGGTTGTCGCCAGTGTGGTGTTCAAAGCTCCGTCTGGAGGTGGTAGAACAGGCGCCTGCAGGGCTTTATGGGCTAGGACATTGGTCTGGAAAGATATGGAAGAACCACGTGCCCAGAAATATCAGCTTTTTTTGTTTTTGTTTTTTAATGTTTTGCGTTTCTTGAGGTGAAATTTACATAACATAAAATTAACCTTTTTTAACTGTACAGTTTGGTGGCTTTAGTACCTTCACCGTGTTACGTTCGGAAACACGTTCCTTACCCTGGAAGAAAAGCCATACCGCGTAAGCAGTCCTGCTGTATCCAACCCCCCCCCCCCCCCCATCCCAGACTCTGCCACCACCAATATGCTCTTTGTCTCCCTGGATTTGCCAATTCTGGATATTGCATTTAAATGGAATCGCACAATCTGTGACCTTTGGCGTCTGACTCCTTCCACTTAGCATCGCGTATGTCTTTCTTTTCCATGACTGAATAATATTCCCTTGTATATATTGTTTACACCACAGCTTGTTTTTCCATTCATCCGTTGATGGACATTTGGGTTGCTTTTGCCTCTTGGCTGTCTCAAATAATAGCACCGTGCCTATTTGGGGGCCTGCTTTCAATTATTTGGGATGTATACCTAGGCGTGGAATTGCTGGGTCACTGGGTAATTCTGTGTTTAAATTTCTGAGGAACAACCAACCTTTATCAGCTTTTTTTTAATTTAAATTTTTTATTTTTAAATTTTTTTGATGTTTATGTATTTTTGACAGAGAGAGAGAGCAGGAGCAGGGGAGGGGCAGAGAGAGAGGGAGACACAGAATCCGAAGCGGGCTCCAGGCTCTGAGCCATCAGCACAGAGCCCGACGCGGGGCTCGAACTCACAAACTGTGAGATCATGACCTGAGCCGAAGCCGGACGCTCAACCGACTGAGGCACCCAGGTGCCCCGAGCTTTTTCTTCAACCAATCAGTTCCTGGCACCACAATGCTTAACACCTTCTAGTGGCTTCCCTTACATTAGAATAAAATCCATTCTCCTTACCATGGCCTTCAAGGCCCTAAATGATCTGATCTTGCCAGTCTCTCGAACTCCACCCCTCACTTCTCCTCAACGCCCCCCCTCTCTAGCCAGAATTATTTTTGTTTTTAATTTTTTTGTGCTTTAGAGTTGCCAAACCTATTCCTGTCCCAGGGCCTTTACATTTGCTCTTCTCTCTTGCCCTTTCTGTCCTGGGCACCTTCACCTTGTTGGGTTCCAACTCAGATGTCCCTCATAGAAGCTTTCTGTCACCACTCCATCTGTGTTTCCCTGAGCCTCGTGCCATGCCACAGTCTGCTATCCTGTGTCTACCTTCCTTGTGGCAGTTATTAATTACTCTCTAAAAATACCTTGCTTCCCCCTTGGTTTACGTGCTTCTGGTCTGCCTTCCTTACTGGAATATAATTTCCATGAGATCAGAGACAGTGCCTGGTGTAGAGTAAGACCTCAAATAAAAGGCCTCAAATAAATACTAATCACTAGAGTATTGTGGAAATTTTGTTAGCTGTTGCAAATGTTCCCTCAGCAATCTCCAGAAATGAGGTCCCCAGACAAAGAAGAATATTGACTGCCTCAAAGGCAGAGAACCGCGCACCCTTGACAACTGGGTGTGGTCCTCCCTGCTTATAGTGTGGGTACAGGTCTGTGGGTGCGCGGGAGGGGTCCGCAGTCCACCTCAGGGACAAAACTGTTCTGATATCCCCATGCATTGGGTTCATCTGAGACCAGCTCCCCAAGCTCTACAAAAGAGCTCACAGCTGTCAAGTGGGTAGCAGCTGTCAGGAAACTTGGATTCAAGTCCAACCCTGCTAACCCGGGCACATGCCTTTTGTTGCCCTGAGCCTCAGTTGCCTCATCTGTAAAAGAGGCTGCTGACACCTGCCATCCGTGAGGCACGCATGAGATCGTGGGGAGGTGTTTTGCCAATGGACATGAGACACACATCGGTCATTATCACAACCATTAGTATGAAAAAATAGGCGGGCCCTGCCTGTGCCAAGGCGCGGGTGGGGAGGACAGAGCCCGGCAGCCTGGTCAGCATCTGCTGCGGCCACCCTAGATCCCTCTCCCGCCCTGTTGACCCTGGCCACACTCATGCCTGTGACCCTGGGGTCAACGCCTCTTCTTAATGCCTTTCCATTTCTCAGTTTGCTGACTGGGGTGATTTTCGGTGAGGTCCACATAAATACTTCAAAAATAATTCACGATGAAGAGGAACGCTTCTGGAATGGATGATGGCACCAGGAATTAAACGCTTTATAGGGCCGAGCGTAAATTATTTTAATGCATGTAATAGATCCGCCCAGGGAGACTTGAGCCCCTCTAGGTCATGCCTCTGTGCCCCCAGGGCCCAGGGGGTGTTGGGAGCAGGTGGCTGGGAGCCTGCTCTACTGGGGCGTGAATCATTCCCCTCTCCAAAGACCAATTCCCCCAGCACTTAGGTCCTCCTAACCTGAGGAAAGAATGGAAGGTTTCCACGTCTGGCCAGGCGGAGACAGGAGCCAGGGGACCGGTGGGGCAGTGTGAGAGCATTTGTTAGCAATGACGACGGTCTGACCTGCACCCTGCCTTCCATTCATTGTCTGCCCCCCTGGAGGGAGGTGAGGAATGCTGCTATATGGCACCAGGCATTTAAAATATTTTGTCTTCCTTGAAAATGTTGGGCGGCAGGACTAATGTTCCAGTTCAGGTCCTCAACAAACAACATTTTACATTTACACTCGTTGCACGTTAGCGCAGGAAGAAATCTTAGGGAACGCTGTGCCCAGCATACCCATTCAAGAGAAGAGAAGCTCAGGGTTGTGGTCCCCCGGACATGGAAAATAAACACACGTGTGATATCTAAGGGCTATCTAAGTCATATTTATAGAGCGATATCTCAAGATTGTTGTTGTGGCTTTGTAATTACTGAAGAGGTTTGTAATCCCAGATGAAAGCATTCATTGATTCCAGGATGTGTAACCATGACCTCTATGGTCAGGCAAAGCATAGTGACAGTGCTTTATGTAGACCAGTTGTCTCATATCTGGAAAGAAGCTTTTATTCACTCAACGTGTAATGATGAGCGTGCATTGGTTCTAGGGCATGTGCTGGGTGTTGGCCGGACAACTCTGAGCCAGACGTGAACTCTGCTCTCAGGAGACCTGCAAATGCTTGGTGACCTTAGGAAAGACCCACATCACAAAGCTTCAAGTGATACAGGCAGTGTGCTCTACTGAGTTCTGGGGCAAGTCTCCTTCCACAGGTAGCCCCTTGATCGTCTGTCCATCTGTATCTGGGATGCCACCCTCAGTGATTCCGTCACACACACCAGAGTCAATGTGATTGAGCATAAGAGCAGTGGGGATAGAACTTAGAGAGAGCAACCATTTCCAGGGAAAGCATGGTGAGGTGAGGTGATGGGGCCTTGAAGGAAAAATAGGATCTGGATGTGAGAGGCAGAGGGACGGTGGGGAAGGAGGTTCCAGGAGAGAGGGTCAATGTGCCCCAAAGGTTTCTGAGGGCGTTTTTCAACCAGCAAATGGACCAGGAGGGTCCAAGCCCAAAGATGGGATGAGGGGTTGCGGGATGAGGCTTCTATAGGCAGGTGCTTATACCAAATGTCTATCGATGGATGAATGGATAAAGAAAATGTGGTGCATATATATAATGGAGTATTACTCGGCAATCAAAAAGAATGCAATCTTGCCATTTGCAAACTATGTGGATGGAACTGGAGGGTGTTACGCTAAGTGAAATGAGTCCGTCAGAGAAAGACAAAAATCATAGGACTTCCCTCGTATGAGGACTTTAAGAGACAAAACAGATGAACATAAGGGAAGGGAAACAAAAATAATACAAAAACAGGGAAGGGGACAAAACAGAAGAGACTCATAAACATGGAGAACAAACTGAGGGTTACTGGAGGGGCTTGGGAGGGGGGGATGGGCTAAATGGGTCAGGGGCACTAAAGAATCTACTCCTGAAATCATTGTTGCACTATATGCTAACTAATTGGGATGTAAATTTAAAAAAATAAAAAATAAAAAAAAAGTATTAAAAAAATAAATCTATAGGCAGGTGCTCATAGAATGGCCCCAGTGTGTTTTCCCAGTATTTTTCATTGTCATGTAGATCAGGAGGGGACTGACGGAGTCTGTTACTGAAAGAAGTTAGGCTGGCTGGTAAGGAAATAAATCATGCTACACTCCAGGAGGACTTTCGAATGGGAATGAAAATTGTAGCCCACAGAGGGAATCTTTTGAAGCGGTTGATGATTACTGTCCACCAATGGTATAAATTGAGTGTATCATCTCCTCCGTTAAGCCTTCCCTGTCCACCTCTGGGACAATTAGTTTCTGTCCGTGCTCCCAAAACACAAGGCTCTGGGACAAGAGTTCAGGACTGACCACAGTGTGTCCTGGCAGGTTCTGCTTGTCTCCACCGCGGCTGCCCTGGGTCATTTGAGGGCAGTGGCCCGGCTGGTTCGTTCCTGGATTCGTGGTGACCCGTAACGGAAGCCTCATGTATGCTTCCTGGTTCTGTCTGTATAAATAAACCAAGTTTAAAATCTGGACTTCCTGAATTTTTGTTCAACACAACCACACCATCTCCCATTTTAGGTTTCTGGAAAGAAACCACTCAAACCATCAAAAATATAATTGGCTCTTAGATGGCAAGCTTGTTCAGAGCCAGAATGGTGTATACCTCATAGCATTAGCAAGGCGCCTGGCACCAGTGTGCATCCAGTCAATGTCCACAAAAGGCGCACCGCGGGGCCGCAGCTCATGTTGTCAATGCCCTGCTCCAGGTCCCCTTAGCCCACCTCCGAGTCCCTCTGCAACTGTGGCGGACAGTTCCCAGCCACTGACAGCTTCTTGTATAAAGAACCATAGGAACATGCCCAGCGGCAGGGAAGCCTGGATGTGCTGGGGATTTCATGCCCCCTCCCCCATCCCCCGCTGCCCACACCCTGGGACAGCCTTCAATCGATGAAAGAAGGGAGTCAAGTGAATACATGCCCAGACACTGGTGACCTCTGCAGTCCTCAAAGGGCCCTCCCAGGACTGAGTCCCAGTGGCCCATTGGGGCATCCAGTTCTGGCTTTTCTCCCATCCTTGCCTCCCACCCCCTCCCCTCATCTGTGCTTCCTGGGGGTCATCTCCTAAATGAACTACCTGCACCCACATTCTTGTCTCACCTTCCTCTGGGGAGGAACCCAGGCCAAGACTGGAGCTAAATAAATACATGAATGAATGTTGAATGAATGAAGGCACACAGGAATGGGTGCGTGTGTGGAATGGCGGAAAGACGAGAGGGGTCTGAGAATGAGCTCTGCACACCCCACAGTCTTCTCTGGGCTGCTCTGGGGCCAGGCTGGTGGAGGGGAAGGCTGTGCGGGGCCTTCCTACAGCACAGACTCAGGTAGAGAGGACCGCGTCTTGGTGGTCTTGTCTCTGCACCGCCACGGGGACCACGAGGCCTTTGTCCCAAAGATGTGAGTATAGTCGGGGACCGGCACTCAGCCGGGTTCCCGGAGCACGCTTCCACCTGGAGTCCCAGGAAAGTCCAGCCATCCGTGCTGGAGGGAGGGAGAAAGACAGGTGTCCTCCACACTGCAGTGAGACCATACGTGTTTGGAGCAGAGTCTTGCAAAAATAACACGGAGGCCCAGATAACTGAGATGGGAGAGGGGAATATGGAGAGCGGGGCCGAACGAGGAGAGGATTCGGCGCCTCTTCCAGATGGCTCCTTCCCACCCCCCACCCATTTTGATACGAGGACAGGAACGCATCATGTACCTGAAGGCGGAAACAGAAGGCTCCACCGAAGATTGGACGGAGAAAGCCAGACGCTGCGGAACAGCCAGCCTTCTCCCGGGACCGGCTGTGAGCACTGCTAAGAATAGACCCGGGCCAGGACGGAGTCTCTCTCCGCAGGAGTCTTGGGAACATTCTAAACTCGTGCAGCCGAGCCCACTCGCCGCAGCCTGGCTGGGAGGGGGGCTCAGAGCGCACGGCCTCCACCTCTGCAGCTGCGTGCAGAGCAGTCCTTTCTGGAAGCAAATGGGTCATCATTTGCAGCAGGAACATGGCCTTCCCTTCCTGCGGCGGGCTCAGTCACTTTGCATCCCCGGAATGATTTCAGTCACTGTGTATATGCACCAAGTGTCTACTGCATGCATCGTCTGTGCCTGGCACTGAGGGACGCAGGAGAGAGGAAACGTCCCTGCCCTTGGAGATCTGGAGTCCGCTTGCCGACCTAAGACCATTGGATGGGGTGGGGAAGAGAATCCCGGGGAATTCACCGGGCGTGGAGCCTGGAGAGAGACTTTGGCCGATGGCGGGGGCGGGTGCAGAAATAAGACCCCGATGGGGGGAAGCTGGGCCGCGGAGCCAGGGAGGAGAGAGCTGGGGGTGTCCTCGGGCTCCAGAGCTTCCCAGGAGACCGCTAGGTGGTGTCTATGAAGCCAGCAGGGAAGCGGAGTCACAGGCCACGGCTGCACCAGGCGGGCAGGGACCGGCTGAGTAGAAGCGGGACAGGAAGGGAGTGCGCTCTCTCTCGAAATTTGGCAATGGGAGATACGGTCAGTGTCGGGGTCAGTGGAGCAGAAGGTCAGCGTGGCAGGCTGCTAGTGTGGGGGTCGTCCGTGTCACGGCCGCTGTCGTTTGAAGAAGCGCATCCCCTACACCAAGTCGCACAGCCGGGTGGGAGCAAGTCCTGGCCTCCGGCCGACACACGGCAGACTCCGGTGCTCCAATCCGGCCCGTCTCCGGAAACCCCCAACCCACCTGTTAAGGTAGAAAATCGAACGCTCCTTCAACAGTTACTCCTCGAATAAAATCCTGCAGTTTGAACAGCACCAGGCCTAAGTGGTTTAGTTTTTAGAGGCCGGTAACAAAAGCTCATGGATGGGGGCAAGGCTCATGGTCCTCAGAGGAACAGAGCCATGGCTCTGACCCCAGGACCCCTGACGGGACAACACTGTGCATGCACCTTGGGCTCGAGGATGGCTCTGTAGAGCTGCTGTTTGTGATCGCATGCACTTGTTAGAGGGATGTTTGCTGAGCACCTACTGTCCCTGGTGTGCACCGAGGAGGGGCTGTGTCTGGTGTCTTAGGCTCCCAGGGGACACCAGTTTGGGCACAGGAATGAGGACCCTGACCTTGTCCATGCATTCCTTAGTGCAACCTTCAGATGTGTTTCAAGAGCCTTCTCTGTAATAGGTATTCACCGGGGCTCCCTCTTGTGCGGAAGCTGGGTCTCTGGGAGGAGATAAAGAAATAAATCAACGTTTTTAAGGAATGTCATCTCAGAAAAACAAAGTACAGTGACTTTACTGTGATTTCCCCTGACGTAAGGCCTCAGGCTTTATCTACCACTCTCCAGTAGAAGGGGCCAAGGAGGAGAGAGCAGCAGGGACCCCCACGCTTCACTCTACCCGCTGCCTTGTGGTTGGTGGGATTTAGGACTTGCCATCCCCAGAGCGGCTGCGTGGATGTCAGCCTGACAGACACCGTTAATGCCTCCTGGGCCCGATCAGCTTGTCCTTCCTCCCTGAATTCTGTTTGCTGGTCCTGACCAGTGTGGGTCTCCTCTCCCCTTCATCTTTTAGAAATCCAATTTTACAAGCTGTTGGTCTTGAGTGTGGACTGTTGCATTTTATTAATTTGGGAAAATATTATTTTTAATGACTCCTGTAGCCAAAGCTTCCCCCGCCCCCAGCTGCCGCCCACGGGGAGGTCCCCTTTGTTTGGGCTCTTTTCGTCATCCGGAGCACGAAGGGCCTGTTGTGGGCAGTGCGTGGCCACACAGCATTGCGATTAAGCGTCCTGGCCTTCTCCTCGGGCTGTCACTGTGAGAGGGGAAGCAGTACTTTTGGGGTTTTGCTTTTGTAATTTACTGGGCAGTTCTTAGCACACCCAGTGATTCTAGCACGCCCAGTGATTCCTGGTGGCCTGCATGGACCAGTTCCACTCGCTGACACAGGAGCAAGATGGAAATGAACCCCGTTTCTAGACTGTCTTTTCCATCCTTGTCTCAAACGAGGCCATTTGGCAGGGGATGGAGTGTATGGTCATGGCGGGCACTCTAGAGACGGTTCCTCGCTGCCCATTGTGTGGCAGCTGAACCCCTTTGCGGGTTCCTCTGACCGGTCACCCTGGTACCCAGCCTCTGCTCCCTTGGGTCCACCAGCTTTATCTGTTTGCACGCCCCCAGTTCGGTGTCCCTGGAAGCTCTGGCCCGTCCACACTGTTCTCTGTAGCAGCGCTTCAGGACTCAGCTTAGACCCTTCTTCCCCTGGAAGCCCTCCATGGCTCCTGCAGACCTCAGCGGTCCCTCTTCCTCTGAGCTTCCATGGCCTTTCTGATCCAAGTCGCGTGGCTTGACCACACGTTGGCCTGGGCTCCCTCCACTGAAAGGACCAGGGACCAGGCTCTTGAATCACTCTTCCCGTGCATCCTGGGGTGTCCAGAATGGGAGGGGAGATCACGAAGGGCTTGCTGTGAGGTTGACCGATTGATCCAATGATGGCTGGCTGAACCTGTGGTCTGTGTAGTGGGGTGGATTGGTGGCTCTTTGGGGGTTTCTAAGACCAGAAAGTGCAGAAGGATGAAGTTGCAAACAATAGGGAAACAGATCTTCCTAGAGGTCTCCTGCCTTGCAGGTGGGGTCCCTCATTTACAATCCCAGAACTGCAGACTTGGTGATACGGGGCAGTAAGCCCCCAACCTGCCCCCGACCCATGGATCAGCATGGTTCAGAGAACCCTCTTACCACTAATAGGGTCATCATTTAACTGATGGCTGCTTTCTTTACCAGCGGCCCTTAGCAGCTCAGAGAGCCTTGTGTGAGCCTAAGCAAATAATGCCTGATGCTTATTTTTTCGTATTGGTTCCCCCCTCCCCCCACTGGTTTAGGACGGCATTGGAATTCTAATGGCCCCTTCTGAGGACACTGCCATTAAACAGAATGTGTTATTTAAATCGGAAATAACAATGGCACAATCTGTTAACTTGCTTATCTTTATTAGACATCGGTCAGTGGTTAAGTACAGGCGGGTTCAGTGCCTGCTGCTTCCTTTCCTTTACCGTGTTGGCTTCTCTTCTCTACTGGGTTGGCTTCTTTTCTCTACTGGGTGGGAGTTCACGTGCGAATCTGCATGGAACCACGGAAGCAACTCAGATTCTTTCGTTGGACAGACCCGAACTTGCATCCCAGCCGTGCTTCCGAATCGGTGTGCGACCTTGGGCGGGTCCCGTGGGCTCATCTCTGCGGGGCTGTCGTGAGAGCCACGGGCCATGTGCCGGCCATCCTTATGGCGGATGGCGATAACGCGCAGGCCTGTGCGGGTGAGCGGTGGTAATGGAAGGACTCGGCCTTTCGGTTCACTGCGGCATTCCCCTAAAGTAGATCATTATTCTGTATGGAATAAATAGTGTTATCGGGCTGATATGCTTAAGGCTAATGAGCCCATGTCTAGCATCTGAGAAGCCAGATAACAAGACATGTTTTTCTCCATTGGCTTCTATTGATGTATTAATTAATGAAATCCAAGATTCCCCTTTGAGCTGGAGGAGTGTTTAAATCACTCCCGAGCTGTACGTGGCACAGCTTCTCTCTTGCTCCCAGGTGCTGCAGGGGGCTGGGAAAGGGCAGCCAGGTCTTCCTCTCTGGCCTGGCTCGGGTGGGAGTGGGCACGGGTACCGGCCTGCGTCAGTCACGAAGGGCAGCCCGGAGGGCCGCCGGAACAGGCTTGGCTTCTGCTTCAGCCCCCTCCCTTCCTTTGGCATTTCTGCACCTTCCAAAGTGCCCCAAGACATGACCTCTCGACTCCCTGTCCTGATACTGCCTGAACACCTGCCCATGAATGAGGCTGTGTGTGAATCCCGGGCAAGGCTGTCCCCACACTGTTGGCTGGTTTGTTTTCAGGGATCATCTACTATTGCAAGTGACAGCATGGTAAATGTCACAGTGTTGGCAACAGATATGTTTGGGTGGAAGCCTGACTCTGGCACTTAGTATCTGCACAAACTTAGTCAAGTTGTTGGAAGTCTCTGAGCCTCAATTTCCTGGTCTGCGAAATGGAGATGAGGAGGAGGGGCGAGGGGGAGGAGGAGGAGGAGGAGGAGGAGGACGATAGTATATCCCGAAGGGCTGTTTGTGAAGACGACAGGACCTGGACCTGGCGTGGGCGACCAAGTTCCTGCGAGAGACTCTGCATAAGGCACATAATTAAGGGTGACAGCGATGGTGATTATTTGTAAGGGCGATAACGTAGCTTATTAGATATGGAATGAGGGGAATAAGATTGGTAGAAAAATATTTCTTAGAAAAGTGGAGTTACATTATTTTTCCTGCCTTCTAGTAACTTTAGCTTCTCTAAAAATCTGTCAAGAACATACAGTAAGAAACCTGCTTCCATATTCAAAGTCAGTGTGTGATTAGCACCTTATTTTCCATACAAAGGAGAATGGCATTTGGAAAAAAAAAAAAAAGTTGTCTTCATCAGTGGCTCAGCTCACACTTCTTTCAACAACCCTGCAGAGAATATTCATTTGCATCTCAGCCCCCGAAGTAACCGCTTACTCTGTAGCCCATAGTTAAACCTGTGCCCCCGTTCCCCATGGCTAATGAGCACCTCACCCGCCGTTGGTGAGCGTGCATCCCTGCACACCACGCACCCAGTCCAAACCTATAGTCCCGCGAAAGTGCTTTGCAGCCTGCTCTTGCACACGCGAAAATTCCCAAGACTGCGGCTGTGACCTCCCAACCTGAAGGAGCAAGGCAGCCTGGAACATTCCACATTCCAGCCGCCCTTGCCCACCTCCCAGGGCCTCTGGGAGCAGGGTCTTGGGGGAGCACGGTAAGGTGTCCTACGTCTCTCTGGTCTGTAATCACACAGCTGTGACCGGTAGCACTGTGGTGGGAAACGTGCCCTGCGGGCCCCAGGGCGCTCCAAGGTGAACCTCCGCGGGTCTCCTCTGATTCCTCGACTGATGCTGGACAGAGGGCACCGCGTGGCCTCCACTGGCTTCCCGCCCATGCTGCAGGGACACGGTGGTGATCAGCACCCAGCAGCGTTCCCCAACCACAGCCCTGCAACCTTTTTTTCACTCTGCATTTCGTATCCTTATACCTAATGTTTTGTAACTCAGATTCTACTCTATTTAGAATCAATAACCACTTAGAATTAAAATTCGAGCTGAACTAGAAACCATAAAAGCCCCTGATTATTTCATTAGTAATTTGCTAATTGGCATTAGATATTTAATTACACATTCCAAATATTTGATGAATTATTTCAGCTCCACGTAGAAAGCTGGTGATGGGGACTACATCTTGTAGAGGGATAACTCGCAGGAAGTGTGAGTGTCTATACGTGCCCGAAGCCCGAACAGCTCATCTAAGGATTTGCTGTTTCTTTGAAGGAGCCCACCCAGCCGGTCATTAAGTCTCCCACGGCATCCAGCGGCCTGAGCCTATGCCTCCCCCAGGCTGCCTTCAGCAGCAAAGCTATCAGTTCACCCTTTACTTGCGGAGACATTATCTTTCCTGCTTTGATCTCCTTCCCACAACAGAAGGTGATCCCCCCTCCCCTTCTTACCCTCCTGATGGGCTGTTTCTTGATGTGGACAAGAAGGAGCCCACCTCTTACCCCGCACCCCTCTCTCACCCTGTCCCTTGTCCTCCCCGGTCTTCCCGCAGCCGGCCCTGTCTGCATTGGACACCAGATGGCCCCCACAACCTTCTTAGAATGGATTTGCATTACATACCACTCCGTCTCTGGCTCCCTCCCTTAAGGTGTGGGAGTGCTGTGTTTCTCTAGAAGAAGAAGGGGAAAAAAAAGATAATTTCAGTACAAGAAAAAAATGCACAAATGTTCATTTCTGTTTCTTCTGGGATTCTTCTGATGATAAGTGGGCACTGAATTCATGCAGCCCCAAAAGCGTGTCCTGCTCCCTCACTGTGCCTGGGACCCCCGTCTACTGGGCACCAGCCTTATGGACCTAAGTCTCCATGGGATGATTCATAAGTGAACTAGAAAGATACACGTTTAAAGCCAGGTGTTTGTTCTCAATCTGCCTGGCCCTCTGCAGACATCGGCTTGTCTGTCTGTTGTGTGGATAGACTGACAGCTGAACTGGACCTAAGAAGCAAAATAGCACAGCCCCTCCCACACTGTGCTCGCTCACCCTGTACTAGACCAGGGGGAGAGCAAAATATACTTTTCACGATCGCACGTCGGATCCTCTGTTATTCTCATAACAGATTGTGGCAGGCCATATGTGGCACTTCCAGTGACCGTTGCGGAGACACCCAGGGAAGATGAACAGACAGTCTAGGAGAGAGAGCTGCGTCCCACCCACAAACCTGTAATACAGATCAGAGGGAAGGAGATAGCTCTTAAAGGGCCAGCCGTGCCCAACTCGGTGCCTGTGGAGGAAGTGCGAGCACTGTGCCCACCACCTCCTCCGGCTCCATTTGTCACGTGCACGAAGGTATGTCGTTGCAATTAAATTAAGAACTCCGATAGCCCTTGCTTGGAAGAGGCAAGTGCCCACTTCCTCCCCAACAGGCTTGCTTCAAATTAGGTGTAGTCATTTTGGGATGTCTGTGCCGGGAGCCACAACTGAAGCTCGAAGACCCCTTCTGTGTCTGGCCACCATCACTCTCAGGAGGAAGGAGAAGGAATGAAGAGAATCAGGTCTGGGCACTTGCCCCAGCTCTGCTTGATGTTACTTAACTTCTCCGGTGGCTCTGTTATAAAATTATAAAATCGGGAGAGTGTTTCCTGCCCAGCTCCTCTACACAGGGGATGGGTCCACTAGAGATGAGGTCTTGGAAAAGTCACAAGGGCCAATCCCAGAAAGGCCAGGGAGGTGGAGGGGGCGGTGGATGTTGGCTCACTGGGTCATTAGCTTTCCCACTCCTTATCTGGCTGCTGAGCTTTAAAATTTATCTGTATTTTAACCAGCCTGTGTAAATAGATATACCAATTTTTATGAGAAGCTGCCTCAAGATCCCTTTGGAAATAGAGTAGGTATAAAATAAAAACCAATAAAGTAATTTTTCAATAGAAATCTAGCTGCAGTGATCAACACAAGGGAGCCCTTTTGCTCCTCTCCAGACCTGGAGCCACTTGGAAACAGTGATGCTTCCAAAAGCCTGACGTTTGTCCTGTCTCTGAAACTCCTGGATGAGTGTCACGGAGGAGAAGGTGCGAGTCTGCATATATCAGCCTTCAGGCATGTTCCTCACAGGGCTCAATCCAAGCTCCTAGCCCTGGCCTCGTTTCTGACCTGGCCTCCATCCACACCACAGCCCCGGCCCCCCCCCCCCAGAGCATCTTCACCCTGACCTGACCCTGCCGGCCTCTCTTTCTGGGCCACTCTAGCATTTCCAGCACTTCCCAGACCCTTGGAAGAACTAGCTCTCATTTGCTCAAGATCGTTGAATGAAATAGAAAAATCCCATAGTTTAGTTGGAAACAAAGGATGGTCTCTAGAAAGGGCTTTATCATCTGGGTAAATCTCAAAGTCAAGGTGTGACAGGTCTGATGAACGGATGAAGCTGGCTTGCTTGGCCTGGCTTGCTTCCTTCTGCTTTCAATCCTATAAGACCTTGAGGACCACAACAGGGCAGTCTCCTACAGGGAGCCTTTCTGGATCACAGCCAGAATGTACTCCGGGGTCTCTGTCACTTCCCTCTCGGACATTTATCCTCTCTCTTTGGTAATGTCAGCAGTGTGGATGTTCTTTCCTTCCAAGGGACTGATAACACCTCGCTCTGTGTTTGCCCCACAGCCTAAGGCCTGGCACAGAGGAGGGGCTCCCTAACTACTTTGGTTTTGAATGAGTCGATGGATGAAATAAACTGCAGATACTGTTTTTTGAGAGCTGGAGAAGGAAGAGGCCTTTGTACTTTGGTATGTCGCTGACTGCCCTTGGAGAGAGCACAGTGAGGCTGGTTCTACATATGCTCAATGTCAAGGCTTGTGCCTCTGGACCCAGATGGTGAGTTGGAAGAAAGTAGCAGGAGGAGAGGTTGGGGAAAAGGCATTGCTGGAAAGGGCAAAGCAAAAAGTCCCTCTCCCCTGATGAAGAGAGCAGACATGGCCCTTGGAGCAAGCCTTCCATTTGGACAAGGTCAAAACAGTGGTAGCTGGTGACACAGAGGTATGCCAAGAGTAGCCACCACGGGCCATACACTACCAAAGACACTCTTTCCATGCAGTGTTCCAACTATGTGTCCTTATCTTTAGGGCCTTTGAGCTTTTGAAGTGCCTTTCTGCCCTGGAGACCAGCCCCTTGGGGTTGGGAGCTTGGGGGGGGGAGGTGGGTAGAGGAGAACTTGAGACATCGGATGGGGGCAGAGGGGAGCCCAGAAAAGGAAGTGAGTCTCCAGAGGGGAAGTCTCCTGGATTTCAATAAAAAATTCCTGATTCCAGATCAGCTAGTGT
This sequence comes from Panthera onca, assembly GCF_046562875.1. NCBI lineage: Eukaryota > Metazoa > Chordata > Mammalia > Carnivora > Felidae > Panthera > Panthera onca. The sequence continues at coordinate 21,919,120 of NC_138353.1, read as the reverse complement.
GTGGGGACCCAGATACGGGGTTACCTATTCTATCCGCAGCTTGTGGATATGCACAAGGTCACTGCGTCTAGGGGACAGTAACAGACAAGAGTGCATCATGTTTCCCAGGTCCTGTGGACACACACTCACACACACACACACACACACACACACACACACACATACCCCAAGGTTGTAGAGAAGATGAAAGGCAATGACGTGACCTGGTCCCTTGAAACATCCACCCTCCTTCACACACGTAGTACTGAGTAGTATGTGGTTAGGCACTGTGCCAGGGGGTCAGCAAAAATGTGGCATTGTCTCTGCCCTCCTGAAACTGACAGCCTGGTGGAAAAGACATACATCAATCAAATAATCAAACACACACTAATCACCAATAGAGTAACCACCTTTGCGAGGAAGGAAAAAAAAAAGATACTTAGTTGAGGAGAACAGACAGTATGATGTCGCCTGACCCAGTTTCAGGGAGGGCGGAGGTCAGCTTACGCCTTACCAACCACACTTCCATATAATAGAGGAAAATCGTTTAGAAGTAGAAGTGACTGAGGTCATTTCTGCCTTCTAAAGATAGGTGTCTGTAGGGGTAGGTGACACAATTCACATCAGCGGGGAAACAACTGTGCTTTGTTCCCCAGGCTCAAATTTGGAGAAGGTGGCCTGGGGACCAGTGCAGCTGCTGAGCTTAAGAGCGAGCCCGCACACTGGCCAATGGTGGGCAGTGGGGGGCTGGCACTGAGTCTGGGGTCAGAGGGAGAGGCTGCCGGCCTGCTTGGTGTAACAAAGTGCTAGGACCTATTTATTGGAGTTGCTGGAGTAGCAATAAAATCAGGAGAGAGGGGCATCCTGGTGCTAAGAGAAAATGCGAAGTCCAAGTTTGTGGAAAGGAAGAGAGAAATCTATTACTGTGTGTTAAATTATCTGCTATGTGCAATGCTATAAGCCCCGTGCTCCCCACTGCCTCCTCCCCCCAAGCTGATCACTCCTGCCCCATTAGTGAAGCTCTCTGCCCAAGCGACCTCCAGGAAGCGATGCTCTGCGTGGAGGTGAAAGGGAGTTTCAGAGGAACAGGGCTTGGCTGACTGTAAAAGGCAGAGGGAAATAAAGAGACACGAGGAGCTCCCGAACGTGGCTGAAGCCGGAAGTCCTGAGCCCCAAGGCTCCTCGGCAATGATTCTGGACCTGCCCCAAGTCACGAGGTTGGGGCTGGGGCTGATGTTAACTTGACATCTGGATTACATTAAGGGCGAGAAGTGGGGACGGAGGACCTTTTTATTTGGTTCTGCGGCACCAACGCTACGGCCGTAAAGGTTTTAGGATCCGAACGCCAGCTAGATTTTAAACAGGAAAAAAAAAAATCAGAAATCTAGGATTGTTTTCAACGAAAACCTTTCATTAAATCTGAATGTGTTCAGCAACTGGCGCTAAAGGCTACAAAGTGGGGACAAGTGGGTGTCCTGCTGACCCTGCTTTGCTGAAGGACCGGCGACCATTTGCGACCAGCGTGGCACTGCTGGCGTCCCCAGGGTTAGGCTGGGACACTTGAACGCTGCTTGTCTTAAAAGGTTCTAAAAATGGTGCCCCATGGTGTCCGTGCACAGAGCTCGTGCTCAGCAAATCCTTTGTGCACAGACTGAGCAAGGTAAGGTCTGTCTGCTCCTTATCTGAATTTCTCTTTCCCAACTATTTAAGAGCAAGTTAACGAAGGCTGCTGGATCTGAAATTCCGCTGCCCCCAAATCAATGTGGTGGACCCATCACGGGCCAGGGTGGGGAACGTACTTCAGCTTAGTACCTTCAGGCTGGCTGTGGCGTCTGTTGTCCCCAAGGAGTCCAGAGACAGAATCTGCCCTTGAGAACCAGAAGTAATCATTCGGTAGGAGGCTTACACAGCGGCACCCTTGCCCTCACAGGCCTGGTAACTCTTTGTCCCGTGCATTGTGGCGGCAGCCTCAGCCTCTACCCATCAGATGCGGGTAGCACCCCCAGTCGTGACAATCAAACGTGTCTCCGGACACTGTCATATATCCCCTGGGGGAGAGGCGATGGCAAGTATTGCCCCTGGTTGAGGCTCATGGCTCTGCCAGAGGGAAGTCCCAAGAATCTGCCCTCAAGGAGCTTAACGTCTAGGATAGAAGGCAAACAAGGAGCCAAGAGCAGAGGTCACCGAGTCCGAGAAACCAGGGAAGAGAAAAGTCTGTATCTGTGGCCTTCAATACCTCTCCGCATGATTTCCATTCTGGCGAGTCCTTTCTGCTTTCTCCTTAACGAAGGACTATATTTCTGAGGTCCCAAGTGACACATTCGACTCATTAAGGCTTCTTAATTCCCACATGAATTATTGCTGGAAGGGTCTGAAGGCCCAGGATCTCGCCTTATTACACCGGTAGTTATGAGCAGTAACTATGGCCTTTATTACAACATTCAGCACCAGCCATTAAATTCGAGGCATGAAAATGATTATTTCACCCCCAAATCTACTCACCACTGGAACATTTCCATGCATGTTCTCACGCCAGCCCGGGCCTGGGGACCACTCAGGACACAGGCTCTCTCGCAAACGCCCCGGCCTCTCTGCGGCCACCCCGAATTAGCTGGGGCTGCCCTTCAATCGCTCCTCATTCTTGGCCATACGGTTCAATTTCTAAGTTTGCTTGGGTGTTGGCATTAGGTAGTGTTTGAATAAATACAGCAAAAGCTAATGCTGTCACTCTCTGCCATCTCACCAAAGGATCTTTCTTTTCCCTACAGAAACGCAGTAGGGCTAAAACCTTCCTTGTTTAGCTTGGGGCTAAACACACCCAACGCGAAGCAGAAAAATCATCTAATTTTTTCAATGAAAGCCTGTGCCAGTCAAAGACATTCTTACCTACTCACACTTAAGAGGCATCAAAAATGTACAAATATTGGAATCCTCAGCCTCGACGGGCAAGTTACCGCGTGCACGATTATTAAAGGGAACCAACGTGAGGGACGGCGTGAGGAATACCTTTGAAATATCAATGAAACTGTGGATACTGCTTTACTTTTGTGTTTTTGATTTCCCCGATAATGAGGAAATTGTCCCGGTTTTCACTGGGAGAAGTTCTTAAAGGTTTGCGAATCCGAATAGTAATGCTGCTCAGTTGTGGGGAGTGTAAATACCTTTTGACAGATCTGGTGGCTTCCATTTTGAGCCCCCTGTGGAAAAACGTGAAGAGCCAGTCCCAAGCGGCCAGGAAGCCCAGCACTGTGGGGGCTGGTCTAGCGGGAGGGGAAGAAAGAGGCATCCTGGTCACCAAATCTTCCTCTCCCACGAAAGAGTTAACAGAAAGAAATAAAATCAGATATGTGTAGCCTCCAGACGTCCATTAAAGTGCAGAATGCTGTTTTCTATCACAGATTATATGCCAGATGTTCAAACTATCTCTAATCATTGCAGATGTAATGGGGTAGAATGTTGCAGTTTGTGAGTTTACTGGCATTAATCCTATATACTGCACAAGGGAAAAGATTTTAAATATATAATTATATCTCATTAATACTCAGGTTTTATTTCCTTTCAATGGAACAGGACTTATTAAAGCAACCATTTACCGCATGTTTTCTTTCAGTATTTGGCTCCGGCATAATCCTGTGTGCATTCGACGTGTAAATATGTACTAACCTGGGTGCAGAAAAACACCCAGGAATGGTTGGGAGGCCGCCGCTACCAAAATTCACTCTTATATGCATGAGATGTTTTTATATTGTAAATTGATAAGAGGGACTTAACCGCATACTTTCTGAGTTGCTACTCGGGTTCTCTTCACGCCGGAAATATTTGTATTTCTTAATTTGAAAGGAAATTGCCTGTGCTCTGGCTTTTTATTGCATGTTGGGAGAAGGAGCGCCCTGGGCTCCAGAGGGGGCCTGTGTGGACGTGGGTGAGAGCAGAGACCCTGCTCAGAAACCACATTCTCCTGAGCCCTCGTGGGATCCACACAAGGGCTGAAAAAACTGAGGGTATCTGGGGTTTTGTTTTCTCGTTCTTTCTTTTTTTTTCCCCCCCTCCAGATAATCGCCATGATTAGGAGGTATCCCAAGCAGGATGCTAGAGTGAGGAATAAGGAACTTCCCTCCTGAGCACCCCACAGCCCTTCTCCCCCACGAGAAAACAACAACCTTTTCACCAACTAACTAAACTGGCTTGTAATGATGAACAGTAGCGTGGTCTGGTCAGTCAGTGACTGTCCTTTCCGGCCTTCTCCCCCTCAACTGAGGATCCCCTGCTCCAAGGGTCGGGTTCTTTCAGCCCGGCGCACGCTGGCCCCGTGGGTGAATGGATGCACACACTTCGAGCTGGGAAACGCTGGGGGATTGGATTTTCAAAAACTCTGCTTTTTCTCCGGACTAACTCTTACGTCATGTACAGTAAGAGTCCCTGGATGGCAGGGACGGTGTCCGTCTAGGTCACTCATCCCCTGTGCCCGGGACAGCGCCTGACACATAATGGGCTCTTCCTACCTCTTCCTTAAATGAGAGAATAAAAGAATAACTTAATGGAGAGGGCAGGCCTCTTGGGAAGAACTGGGTGGGGCTGACAGTTGAAGACAACGTCCCTAGCCATCATGGTTGGTGTGGAAGAGAGTTTGATGGATTCTGCAGTAATGAGATTGACGAGACAGATGGTCGCTGCCAGGCACGCGGCACAGGCCAGGGTGATAGAGAGGCTGCGGCTTTGTGAGAACCGAGCAGGAGCCTGGGAAGCTCGGCTGTGGTTTTAGTGCCTTGGGGGGTGAGACGATCATCGGGTGGAGGGTCGGCCCTGTGCCAGCCTGGAACAGAGCGGCCGGGTGAGCAAAGCTGAAGACGCCGGTGATGGAGGCTCCGGAAAGCCCCAAGGGGGTGTTGTGAGAGGAAAGAGGGGTACAGGTGCAATCGACGGGATAAGGAGATGGGGAGGGCCGGGAGGGGCAGGGATCCGCAGGTATCTCTGGAATGAGTCCAGCCCATCAAACTCTACCTACTTCTGCTTTTGTTTTCTTGTTTTATGTGTTTATTTTATTTTTTTTTAACACTTAAGTTATTTCTGGATGTACACTCTCAGTCTCTCCTCCCTTCCTTCCCCTGCCCGGCGGGACACGAAGACCAATAGGGAAAAAGGAAACAAAACAAAAGGGAAACCCCGGAGCGTGTGCCTCCTGAGAGACAGAGGTGGGCGGAGCAGATCCAGAGTGTAATTGGAGGGAAATGTCCGCGTTAGAACTCTGTTAAAGGAGGAGCCGGTGGGGGTGCGGAGAGGGGGGCTAGTCTTCCTTCTCTTTTCTTGTTTTGTGGTCCCGAGGAAGTCAGAACTCAGAGACCAGAGAAGCAGACTGGGGAGAAGCTGGGGGCTAGAGCACGTGCCCCAGGGTGGGAGGGGCAGGCAGCGCAGGGGAGCAGAGAGTGTAAGCAGAGCAGGCCACTGCCTACCGGGAAGTCCCCCAGGGTGCTACTGTCCGCCCCCAGGGCCAGCGGTCAGCCATCCCCACCCAGGACTCTGGGGCCAGACTGGCTTTTCAGAATTTCCCAGAGTGAGGGCCAAAGGGCAGAACCTTTACAGCCCTTTGACGACAGTCACTAGATGTGGTATGACACTGGTCGGGGTGGTTCTCTGCCGCTGAGACCATTCTGGAAGCAACCGACAGCTGGAGGTTGTACACTGACCTCCCAGAAGCTGGGGCAGCAGGCCCTTCCTTGCAGGGGGTCCGGGCAATGAGTCACCTGCCCTCCACTGTCTACCCCCAGGCTGTTCAGACTCCCTTCTTCCTATAGGTTCAGGGAGCGTCTTCCAGAGGATCCCTCTGGGTCTTTCTTCCCGAGGAAAGTCGAGAAGAGGAAGTTTAATGAGATACACTGCAGCCCCTGCTGCAGAGGCCGGTCTTTGAGTCCCAGCTGATACCCCTCATCTACCTCGTTCTCCCTCCTCGGCTCTGCTCAGCCTCACTTAGCCCCGTACTCGTCTGAATGGCTGATTTGGGGGCCGTTACCTAAACCCTCACCCTTAAAGGGTCTGAAAGTTCGAATTTCCGGTCACTGCGCGTTTCTCAGACCGGGGTCACTGCGTTTGTCCCTTTACCACCATAATCGGGTGCGGAAATGCCAAGAATGCCCAAGTGCATCACCTGGGCTACCCAACACATTCCTCCTCCTCCTGACGATCAGGGTCAGTCGCCCTGCAGGATGGTGGCTGCTCTTCTTAGCTGCTGGCCCACTGGCACAGGTGTCTGAACTGCCCCGGGGCGGTTGCAGCTAGTGATGTGGTGGTAGGGCTCTCTCTGTGTCTCCTGGTGGAAGTGTGCCCCCATGGGAACCAGGATCCTTAAAGCCGCAGGGCCTTGAATTGCATCATTCGGGAAGCATCATGGGTCACTGGGGGTGATGTTAAGTAGGGCCATACCTACTGCACCTCCTGGGTCTCTGGACCCATGTATCTTTCGTGTTGGGTACACAGCTTTGTGTGTGTCTTTGATGCAAAGCGTGGCCTGCGTCCAATAGGGTGGCTCTTCATCCGAGTAAAGCACTACCTTTAAGTTGGCACTTTGGCGGTGACTTCCGTTGGTTGTTCCTGCCTTCTTTCAGCTTGCAGGTGACACAGTACCCGATGCACTAGAGGATCCCATGCTCACGAGTCCACTATCCCACCTCCTTCGTTATAAAGTTAACCCGCTGGTCTGAGGAGCTGTTTCGTGGATCCCATCCTGGGACCTCTAACCCCGGGCATAACCTCCAGTAGTGATGTGTCTCAGGCTTTGCGGGCAGGAAAGGCGACTCCAAACCCAAGATCCGTGTTTATTCACGTCAGAAGGTATCACTAGACTCTCCAGGGCAGACGTGGGCTAACGGAGTCAATTGCCACCATCTAGCTGGTTGCTTTCCTCAGGGGGTGGTGCTGTATCTGGGGCAGTGTTTGTCTTTATTGCTGTTGGTCACGTTGAACATTTGGCAGCAGCATTAGCTTTGGCAAATGGAAGTCTGGGAGTCAACTTCCATGTGCCTGAGCTGTTCCTCTTACCCTCAGCACAGCCCTGGGGGAGCTGATGAGAGGCTGGCTGATGTCAGCTGGCTATGCCGTTTTGTCTCCTTGGCCATTTAGTGTCCCTTCAGTGGTGGATGTCTTGAATTGAATTGTTGGGTACCTGGCCCTCGGGTGATTGGCGCGGGGGAGTATTGGCCCAAGATGTAAAAGACTTATGAGAGCCTAATAAAGGAGATGGCGGGAGTAGAGGGTGGGGGTGGAGGCAGAGGGTAGAGGGTGGGGGTTTATTTGCGTATGAAATAACATGCTCCCAGGGCAATAGTTTGCTCTCTCTAGGAATTAACTAGCTCCAGGAAGGGGTAGTCTCTCTAAGTCAGCGAAAGCAAAGCTCTCATCTCATGATGTCAAAGCATCATAAAATACGGAAAAAAAAAATTAAAAAGATATCAATACACTAATTTTCCTTGTTCCAGATCCCTGACCGTCTAGCCTGGCTGTTTTTACACTGCCCACGAATCCGTATGTATTCTAACATTGGGCTACTTCTTTGTCCGTGCAAAATGGATGGCCAGATCGGCATTGCCTAAATTCTCCCCATTGAAAGGATTTCCTGTCACCACTGTCTTTCAGAGTCATTCCCGAATAGGGCTATAGTACAGCTGCTATCCATTGTCGTCTTTAATCCACATACTGAGCTGAACCATCTGTGAATGAAGCCTAGGCTTTTTCTTCCTCTGTCAGATGGCCATAAGGGATCCCCTGAAGTCATAGAGTGAGTTCAGAGAGAGAACGAGAGTAATGAGTGACGCGGAGGTCAATGCTACCTGCTCACGCAACTTGCTTGTGTCCTCTGGCCCTGCCATGTGTGGATTTGGATTAAACACTTCCATCCCCCAAAGAATATTTCTAGGCCCACCGGAAATTGTGACAGAGCCCCATCACTTGGGGCCTCATGGTCAGGCACACCATTTTTATCACGGCCCAGTAGTTATCCTGGGAAGTGTTTTCCAAAAGGCATACTCTCTAATGCAGATAGTATAGTCTTGATCCGAAACTCTAGGGATTTACATTGTGATTCTTGCTTTGGGCTACGCTGGTAATTAAGTGGGGATGCGATGGGAACTACCACCCTGCATCTCTTAGAGTTTTAAAAGGAGCCACTAATTTCTGTCATCTCCCTGGGACACAGTGTTACTGTTTATTTTCTTGATGGGGCGGGGGTGGGGGGGATGGTTACAGAGGCTTGCACTTGGCCTTCCCCATTAGGATAGCTCTTATTCCACGGGCAAGGGACTCAGTGTGACGATTTCCCGGTATATCTACTCTGGCATCCATTAGAGGGTTGGGGAAATTATCACCATAAGGTCTGTGAATCCACTGGAGCCAATGTGAAGCAGACTTTGGCCAGGACTCCACTGATTACATGTTTCTCCTAGATCTCTCGCTACCAGGGGACTATGGCAATTCTTTGGGCCTCCAGGTATCGATGTCAACTCAAATCCTGAGCCCCGCAGTCTGCCAAACGTTTGGATATTTCCCTTTCTCCAGGGCACGGCGCAGTTCCCTCCGGGGAAGAGCTGGAGGGATTATTCCTGGGTGTGCTTGCTATGGTGTTGCAGGATTCCCCCTCGTTGGGACATGACTTTGTCTTCATTCGGTGCGTTCCAGGGCTGAGGATTGGACAAGGAAGCATGGCTTTTTAGCGAGGAGACTGCCCCCCTTCTTTTTATCATCGGTCTTTGATTTCTTTTGATGGTACAAATTGAGTGGTGTCCTGGTTGGTTGCTCTTCTATTTTGCCCCCAGGGACACTGTGTTCTATTAACCATCTCTGTAGCTCAGCAGATCAGTGGCCTTCTGACCTTGCCACTTACTACAATAATTATATCCTCTCGGCTTCTGACAACGAAGTGTCACATTGTGATCCTTCCTCTATTGTTTAAGCGTTCCATTGTCCCCCTTGCTCAGTTCTGTAACAGCCTCCTCCACCAGTAGCCGTGGTCTAAAGGAGAGCTACCATTGAACTTCACAGGATGCACTCCATAGGCCTCTTGTGAATGGTGTATTTTCCAGACTGGAGCATAATCGTCTGGTTTGTAGGCCTTACAGAATACATCTGTTCTGGTATGCCTTCTTACCATCTGAGGATCTTCTGAGATCCTTTTCATTCCTTCTTCCACTATCTGCCATGGCAATTCTGTCATTTCAGCCTCGTTCAGTGTCGGTCTTCGCTTCTTCCGTACTCCTAGGAGACATCTTAGTAACGCATTTCTCCGTCATCAGGGATCTCACCACGGTTTTAAATCCCGTGTTCTGAAAGAGTGATCCCAAGTTGACAAATTGCGTCTAATTCAACCTCTTGCTTTGGTTGCCTTCTGTTCAAGCACTGTCAGTTTCCAACCTCATATGTAATCTCCTGGCTCGAGCAAATATATGCTGGATAGATTGGTCTTGCATTTAGCCTAAGTCCCTTTTCCTTTCTTTTCAGAGCCAGTAACCCCAGCTGGGCTTTGTTGTGATTTAATCTTAGTGTAGGAGTGTGGGAAGTAGAGGTCAGTGTTGAGGGACCTGTAGCTCATGATCTAGGAGAGAACTTGGCATTGCCTGCAAACAAGGGGAGGGGTTACCTCTCTGACAGGGAGGGGTGGGTCCCTTCTGCAGGTTCAGAGAGTTCTGGGGAACCTGGAGAGAGATGACTTCTCCAGATGTTTTTCTGATGTCCCCATCCCAGTGTCAAGGTCCATTTTTTCCCAAGTGGGTTCTAACCTTGGCATAGCTAGCTGTCAAATTGGGGACTGGGAGGCTAACCTTCTGTGGAGATCAGCTATACTAACAACTCCATCCAAGGCCTGGTCTTCACCTTCTCCACCTGCCCACGGCAAGAGATGAGCCTTTGTGTATGTTTCCAAAGAGGCCTAGTGGCTTCACCATAGCTTCCAACGGTGGGTTAATTGCTCTTATCTTTTCCTTATATTTTTTCTAGATGACAAGTCAATGTAGCGGAATTCCATTGCGCTTTTGGCTATTATTTCCCTCACGTTTTTCCACTACCAGATACCAGCAAAGGCACTCCCTTGTATACACATGTCATCTGCATTCAGTACCTATGAACGTTTTGACAGCTGGGCCAACACCTACCGGGAGTGATGGGGTCCTTACTGCCAGTGGAGTAGAGATTGACAGACCCGGCTTCAAAACCCTACCTCGGCACCTACTTCCTCTTGGATTACTCTTGTTTCCACTTGGCACGGGTTGGATTTTCTGGGAAGCAGACACTAAGGTGGAGCTTAGTGTCCCCGATGTTGATGAAAGGGAGCACTTGGTTTCAACACTTGTAGGAGGGTGGGGAGGAGGGAGGGAGGGAGGGAAGTGTAATTAAGCAGCAGGAGAAGCCAGGCTGCAATGCAGACTCAGGGACAGCCCATGGGGACCCTTGGGGCTTGAAGAGGCCCTAAGCGTTGAGCTGAGATGGCCAGGTCTTCTTACCCCTATGGTCATCGGTCACTGAATGTGGGATGCCTGGGAAGAGACATGATCTTGGAAGAGGCAAGCTGAGGCAATTCCAGAAGGAGCTTGTAGATGAATGTCATCTGCTGACTATATTCCCTACATCTCGGGCCACAAATATGGGGATCTTCTCATATCACGGTGTCCCCCACAACACAGGGTTTGATTGCTCTTATTGGCACGATATTTCCTTTGCCCCACACCCTGACCTTAGGAAGTGTACCTAGCACCTATTGGTACCTAGCACATAATAGGCACATGCTCAATAATGATCATTGCCAAATAGATGGAACTCGTCAGAATGTTTCCAGGGAACTATGTACAGAAACTGGCTCTGCTGAACAAGAGTTGGGACTCACTGAGATGTGGAGGTGGCTGGCGGAACAGAGAATTCAGAGAGTGCCAAGTCAGGCAGTCCTGGGGCTCCTGTTTGGCTTGTGCCTTCTGGGTGATGTGACCATGATGGCCGGTTCACAGGCCAGCGTCTGGGGTGGTGGCCAGGGTTGGACCATCAGGTAGGGCTGGTGAGGGGAGAGCAGGTATCCCATAGCACTCACACTTGGCTTGGCCCGCAGAATAAATGGGAAACACCTTCGTTCCCCACAAACAAAAGTTGACCATTCGGCAGTCAAGCAGCAGATCCCACTGAGATAGGACTCCAACATTTAAATAACCTGTTAAATGGCTTTCATTGTCAATAATCTGATTTGCACTCAAGCAAGACAAGTTGGATGCTTTTGAATGGCCTCAAATACGTCAATATGTAACAAGAAGATAAGGAAGAGAATTAGGTTCAGCACCCAGGCTTTTGCTTTACATCTTTCATTTTCTTGGCTAGATTGCTAAATAGTTTTATATGGGACCAGAAATTGCTGCCTAATGCTAATTTGCGAATGATACAATCAGTGCTGAGGTAAATGATATAGAGAATTGATACTGGAATAAATTGGGATGTGTCCCTTTAAATAACAGTATCGACAAAAGTTTGGCACAAAGGGCAGGGGTCTTCGTTAAGCAGTAGTCGGTGCTATTTCTGAGGGAGAAAGTCTGGATTTAGAGAGATAGGCATCTGAGCCAGAGGCAGGCTGGCGTCCTGGCTCCGACACTTGCCAGCCCCATGACCTTGGCAAGGTATTTTATTTCTCTTAGCCTTCATTTCTATGAGGATAAGAGGATATATTGCATGTAAAATAGTTGCACAGAGCAACCAACAGATATTAGCTGTTATTGTTTATTATAATGGTTCATTTCCTACCTGTGGAACTGGCCGTTGGCCCTCAGGGAAGGTGGAGCTGGGGTAGCCCTCCTGGGGTAAGTCACATCTGCAAACGCTTCCGGTTTATTGCACGGAAAGCCAACAGGCACTGGGTCCTCTGGGATACGAAAACCCAGGCATACGCATGCTTACCTTCTTGAGGGAGGGTGGTGGTTACAATCTCATCAAATTCCATAAAGAGCTCTTTAAAGTTGGGGGGACATCTCGTGTTCCTCTTGAACTTTCCTTAATCCCACTGGACACTCCCTGCCTCCCAAACCCCCACTGGCCAGGATCTTCTGGAAGGACTGGTAGCTCTTCTGATACAGCCCCAAAGCCTGGATCTTACACAGCAAAGCAGTGTGGTGAGGCATCTCCTATGTACATGCTCTGACATTGGAAAGCCCTGCCCTTCATTAAGCAGAAGAGCCCTCCTTCCTCCAAATCCCGAAAGCATTTTGGACCTCATCTTCTATTTCTGTGCTATCATCATTTGGATACTTTACTTTCTGATTGTCCGTGAACTCTCTGAGGGTGAATGTGGTATCTTGCTCAGCTTTCAGTGACCAACATGGCACCTGGGGTGAGGCGAGGGCTCAGTAAAGCTGGGTTGAATATTCTATGCCCGGGAAGAAAATTCTGGTGTGGTAGGGAGCATCCATTGGGCCATGATAACAGGCCATGAGAGGAAATTGGGGCCAACGGGGTTTCACCTTGCTTCATTTCTTCTTGTTTTGCTGTGGGCTGGGTGCCTCAAGGCTGAAAGATGGTTCTGTTTGTTTTGGTTCCTGTTAAGTATTGGCACTCTCTGATGGAGGTATTTCAAAAAAAAAGGGGTGGCTTGGGGAAAGGATGTTTAGAAGGTGCTGTAATACTTTGTAGAGAGGATCCCAGCCTCAGCTAACTTTAACATGGCCACAGGCATCATTCCTGAGTTTAGATCAATTCTCCCGGGGAACTGTGGTCCCTAAACAATTCTGAGTGTTTGGGTTGCTATTTGTTTTGGGTTACTTATTTTCAGTTGTAGGAGTCACCCTTGGCTATTTGAGCAGAGCACTGCATGCCTTGTTACTGTCGTTACTGTCATTATTTTGAGCCCATGGCAATGGGTACATGAAACCCAGTTTCCCTTCTGATGAGAAAAAGGTGAGATACCAACAAGGTCCACACAGTGATAATGGGCCTTCATGAGCATCATGGCCAGAGCCAGCTGACAGCGTTCAGCCTGGCCTGCCCCACCATTCCGTCCCTGATGCTTACATCTCTGTCCTGGCCAGTCCTGAGTCCACATCTGCGTGTGGCTCTGGTTTGTCTTACCCTTTGCGTTCCTGCTTAAATCCTCCTGGTCCTTGGTGCCCCCAGGGTACTTCTTCCCACAGGTATCACAGACAGAATAGCTGGATGGGTAGCTCATTGAACAAGGATGGACTGAGGGGGAAGACTTCCGTAATACTCAGTGGCTCAAACTTTCGGCATCTCTACTTCCTGCGCATCGTAAGAAACTGAGTAGAACCAGTTGCTCGTGGCCACTGGAACCAAAGACCTTCCGATCCAGGAAATTGATTTCATCCATTCATCTCTGGTTGAACCGGTTCCAAATGGTGGCTTGTAATAGTCATTTTAACACGTTGAAATATTATTTCTAAAATAGTCATTCAACACAACCTGTCTGGAAGTTTTCTGGAGAACAGATATTTTTGGAATCCTTTTGACAGCTAGGCCAGCACAATTGTGTGGAGAATGACTAATGAGTAAGTCATTTTGTCTCTCAGCCCCACTTTTTGCTAGCAAGCTTTATTGAGCGCCTACTGAATGCTGGCATGATTTTGCTGGGGGCCTAACGCTGTTGACTGTTACCTGCGAGGAGACTCTGGGTGTCAAAGACTGTCCCATGGTAAGGGATATTGATTAGTTTAAGACCAGAGACTTCTTGATAGTCACACTAGCCAAGAGAATTTAGGGCTGAACACAGACCCAGGCAAAGATTGGGATATATGAGCTTTTTAAAAGAGCTTGATTTTTAAAAATACCTCCTGACTCCATTTTCTTCTCTGTGAGTAGACAGAGTTTTCCAAAGTGGGTGTTCTGGTGGCCTTTTATTTGTAATAGGAAGAACTACTTTGGCCGTAGAAGCTTCCATTTGTGTTGTAAGCCTGGAAGGGAGATAGATGATTTTCTTCCAAAAGAGACAAAAACCCTGGCTGGGGGGTTGGGAGGTTGTGCCTCTGGAGGGGTGTGATTACAAGGACCCAGCGCTCAGATCTCCACTTGTGCCCCAGGGAAGCTGGACAAAGCCCTCTGGGGCCAGAGCTGAGCACCACCCAACACAAAAATCCATTCTGCTTGGGGCAGGATAAGAAGGCCTCTGAAGAAGCTTTCAGAAGCGTGAGTGACTGAACTCCCCACAAGGAGGGCAAAGAGGAAGCTGGAGATGGGGCACAGCTGGCCGAGGTAACGTTCACCTCATAAAATGGTGACGGAGTCAGTTGGTGGCAGATGCATGTGCCGCCTCCAATCTCGAGAAGACTGGCCTCGTCAGGAAGGGAGGAGGTCAGCAAGGTTGCCCAGGCCGAGACCCTGTGAGGTCTGATAAGAAAGGGAGCAATTTTAAAAATCAATGGAATATTTACTAGGATCTGAGCATAGTCCTCAATCTATTACAAAGGATGCTTCCCAGGTATCTATAAATAAAAGATGCTTGCCCTTCCGTGCAGGTCTGGAAGAAACTACGACTGGGGAAAGGCATGAGACAGGAAAAAAAAAAAAGCCCTCTCCATATCAGAACCTTCGTGATAGACGGCATGTCCTCCTGACATTTTCATTAGCGGGAAATTTATGTTCCTATTTCTGTCTGTTGTAATGACCATTCACAGCCATGGCGTGGTAGCGGCTAATGGACAGGAATGGGGAGAAGAATTCTTTAATTAATGCAAAATTGAAGCATTTTCTTTTCACACTTTGAGAAGCCAAGTAATTCACAGCAGTTCTTGGCCTTCGAGTGGAGGTAAAATAATTACACACAATTCCTAGTGATTAAAAGATTGTAAAATAGTTTTGGTTTCATCTTAAAATTATGTATCTTGTAAGTGAGAAAGTCTGGAGACGATGAGAACCCTGAGCTTTGGAGCTCAAAGCAGACGCTGCAGAAATGTCCTCCTGGGTTCCCGACTGACCATGGCACGTGGGATCTGGAATTCGGGTCTGGATCTGCCTGAACCCTCTTTGAGCCCCGTTTCTTGCTTGGGTTGTCTCAGGCTTTGCCAGCCAGTCATGGCCATACCTCCCTCACACCCCCCTTTGTTTCTCCCTTTGCATGAAAAACAATTTTTTTTAAATAAAATCCTCCAGTGTCATTCTTTATTTGGTTCCCGCATGATTATTTAGAGTCGGCTGAAAGGGAAACCAGCTCATCTCTGGCTCTTCTCTTGGAAGCAATGGTCTTAGGAGAGTGGGAGCGTGACCTTTTTTGAATCTTTACAATTGCCCCACAAGAGAGTTTTGTTTTGTGGTCTGTTTTTTTTTTTTTTTTTTTTTTTTTTAATTGGAAATCAGGTATCAGAGAGGCTGCTGAGTGCCTGACACAGGTCTGTGGGACCCAGTGCTCTGTGTCTCCCCAGGACTCTTCACTCAGGTGCCATCCGGTGCCAGTCGATCCCCTTTCTCCCTCCTAGAGCATATTTGTAGGGATGCACCAGAGACAGCAAGGTAGAGCAAGAGGCGGATGAGCTAAGAAGAAGAGTTCCGGGGCTTGGTGTTTTAGTCTTCCTGTGTTCTGGAGAGGAGCTCTAGATGGCTGGTATGCTGCCCCTGGGCAGGATAGCCCAGCCCACCCACACTGCCCTGTAGCATCCTGGCGGCAGGGGCCACAGAGGAAGCCCCACACTGGGTTTAGAGATTACTTAAGGGCAATTTTGACAATGTGAGTTTTGTCGTGTGCTAACAGAAGGGCCCATTCTCTTTTCTTTCTTTTCGTTTCCTTTTTCTTTTTTTGAGAGAGAGCACCTGCAAACATGTGAGTGAGTGAGTGAGTGAGTGAGTGACAGAGAGAGAGAGAGACACAGAGAGAGAGACAGAGACAGAGAGAGAGAGAGAGAGAGAGAGAGAGAGAGATGATCTTAAACAGGCTCCCTTTGCTCCCTTTGCCCAGCACGGAGCCAGATATGGGGCTCCACCTCACAGCCAGCAATGAGATCATGACCTGAGCTGAAATTGAATCAGACGCTTAAAGGCTGAGCCACTCAGGCCCCCCAGGGCCCCCCATTTTCCATGAATAATCTCACCAGAAACATAACTATGGCTTTCATTGGTTGTGTCCTGCCAGACACTCTGATAAGCACTTAAAATACACTCTCTTATAGAATCCTTGCAGCCACCCTTCAAGGTATGTATTATCCCCATTGTCTGAGATGTAGAAATTGATGATTAGAATGTTACATAAGTGGATACTCATCTGGGGACCTGAGTGATCTTGTTGGAATGGAAACTCTATCCCTTTCTGGCTGTCGGAATGCAGACAGCTCACTTAGCTCCTCCGAGCTCAGTGCACGGTAACCACAGTCACAAATACGTCCCAGGAGGTCTGTGACTTGTCTAGAGTCCCTGCCTCTGACAGCTCACCCTTGGCACACTTGTCCTTTCTCCACTGACTTGCCCTTGCCCTTGACCATATGTGTGCAGGTCTGGTTTTGTAAACTATTCACTTCCATTGATCTCTGTGTCTATCCCCCAACCAGTAATGCATTGCCATGATTACTATGCCACTACAGTAAGTTTTGAAATCAGATAATGTTGATAAATGTTTACCAAAGTCATCTTTGACTGCTTTTATTACCATATACAAATTTTCAACACACAGGTACTAAAAATATTTCATTACATTTAGATCTCAGTATTTCATTTTTTTAAGCTTTCATTTTAATTCCAGTTTCTTTATTTCATCTTTGAAGCTATTATGAATTATATTGGTTTTAAAATCTCAGTTTCCAATTCTTCATCGCCAGTGTTAGAGATGGGATTTATATTTTTATTTTGATCTTTTAGCTTGTGACCTTGATAATCTCACTTATTATTTCTAGAAATATCTGTATATATTCGTTGGGATTTTCTAAGTGGACAATCATGTGTTCTATGGGTAAGGACAATTTTATTTCTTCCTTTTCAATCTGTATGTTTTCTATTTCCTTTTCTTGCCTTATGGCATTGGCTAACACATCCAGTAAGATGTTAAGTTGGATGACTGAAATAAATATCCTTGTTTTGTTCCCTATCTTGGGAAACATTCAGTCTCTCTCTAGGAAGCATGATGTTAGCTATGCTTTTGTACATGTCCTCTAACTGGTTTTCATCAGGTTGAGGAATTTACATCCTATTTCTGATTTACTTTTTTAAAAATATAAATGGATGTTGAATTTTGTAAAATTCTTCCTCTGCATAAATTTATTTGTTCGTGTGGTGTTCGTTTTTGGACTGTTAATATGGTGTATTACACTGATTGGTTTTCAAACATTGAAACAGCCCTACTCCCCCAGGATAAATCCCACTTGGACATGATATACTATTATTTTTATATATTGCTGTATTTAATTTGCTAACATTATGTTGGAGACTTCTGCATTTAGGTTCACAGGGGATATTGGTCTGTAGTTTTCCCTTTTTGTACTGTTTATGTCTGGTTTTGGTATCACAACAATTCTGACCTCATTAGTTGGAACATCCTCCTATTTTCAGGAAGAGATTATGTAGAATTGGTGTTGTTTCTTTAAATATTTGTTAAAACCATCTGAGCCTGGAGTTTTCTTTTTCAGAACTTCTGCTTTTTAAACTACCAGTTCGATGTCCTTACTAGTTATAAGACTATTCAGGTTATATATTTCTTCTTGGATAGATTTTGGTTGTTTATGGTTCTCAAAGAATTGGCTCATTTAGCCTAAGTTGTTGAACTTATGTACATAAGGTTTTTCCATAGTATTCCTTTATTCAGCTTTTAATATCTTTGGTGTCTATCCATAGCCTCCATCTTGTCGTCTCTGCTGTTTATAATATATGTTGCCTTCTTTTTTTCTTGTCAGTCTGGCTAAATTTTTATATTTTCTTTTTATCTTCTCAAAGAATCAACTTTTGTTTTATTGCCTTTTCTCTATCGATTTTTATTTTAATTTTCTTTTATTTCTCTTAACTATTTCCTTCCTTCAGCTTGCTTGGGGTTTATTTTACCCTTTTTCTAGTATCTTAATGTAGAAGCCTAGATTGTTGATTTGAGATCTTTCTTCCTTTCTTTTTTGTAATTTTTTTTTTTTTTTTTTTTGACAGAGAGAGAGACAGAGCATGAGCGGGGCAAGGACAGAGAGAGAGGGAGACACAGAATTGGAAGCAGGCTCCAGGCTCTGAGCTGTCAGCACAGAGCCCGATGCGAGGCTCGAACTCACAAACTGCGAGATCATGACCCGAGCCGAAGTCGGACGCTCCACTGACTGAACCACCCAGGCGCCCCTATCAAAGTTAAGGCAAACTTTGAATCATAAATTTTTCTCTAAGCACTGATTTAAGGGCACGCCACAATTTTTATATGCTGCCTTTGCCTTTTCCTTCAGTTCAAAATATTATCTAAATTTCCTTGACATTTCTTCCTTGATCCATATCATTTTTAATAGAAATTTCTAGAGCACTTTTATGCCTACAGAAAAATTTAGCAGAAAGTGCGGAGTTCTCAAGTTTCTCTCCCCATAGTTTCCCTGCTCATTGATATCTTGCATTGGTGTGATACATTTGTTATAATTGTTGAACCAAAATTGATACATTGTTATTAGCTAAAGTCCGCAGTTTACATTAGGATTCATTCCTTTGTGCGGTTCAGGTTTTTCCAATTGCATAAAGTCATGTATCTATCATGTATCATTAAAGTATCAGTAAAATAAATTTACTGTCCTAAAGAGACCTTGTATTCTACCTGTTCATCTTCTCACCACTCCCACTTTCCCCTCCAACTCCTGACAACAACTGATCTTTTTGCTGTCTCTGTGGTTTTATCTTTTACAAAATGTTAATAGTTGGAATCATACAATATCTCCTCTTTCCAGACTGGCTTCTTTCACTTACATGAATCTGAGTTTTCTCTATGTTTCTTGATGGCTTGATAGGTCATTTCTTTCTATCACTAAGTAGTATTCCATTATGGATGTACCACTGTTTATCAATTCACTTATTGAAGGACATTTTGGTTCCTTCCATTTTTTGGTCAATTATGACTAAAGCTGCTATAGACATTTATGTGTAGATTTTCGCATGAAGTGTGGACATATGCTTCCAACCCATTGGGTGGATACCTAGAAGCACAATTCCTGGATCTTATTATAAGATTGTGTTTAGCTCTGTAAGAAACTGTCAAATTGTCTTCCAAAGTGGTTGTGCCATTTTGAATTCCCACCAGCAATGAATGAGGGTTGCTCTACATTCTCACCAGTTGCTTAACACCAACACCTCTGGTGTTGAAAGTGTTTTGGATTGTAGCCATTCTAATAGGTGTGGAGTGGTAGCACATTGTTTTCATCTGTAATCTCCTAATGACACGTGATGTTAAGCATCTTTTCATATGCGTATTTGCCATCTGTATATCTCCTTTGGTCAGGTGTCTGTTCAGATATTTTGTTCACTTTTTAAGGGGGTTATTTCCTTTCTTATGATAGACTTGTAAGAGTTCTTTGTATATTTTGGATACAAGTCCTTTATCACATATGTGTTTGCAAATATTTTTCCTCAGCCCCTGGCTTGTCTTTTTATTCTCTCAACAGTGTCTGTCACAGAGAAGAAGTTTTCCATTTAAATCAAGTCTGACATCAATCTTTTCTTTCATGGATCGTGATTCTGATGCATCTAAAATTTCATTGCCAAACCTAAGGTCACTTAGATTTTCTCTTGTGTTATCTTCTAAGAGTTTTATTGCTTTGTATTTTACATTTAGGTCTGTGATACATTTTGAGTTAATTCTTGTGAAAGCATAAGTTCAGTGAATAGATTGATTTTTTTTTTTTTTTTTTTGACATGGGATGTACACTTGATCCAGGATAATTTGTTGAACACTATCTTTTTTCCATGTGATTGTCTTTGCTTCTTCATGAAAGAACAGATGACTATATTTGTATAGGTCTATTCATGTTCCATTAATCCATTTGTCTATCTTTGCCAATACCACATTATCTTGATTACTGTAGCTTTATAGCAAGACTTGGACTTGGGTGCTGTCAGCCCTTTGACTTTATTCTTCTTCAATAAAATGTTAACTATTCTGGGTCTTTTGCCTTTCCAAATAAACTTTGAAATGCATTAGTTGATATCCACAAAGTAACATGTTGAGGTTTTGATTGGTATTTCATTGTATCTATGGATCGAGTTAAGAAGAACTGATATCTTGGGGCGCCTGGGTGGCGCAGTCGGTTAAGCGTCCGACTTCAGCCAGGTCATGATCTCGCGGTCCGTGAGTTCCAGCCCCACGTCAGGCTCTGGGCTGATGGCTCGGAGCCTGGAGCCTGTTTCCGATTCTGTGTCTCCCTCTCTCTCTGCCCCTCCCCCTTCATGCTCTGTCTCTCTCTGTCCCAAAAATAAATAAAAAATGTTGAAAAAAAAATTAAAAAAAAAAAAAAAAGAGAAGAACTGATATCTTAACAATATTAAATCTTCCTATCCATAAGCATGGGATATCAGATATATTTATATTTATTCAGATCTTTGATTTTTTTTTCATCAGAGCTAGGTAGTTTTCTTCATATGGATATTGTACATATTTTGTTAGATTTATACTTAGATATTTATTTTTTTGTCCTAATGTAAATGGTGTTATATTTTAAATTTCAAATTTCACTCATTCATTGCTGATATAGAGGAAAGCAATTTTCTCCCCTTATTGAATTAGGTAGGATTTTCAGAATGATGTTTGCAATGATAAGAGGGACCCTTGCCTTGTTCTTGGTCAAAAAGGGAAAGTAGCTAGTTTCTCACCCTTCACTATGATGTTAGCTATAGGGTCTTTGTAGCTATTCTTTACCACATTGAGAAATATCCACTCTGTTCCTAGTTTGTTGAAAGATTTTATCATAAATAGATGCTGAAGTTTGTCAAATAATTTTTATGCATCTGCTCATATGATTATATTATTTTTCTTCTTTGGCTTATTGATATGATGAATCATGCTAATTGATTATTGAATGCTTAACTGGCCTTACATATTTGGAATAAATTCCACGTGGTCATGGTGAATAATTCTTTTTGTAAATTGTTGGATTTGATTTGCTAATGTTTTGTTGAGGATTTTTGCATCTATGTTTATAAAAGAAGTTGGTCTGAAGTTTATCTTTCTTGTTGTGTCTTTGGTTCTGATGTGAGGTAATACTGGCCTCATTGGATGACTTAAGAATTGTTTCCTCTGCTTCTACATTCTGGAGCAGATTCTACAGAATTGGTATAATTTCATCCTTAAGGGTCGAACATAATTTACCTGTGAAACTATCTGGACCTGGTGCTTTCTGTTTTGGAAATTTATTAATTACCGATTCAATTTGTCTAATAAACATAGGCCTATAAAGATTATCAATTTTTCCTGGTGGGAGGGCTAGTAGATTCTATCTTTCAAGGAGTTGGTCCATTTCCCCTAAATTAGCAAATTTGTGGACAAAGAATTATTTATAATAACTCTTTATTAGCTTTTTAATGTTCATGGGTCAGTAGTGATGGCCCCTTTTTCATTTCTGATGTTAGCAATTTTTATCTTCACTCTTTTCTTCTTGGTAAGCCTGGCTAGCTGTTTTTCAATTTTATTGATATTTTCAAAGAACCTACTTTTGGTTTTATTGATTTTCTCTATTGTTTCCCTAATTTCAATTTTACTTATTTATTTTCTGATCTGTATTATTTCTTTTCTTCTGCTTACTATGGATTTAATTTGCTCTTCAGTTTCTAGTTTTCCTGTGGTAGAAGGTTAAATTATTGATTTTAGATCTTTCTTCTTTTCTAATATATGCATTCACTATTATAAATTTCCCTATAATTACTGCTTTACTGCATCCCATAAATTTTAATAGATTGCATTTTTATTGTCTTTCAGTTCAAAATATTTTAAAATTTCTCTTGAGACTTCTTTGACTCACATATTATTTAGAAGTGTGTTTAATCTCCAAATATTTTGGGATTTTCTAGCTCTCTGTTATTGATTTCTAGCCTAATTCCATTATGGCTGGAGACTATCCTCTGTATGATATCTCTTCTTTCAAATTTGTTAAAGTATGTTTTATGACCTAGAATGTGTTCTATCTTAATGAATGTTCCATGTGTGCTTGAGAAGAATGTGTTGTTGGATTGAACTGCCATTGTTGGATGAAGTATTCTATAAAAGTCAATTAGGTCCAGTTGATTGATGGTGCTGTATGTTTAACTATATCCTTACTGATTTTGTGCCTGCTGGATCTGTCAATTACTGGCAGAGGGATGTTAAAGTCTCCAACTATAATACTGGATTTGTCTATTTCTCTTTGTAGTTCTATTAGTTTTTGTCTCACATGTTTTGATGTTTTGTTACTAGGTGCATGCACATTAAGAATGGCTATGCCTTTTTGGGAAACTGACCCCCTATTATTATGTAATGTCTGTCTTTATCCCTGATCATATTCCTTGCTCTTAAGTCATCTTTGTCTGAAATTAATATAGCCACTCCAACTTTCTTTTGATTAGTGTTAGTATGGTATATTTTTCTCCATTCTTTTACATTTAATCTAACTGTGGCTTTGTATTTAAAATGGGTCACGTACAGACAACACATAGTTGGGCCTTGCTTTTTTTAACCCGCTGTGATAATTTCTGTCTTTTAATTGGCATATTACACCACTCACATTTTAAAAGATTATCGATAAAGTTGGATTACTATATTTGTAATTTTTAAAATTCACTGTCCTTGTTCTCTGTTTCTTTTTCTTGTCTTCCACTCTTTTTCCCCTGCTTTCTCTGGCGTTTGTTGAGCATTTTATATCATTCTATTTTTTCTTCTTTCTTCAGGATATTAATTATATTTCTTTCTTTTTTAAAAAAATTTTTAAATGTTTATTTACTTTTGAGAGAGAGCAAGAGTGAGCCAGGGAGGGGCAGAGAGCAAGGGAGACACAGAGTCCGAAGCAGGCTCCAGGCTCTGAGCTGTCAGAACAGAGCCCGACGCAGGGCTCGAACTCATGAATGATGAGATCATGACCTGAGCTGAAGTCAGACGCTTAACTGACTGCGCCACGCAGGTGCCCCTATTTCCATTTAAATTTTTAAAAGTGGTTGCCCTAGGGTTTGCAGGATATTTTTACAATTCATGCAAGTCCACTTTCAAATAACACTAAGCTTCATGTTTAGTGCAAGTACCCTACAAGTATTCCCAATTCTTACCTCAGATCCCTTGGGGCACTCCTGCCATTCATTTTCCTTATCCCTAAATTATGCTCCCTGAATACATTGTTGCTATTATTATTTGGAACAAGGAATTATCTGTTGGACCAAATAAGAATAATAAATATAAAATATTTCATTTTATTTTCATTCATTTCTTTTCTAAATCTCTTTCTTTCTCTCTCTCTCTTTTTTGAAGCGTAGTTAACACACAACGTTACATTAGTTGCAGGTGTACAACATAGTGATTCAACAATTTTGTATGGTCTGCTGTGCTCCCCACAAGTGTAACTACCGGTAATCTGTCATCACGCAACACTACTAAATTGCCATTGACTGTACTCCCTATGCTGTGCCTTTCATCCCTGTGACTTATTCGTTCCAGAACTGGAAGCCTGTACCTCCCATTCCCCTTCACCTGCTTATATATCTTTCTTTCTTGGGGTACCCCAGAGGGGCTCACTAAGTTAAGTGTCTGACTTTGGCTTAGGTCCTGATCTCCTGGTTCATGGTTTTGAGACCCTTGTCGGGCTCTGTGCTGACAGCTCAGAGCCCAGAGCTTGCTTCCAATTCTGTGTCTCCCTCTCTCTGCCCTTTTCCTGCTCTCTGTCTCTCTCTCTCTCTCTCTCAAAATAAAAACAAACAAACATTAAATCTCTATATCTATCTATCATCATCTATCTTCCTTTCTTAATGCAAATCTGAGTTTGCAACCTATATTATTTCATTTTCTCTCAAGAATTTCCTTTAACATTCCCTGCAAGTGACAAATTCCTACTGGTGACAAATTTCATATATATATATATATATATATATATATATATATATATATTCATAGAAAGTATTTCTCCATCACTTTTGAAGGATAATTTCATTGGATAGAGAATCTAGGTTGATGATTGTTTTTTTTTTTGTTTTTTTTTTTCAACTCTTTAAATATTCCACTCACCTCTTGCTTGCTTGGTTTCTGAAGAGAAGCCTGATGTAATTCTTATCTTTTTCTCCTCTGCAAATAAGCTGTTTTTGTCCCCTCTGGATTTTTTTCAAGATTTTGTCTTTGTCATTGATTTTATGCAGTTTGAATGTGATATGGCTTGGTGTGGTATTTGGTATTTATCCTACTTGGTGTTCTCTGAGCTTCCTGGATCTGCAGTCTGGTGTAGGTCGTTAACTTTGGAAAATCCTCAACCATTATTATTTCGGATATTTCTTCCTTCCCGCCCCTCTCTTTTCCTTCTAGTATTCCCTCAGCATTTATGTTGTATCCTTTGTCCTCCAGTTCTTGGAAATCCCGTTCAATCCTTTTCATTCTTGTATTTTTCTTTTTTCAATTTAGTTTTGGAAGTTTCTATTGGTGTATCTCCAAGTTCACTGTTATCTCTTTGGTTTTATCTAGTCTACTGATGTGTCTATCAGTTTTCATCTGTTCCCTGTTTTTGTCTTCCAGTATTTCCTTTAGATTTGTTTTTCTTAGCTTCCATTTCTCTGTTTACATTATCTGTCTCTTCTTTCATATTGTCCATTTTTTTTCCATTTGCGTCCTTAACATATTAATCACTTATTTAAAATTCCCACACTGATTACTTCCAAAATTTCTGCCAAATTTAAGTGTCGTTCTGATTCTTGTTTCACCATGTTAGATTATGTTTCTATTTGTTTGCTCCTTTGTTTGTTTGTTTTTCAGAATGATTGTAATTTTTGGTTGAAAGCTATGTCTGTTGTTTTGGATACAAAGAACCACGATAGTATGGTCAAAGAACATGACTGCAATTCTTTTAAATTTGTTATGTGACCCAAGATATGGCCTATGCTGCTGACTGTTCCCTGTAAACTTGCAAAGAATATACATTCTGCTGTTGTTGTGGTAAATGCTATATAAATGTTAAGTAGATCCAGGTGGTTGATGGTTTTCAGTTCTTCTGTCTCCTTGATGATATTCTATTTGTTGTATCTTTAACGAGGAGAGATGTATTGAAGTTTTCAAGGATGATTGTGAATTAGCCTGTTTCCTTTTTCAGTTAAATCAGTTTTGCTTTATGTATTTTAAGGCTATAGAGTTAGATGCATACATATTTATGATTGCTATGACTTTTTAGTGAATAAACCTTTCTACTATTTGTATCGACCCTCTTTATTTCTGATAACTTTTCTTGCTCTGATTTTGTTTTCCTTTTTCACTTTGTCTGATATTAATATAAGCATTCCAAGTTTCTTTTGCTTAGTGTTTCCGTGATACATTACTTTCCATTACTTTACTTTAATCATCCAATATCAACATATTTACAGTGAGTTTTTGTTGGTACCATGCAGTTGGGCCTTTTAAAAATCCATCTGATAGTCTCTGTCTTCTAACTCATGTCTTTTTGTTTGTTTAAGTTTTTAAAAAGTGTATATGTAGTTTTTTAGTATTATTTTTATCATAGTAAAATGCACAACAAAAGTTTACAATTTTAACCATTTTTAAGTGTACAATCTACTGGTATTGAGAGCATTCAGTGTTGTGTAGCCATCACCCCTATCAATTTCCAAAGCTTCTTCATCACTCCAAACAGTAACTTTGTACCCATTAAACAATAACTTTTCATTTCTCCCTACCCCAGGCCATGGTGACCATTATTGTACTTTTTGTCTCTTGAATTTGTGTATTGTAAATACCTCGGATAAGTGAAATCACACAATATTTGCTACTTTGTATCTGGCTAATTTTACTTAGGTTCTTTGTCTCTTGAATTTGTGTATTGTAAGTATCTCAGATAAGTGAAATCATACAACACTTGCTACTTTGAATCTGGCTAATTTTACTTAGGTTCGTAAGTAAAATTACATAAGGTTACATAAGTTTTACTTATGTTTAGGTTCGACCGTGTTATTGAATGTATCAGAATCCCATTTCTTTTTAAAGTTGAATAATATTCTCTAGTGCATATATCCAATATTTTGTTTGTTCATTCTTCCGTTGAGAGACATTTGAGTTGTTTCCACATTTGGCTATTATAAATAATTCTGCTATGAAACTTGGTGTACTAGTACCTGTTTGAATCCTTGCTTTCAGTTCTTTGGGGTGTAGACCTAGAAATAGAATTGCTGGGTCATAAGATAATTCTGTGTTTAACTTCTTTGAGTAATGGCAAACCATTTCCACCAAAGCTGCACCAATTTACATTCCCACCAACAATACAGAAGGGTTCTAATTTGTCCATATCCTTGACAACACTTGTTTTTTTTTTTTTTTTAATAGCTATCCTGATTAGTATGAAGTTGTGTCTCATTGTGGTTTTGATTTGTATTCCCTTAATAAATTATATTGTGCATCTTTTTTTTTCTCCAAGTT
Organism: Panthera onca; assembly: GCF_046562875.1. Classification (NCBI taxonomy): domain Eukaryota; kingdom Metazoa; phylum Chordata; class Mammalia; order Carnivora; family Felidae; genus Panthera; species Panthera onca. Next base: position 21,892,644 of record NC_138353.1, on the reverse strand, counting down.
TTTATTTGAATTCCAGGTAGTTAACATACAGTGTAATATTAGTTTCAGGTATAGAATTTAATGATTCATCCCTTACATACAACACCCAATGCTCATCACAATGAGGGCCCTCCTTGAACCCAACCCCTCACCCTTCTCCCCTCCAGTAACCATCAGGTTGTTCTCTATAATTAAGAGTCTGTTTTGTGGTTTGTCTCTCTCCCCTTTTCCCCCTCTGTGTTCATTTGTTTTGTTTCTTAAATTCCACCTATGAATTCATGCACTTATTGACCATTTGTGTATCTTCTTTGGGAAAAATGTCTATTCAAGTCCTTTGTTTTTTTAAAAAAAAATGTTTTGTTTTGTTATTATTGTGCTACAGGAGTTCTTTTTATATCCTGATTATTACTCTTATCAGATATATGATCTGAAATATTTTCTTCCACTCTGTGGTTTGTCTTTTTAATATCTTAATAATGTTCTTAGATGCACAAGTGTTTTTAATTTTGCTGAAGTCCAAATGATCTATTTTTTGCCTATATATTTGGTATCATATCTAAGAAATTACTGCCAAATGCAATGCCATTTTTTGGCAGAATTTACATAGTTTTAGCTCTTTTGTTTAGATCTTGATTTATTTTGTGTCAATGTTTATATGCAGCACAAAATAAAGCTTTATTTTTTGGTATGTGGATATCCAATTTTCCCAGGACCATTTGTTGAAAAGACTGTCTTTTTTCCATTGAATGGTCTTCATATTGTTGTCAAGAATGATTTTATCTTATATAAGAATTCATTTCCGTGCTCTGTTCAGTTCCATTGGTCTGTATGTCTGCCCTTATGCCAATACCACACTGCACTCATTACTGCAGTTTTATAGTCAGTTTTGAAATCAGAAGTGTGAGTCCTCCACCTTTGTTCTTTTTCAAGATTGTTTTGGCTACTTGGGGTCCCTTGGGATTCCAAATTAATTTTAAGATGAGTTTTTCTATTTTTGCAAAAAAACATCATTAGGATTGTGAGAGGGATTGCACTGAATCTGTAGATACCCTTGGGCAGTACTATTATCCTAATGTAGTGAGTCTCACAAATCATGAACACAAGATATCTTTACATCATTTATGTCTTCTTTAATTTCTCTCAGAAATGTTTTGTCGTTTTCAATATATGTCTTTTGTCTCTTTGGTTAAATTTATTACTAAGTATTTTATTTTTTTGAGTGCTATTGTAAATAGAAATGTTTTCTTAATTTCCTTTGGGGATGGTTAATAGTGTATAGAAATACAACTGACTTGGGGGTTAGATTTTGTATCTTGCAACTTTGATGAATTTATATCTTCATTTTCATAGATTTTCTTGTGGAACATTTAGAATTTTCTACGTGTAAGATTATGTCAGTTTTGAATACATAATTTTACTTCTTCTTTTCTAATTTGAATGTTTTCTTTATTTGTTTTTTACTTAAATGTTCTGGTTAGGATTTGCAGTACATTAATAGAAATGGTAAAAGCTGTCATCCTTGATTTTGACCTTAAGGGAAAACTTCCAGTCTTTCACCATTGAGTATGATGTTAGCTACAGGTTTTTCATATATGGCCTTTATTATACAGGAGAAGTCTTCTTCTATTATTATTATGTTGAATGTTTTTATCATGAAAAGGTATTGCAATTTATCAAATGCTTTTTCTGCATCAATTGAGATGGTTCTCTGTAATTTGTCTTTCTTTTTTCTATTAATGCTTTGTATTCCATTGATTGATTTATGTATTTTGAGCCATCTTTGCATTCCAGGAGTAAGTCACACTTAGTGATTTTACTATGCTGCTAAATTCAATATGCTAGCATTTTGTTGAAGAATTTTTTATCATTTTTCTTGATCTGTAGTTTCTTGCATCATCTTTGTCTAGCTTTAGTATTGAAGTAATGCTCACCTCATAGAATGAGATAGGAAATGGTCTTTACTCTTCAATATTTTTGGGAAAGTTTGAGAAGAACTGATATTTCTTAATATTTTTCACTTTTCTCTGTCCTTCTTTTGGATATTTGAAGATGCATTGCTATTTCCCTTTTACTTGTTTATTTATTTTCTTACATTTTAAAAATTGAAGTGAAAAATATATGTAAGTAATTAAAACAGTGTGTTGTTGGCATAAGGACAAATGTATGGAGAATAGAATATCGTTTAGGGTCCAGAAATAAACCCATATTTTTATGGCCTGTTGGTTTTTGACAAGGATACCTAGATCATTTAGTGGGGAGAGAATGGTCTCTTGAATAAATGGTGCCTGGACAACTGGGTATTCACTATACAATGAAACTGGACCTGCCCTTCATGCCATAAATAAAAAAAAAAATTAAAACCAAATGGTTCAATGACCTAAATATAATAGCTAGAAATATAAAACAGAAGAAAACATAGGGATAAATCTTCATTACCTTGGATTTGGTAATCCTTTTATTTTTATTTATTTATTTTTTCATTTTGAGAGAGGCAGAGTACGAGCAGGGGAGAGGCAGAGAGAGAGGGAGAGAAGAAATTCCAAGCAGGCTCCTAGTGGTCAGTGTGCAGAGCCTGATGTGGGGCTTGAGCCCGTGAAACATTGAGATCATGACCTGAGCCAAAATCAAGAGTTGGATGCTTGACCAACTGAGTCACCCAGGCACCCTGGTAATGGATTCTTAAATATGACACTAAAAACATGAGCAACCAGGGGCATCTGGGTGGCTCAGTTGGTTAAACATCTGACTTTGGCTCAGGTCATGATCTCAGGGTTGGTGAGCTCGAGCCCCTTGTGGGGCTCTGTGCTGACAACTCAGAGCCTGGAGTCTGCTTCAGATTCTGTGTCTCCCTCTCTCTCTACCCCTCCCTCATTCATGCTCAGTCTCTCTCTCTCTCTCTCCATTTCTCTCAAAAATAAATAAACATTAACAAAAAAAGTAAGCAACCAAAGAAAAAAATAAATACATTGGACTCTATCAAAGTTAAAACCTTTTGTGCATCCAAATATGTTGTAAGGAATAATTATGCTGCTTACAATGGTTTTTTGCTTGTTTGTTTTTGTTTCTTTTGATAATCAGCTAGTTGTGGACATGTCATACACCATGGGGGGTGGGCATACAAAAGTGAAAGAGATTTATTATACTCACAGGTCCTACAAGAGGGAAGCATGCCATGCCACTCAGGGGCCATATGAGAGGAACTCCCGGGGAGCAGGTTGAACGAAGCAGATGGGGAATCAAGAAGAAGGGCTAGGGGCCATGGGCAGGTGCCTTTATTGGGGTTAGGGTGGAATATGCAAACACAAAAAGCATGAGGGATTTCATTGGTGTGTTAGAATGTTACTAAGTCAGGGAAGAACAAGAAAGGGAACTTATGGCAGTGACCACTCTGGTGCACCTGAGCTTGGTGTTTATAATCTGTTTGTGGGGATATTGAGGCCATTGAAAAAAGATAAAGTTTTAGAAAGGTATTATGAAGAAAGTGAAAAATCAACTTACAGAAGGGGAAATTTTTAAATTGTATATCTTGGTCTTATAAGTGTCTAGTATCCAGAATATATAATAAACTCATACAACTCAACAACAAAAAACAAATGACACAATTAACTATTTATTTTTGACTCCATACATTTTATAGTTCTGTTTAGTGATAGCTGTAAGGATCGTCATCTACATACTTAAATTCTCACAGTTTATTTACAATTTGCAACTTTTACCTTCCCTCATTTATGTTGTTGTTTTTATATGTATTACATTTACTTACATTAGAAATGCCATTGGACAATGTTATACATTTTGCTTTCAACTTTTATGTATATTATAAGGCGCTTAAGAAGAGAAAAATAGTCTATTATGTTTACCCAGCTATTTACCATTTCTATTACTCTTCCTTTATTTATGATGTTCTGAATTTCCCCTGGTATTATTTCCCTTCTTCTTGAAATACTTTCTTTAGCATTTCTCCTAGATCAGGTTTAGTGTGGTTATAATTCTCCTAGATTTACTTAATCTGAGAATGTCTTTATTTCATCTTTACTTTATTCTCAAAGAATTATTTCCACTGGATACAGAATTGTAGGTTAAGAGTTATCTTTTTCAGCCCCTTAAGAGCATTGCACCACTTCTGGTCTCCATGGCTTTTGATGATTATTCAGCAGGCATTCAAATAATTATTTTTATTATATATATATATGAGTGCTTTAAATATTTTTTCTTTGCTTTCAATTTTCAAGTTTAATAATGATGTCTCTGGCCATGGATTTCTTTGACTTTATCCTTTTGAGTTTCATGAGTTACTTGAACTTGTAAATTTATGCATTTCATCAAATTTGGGAAGTTTTCAGCCATCATCTATCATCTCTCTCTCTCTCTCTCTCTCTCTCTCTCTTTCTCTATCAGCTTTCTTTCTTTCATATACTAATTTCTTCTGTGGAAATTTAATGATACAAATATTGGACCTTTGGTATTTTTCCACTGGTTCCTCAGTCTCTGTTCATTTCTTTCTCTGTTATTCAGATTGGATAATTTTTTTGAATCTACTTTTAAGTTCAGGAACTCTTTCTTATGTCATCTCCTGGCTATTAAGCTAATACAATGAATTTTTTAAATGCTGTCATTGTTTTGCAGTTGTAAAATTTTTATTTTATTCTTTTGTGTATCTTCTATTTCTGTTCTATTTCTGAGACATTATTGCTTTCTATTTATTTCAAGAGTGTTTTCCTTATTTATTGGAACATGGTTATAATAGGTGCTTTATTTTTTTAAGTCTATTTATTTATTTATTTATTTATTTATTTATTTTTTTTAAATTTTTTTTTTCAACGTTTTTTATTTATTTTTGGGACAGAGAGAGACAGAGCATGAACGGGGGAGGGGCAGAGAGAGAGGGAGACACAGAATCGGAAACAGGCTCCAGGCTCCGAGCCATCAGCCCAGAGCCTGACGCGGGGCTCGAACTCACGGACCGCGAGATCGTGACCTGGCTGAAGTCGGACGCTTAACCGACTGCGCCACCCAGGCGCCCCTATTTATTTATTTTTGAGAGAGAGAGAGAGAGAGAGAGAGAGAGAGAGAACAGGTGGGGGAGGGGCAGAGAGAGAGAGGGAGACACAGAATCCGAAGCAGGCTCCAGACTCTGAGCTGTCAGTGCAGAGCGTGAGATGGGGCTCAAACCCACAAACTATGAGATCATGACCTGAGCTGAAGTCGGATGCTTAACTGACTGAGTCACTCAGATGCCCCATAATAGCTGCTTTAAACTCATGTCTTCAAAGTTCCATCTATGGAACACTGTATCATCTCAGGTTTGGGGTCTGTTGATTATCTTTTCATTGAGTAAAATAGAAATTTTCTTGATTCTTCATATGCTAAGTATTTTTGGAATACATCTTGGACATTTTGAAGATTATTCTAGATGCTGGATCTTGCTTGACTCTTCTGAATAATGTTCATTTTTGTTTTGTTTTGTTTCAGAAGTAAGTCAAACCAGTTTCCTTCAAGACAAAGACCACAGTCTGTGGGTTCTTGGTTCCAATGTAAAATTCTATTTTTAAAGCTAATAATTTGGCTATTCAGACCTGGTCTTCATGTGTGTCACCTAATGTCCAGTCTGAAACCCAGGGGGTAATATATTACCTCTGTACTGTAGTTCCCAGAGATTTGGGTATGTTGCTTAAGGTCAGATCCATGCATATGCGATTTGCATGCAAGCCCAGAAGTTCATACACAACTTTATAAAAACACCTTCTTGAGCATTTTCCTCTACATAATCTCTTAAACACTTTTCCACTCTCAAATACTTTCCTTCCTGGACTTTTGACTAGTTTTCCTGCTCTCATGTTTTTTCCTGCAACTGCATCTACGTCCCGAGTCAAAGGAGAAGATAGATAATCCTCATGCTTTGGGGACCACAGATCCTCTGGTCAGAGAAGAAGTATTTCTCTCCTTTGCAGTCTTCGCATCTTATCAGACACTGCTGTTACTCTCTCATGGGAGGATTGCTTTGTGGCTGGAGCAGAAGAGAATGAACAAACAAAAATAAAACACATTAAATAAAAAATAGAAATTTTTCTTCACTGTCTCTGTAGGGTCACTTTTATGTTTTTTTTTTTTTTTTTTTTTTTTTGGTCATAAACAGAAGACTTATCTTGGGCCTTTTTCCTGATGGTACCTGGTACACATTTCCAGATTTTGGACTGACTTTGAGTTCAGCTGGGAGAAACCCAAGTGGAGGAGGGAAACAAAGGAGGCTCACTGCTGTTTTGGTGGCATTTTGGTATCTGTTTCCCTTCTCCAATTCCTTGCTGTTTTTTTCCTTTTGGAATCTTAGGACCACTGCTGTGTCCATTCTGTACAGTTTTGGTGAGAGGCAGTGAGAGAGACAGGGTGGAGTATGCTTACCCCATGTTAACCGGAACTAGAAACCCAGTAGCTTATTCTTATTCCCATTTTGTCATGGAGAAAACTGATCTTTCAGAAGGTAATTTTGTCTTATTTCCTTTTGTTTTGTTTCCCCTTAAAACCCAGTAGTACTAAGTGACAGAACTAGAGTGTTAACCTCACTATATTTTATTTTAAGGTCTTTTATCTGCCCGCCAACTGCCAGTTCAGGAAGTCTAGATCCGATCTGTAGATGTGGGACAGTGACTAAAGTACAAATATAGTGAGCTGACTTAGCTGACTCTTAAATGAATCATGGTAGCAAGATCTCTCAGTTGGAGGTCATAAAGTCTATACTTCATTATTTATTTGTCCTAAATCCTTAACCAGTACTGGTCCTATTGCAGGAACTCATTTTTTTAAAAGATTATTAAGAAATATATACTTAGAAGTATATCTAAGGATTCTCCCTGTGTTGACATTCTTTTATTCTATGATTTTCAGAAGATGTCTTCTAGACACTCAGTAAAGGAAGAAAACTTAGGAGACTGGGTTATACAGGTATTAAATTGTGTAAGATGAATGGGACTCAAGTTCTGTCCTACTTAATGATTAGGCAAGATTTATTGACACAGAGAAGGAGTAGGGCTGTTAGATACTCTTGTTTGTAGGTTTCTAGCAGTATTCCCCACCCCACCGCCTCCCCCCAGTTACATCAGTCTTACCTATCCCTCCCATACGTTCGATTCTTGTATTTCCATGAGGTTGAAAATTGGCATATTCATCTTCTTTGTCATAAAGATTGGTGTGGGGATGGCTACATGACCCAAACCTACCTAATCAGATCCTTTAATTCTGGAACAATTGAGAAAGAGAAGATTTATTTCTTGCATTAGTTAAGCTGATAAGTTGACAGCATAGTATTTTTTTTTCCTTCCTTCACCCATTTACCCACCCTACCCTCCCTTTGGCAACTACCAATCTGTTCTCTATATCTATGAACTTGGTTTGGTGTTTGTTTGTTTGTTTGTTTGTTTTGAAGATTCCACATATAAGTGAGATCATATGGTATTTATCTTTCTGTGTCTGGCTTATCTCACTTAGCGTAACGCTATGTTGTTGCAAATGTCAAGATTTTGTTATTTTCTTATAGCTGAATAGTATTCTCTTGTGTATAGATATAGATTAGGTATAGGTACAGATATAAGATTATTGTTCCATTTTTTCTGTCCAGAATTTTAGTTATAATCTATATATACTTATATATAGTCTATATTTATCTATATCTACATATACAATGGAACACTATACCTGTGTCTATAGAATATTTAGCATATAGAATAATATCTATATCATAGCTATCTATCTGGATCACATCTTCCTTATCCATTTTTCCATTCCACGGGGACACTTAGGTTGTTCCCATATCTTTGTTACTGTAAATAATGTTGCAAATGACACACAGATGCATGTACCTTTTCAAAGTAGTCTTTTCATTTTCTTCAACAGCCTAATGTTCTCGATTGTCATCTTTCCACTAATGAAGGAAAAGCTTCAGGAGGGTAAAGCCAGTGCAGAGAGAACTAGAGCCAAGGATACGGGGGGATGCAAAGCCTGAAAATGTTGTTTGAGACTCTAGATGTAGCCACGCCAGATACCAAATACTTTTCGTTTTTTCATCTATGTACATCAGGAACGTCTCTTTGTGCTTAAACCAGCATGAACTAAGATGAGTAATATAGCAACGAGAAGAATCTGAGAATGAGCCTGGGACTTTTTGGGACTGTAGAGGAGACACTGAGGCTTTTATACTAAAAGTAGTTTTGCAGGAGAAATGAGTAATGACGTTATAAGGATAGATTTCGGCCAGATCTTGGATTATTTGTTTTATCAGGCCAAAAATGTTTAAAATTTTCTTTAGACAAAGGAAAATGAGGAGCTGTCTGAGCTGGGCTGATGCAGTATCATATTTTCAAAGAATACCGGTTGATCTGGCATCGAATTTTGCATAGAGAATGCACAGAGATCCCCACAAAGTAAGGAGTGAATTAGCCATTGGTGCCTCTGGCTCTGCTGTCGCAATGCTCTATGTGACCAAATCTTGTGTCAGGTCCTGGAACAATGCCTTCTTCTCAGGTGCCCTACAAAAACTAGTATTTCTATTTAGAACATGTGGAACCCAAGGACCCAAGATCTAGTCTCATCTTAGACGAGGATGAGACTAGACCGGGAGTCTCATCCTCACCAGCTATGGCAGGCAACCTTGGGACAAGTTGTTTAGCTACTTTGTTTTAGTTTCCTCAGAAGTCTCAAGGTTTATTTTTCATTTCTTTTCTTTTGCTTTTCCTATTTCTTTTTTAAAATTAAAAAAAAAAAACAACTTGGTAATAATGCACCCTCTCTTTAGCTAACATGATCCTTTGCCTAGTATATGAAATGCTCTTGGTGAAAGGACTTTGAGAATATGGTGAATTAAACCAGTCTAAGGTAAGTTACTTGAGAGATACTTAAGGTGCTTCTGCTCCCATTCTCCGAACCCTGCCACCCTGTGGACTTAAGGCTCCAAGTGTTTCATGAGGAAATGAAGCTTCCTGTTTCCAAAAAAACTCTGCCCGTGCTGTTGGTTCACCTTGAGGAAGAAGGTGGCTTCCATTCCCTTCAATCCAGGATTAAGCACAGAATATCCTAAATTGGTCATGGCTGCCCTATGAGATAGTGAGGTGTCCACCTCAAGAAATATTCAAGCATTTAAATGCATACTTGTAAGGGGGGTTATAGAGAGTTATGTTTCCTTCTTCTGTAGATAGCAGCTCAGGACCTGCCCTATTTTGGATGGGATGGTCAGCTCTACCTGGTCCTTGAATCCTCGAGAATGTATATTACCATATGTGATCTGTGCAATATCCTTCCATTAAAGAATTAAAAGTGTGTTGCTTCATGACAGGTTTGCTGTTGTTATTTAGTACTTTTTTGGGTTTTCAAAATCCCAGCTCTCCCCCTCCCCCTCATCACTCCCATCCCCAGCCTTCTGGTTCACAAAATTTAAACACATTGTTCTGCATAAGAAATAATGAAGAAATCGACAAGAAAAGATTCGTGCCACTTGCTAATCAGTTTAATAATGGAGGATATCTCCGCCACATTATAGGGAGACAAATTAAAAGGGCAAAGAGAGCTCCCAGAAATCATCTGTTCGTGTTAACAAAGTGAATATTAATGAAAAACAAAATTGAGTTCCTCTTGTGTCTGATTTTCATCAAATTGTACAGGTATTAAAAAATAGCTATAGAAATCCTATCCATTAGTACTTAATTCAAAATAACTTTGGCCTCTGCTCTATTCCTGACTATTACCTCTCTCATGGGCAGGAAAGCCGGTCACCTTACTAGGCCCACTCTACCAGGAGAATCAATAATGGAGCTAATTCAGTTCTCTTTATGGGCCAAATATCTAGATGGTGAAAATAGCCATTAAATTAATGATACATGTGGATGTCAGGATGAGCAACAGGGGCACCAGGGAGTGTTTGGCTTTCTTCCCTTGGTAGCCAGGCTCAAATTGCCCAAGTGACCAGTAACTGAGTTCTGTAGATTTCAAGTGCCTTCCATAGAACAGAGGGGCAACAGGTCGCATTGCCTGGGAGTCGAATCCAGCTGCTCAGTGCACATTCTGGGCACTTCTCTGCTTTAGCCATGCCATGGGCAGCTCATCAGGGGAGCTGTGCAGGGTTAGAGGGGTCTGAGATGCCCTGGATGCACCCAGACATGAATAGATAGGTTCTGAGAGCCTCTCCATAACTCATGGACGACTATAACTAGCGCTCTCCTTTGGGAGTGAAGGGATGGTTCATGGCTAGTCCCATTATTAGATTATTGGGATGGAGTTGAGATTTATGGGGCAAGGCCAAAAGGGAAAAATAGCATCTAGTTAGGAGGAGGTGAGGGCCCCTTCAGTCTGGAGAAGTCCCCTACCCAGCTCCAGGACACTGTTGGCCTCTAGGCAGAATGGAAGTTGCTCTGAGAAGGAAGAGAAAATATGGGCAAGACAACTGGGAAGACCCCAAAGACAAACATGTCCCCATCCCCCACATGTGCTGAGGGCTGACCTTTTGATCCACAAAGGACCTCTGTAATCCACATGTCCTCAAGTGTCACCAGGCTTAGATAAAAATGGAAGCTGTTAATGTCATAATGAGAATGCTCGTCTGTCTTCGTGCCTGACTCAACCCCCTGTGGATTGTCCCACCTCTCTCTAAATGTCTCTGCATCCCTAGGGGCTGCCTTGCTTGTGCTCATATGAGGCCATATGTGCTTGGCCCTGTCCCTCTCCCATCTCACCTTTGTTGGGTCCAGCCATGACCACTGAGCACCTGTCATCTCCAGCCCACTTCTATAAGGGTATCACATCAGACATGATCAGGACCTGGGGAGGAGCTGGCTTCCATCTCTGGGGTCTGGTCAGGATACCAGAGTATGGATCCCACTCTTGGGCCTTGCTCCATGATGCATCCCATGACCTGAGGGGACATCATCAGCAAATGTCACTTTGTCTGAGGAGATATGTCCCTGGAGCTTCTAAGGTGGCAGAATGCCAACATCATACTGTGGTGTGTGCAGAAGTGACAGATGATCTTGTCCATGGGACTCAGCTTGAGTCCTTGGAGCTGGGCTGGGACCAGTCCTGGTTCCTTGTCCCTTCTACTTGCCCTGAATGCCTGGGTCACATGGACTGGCTGCTCTAGGCTCCTCACTCTCTACAGACCAGTTTTCTGGCCATGGCTTCTCTGTTTTGTGTGTAATATAGGACTTAGGAATTCATCTGCCATGGGGCTTGAGTCTCCACTTTCACTAAGTACTCTCCACAACATTTAGACCTTGTCCTTCAATAGTGAGAAATAGTTAAGAATGCTCTCAGCTGCAAGGAACAAAACCCAACAAAGGGTGTGGAAACACAGGAAGCTTATTTAGTTGCACAGCAGTTATTCTAGATATAGAGACTCCAGTGTATGAGCAAGCCATCTGCACTATTTCTCTACCCTGTTCTCCCTAGCATGTTGGCTTTTGTCCTCATGCTTGCTGCCTTGTGCTTGCAAGATGGCTGCTAAACCTTCAGGCATCATATAGACATTTAAAGCAGAGAGAGAGAGAGAGAGAGGAAATAGAGAAAGAAAGAAAGAAAGAAAGAAAGAAAGAAAGAAAGAAAAGAAAGAAGAAGAAAGAAAGAAAGGGAGAAAGAGAGAGAAAGGGAGAGAGAATGATAAAGAAAGGGAGAGAGAAAGAGAAGAGAAAGGACAGTGCCCATTGCAATGTTTCCATTCATCTGGGGAAATCTGGCAGTCACTCATTTCTCCACTGGCTAAGATTGCTGGGGACTGCCCGTGTGTTGGCTGAAATTTTACCGAGCAGTCTAGTGGTGGCATGCTCAGGGCATTCAGTACGACAACCCCTTGAGTGACAGACCCGGTCTTAGGATTTGAGAGAGGGAGGGACTGATGTTAGTGGGCGACAAGCTCATTTGCATGGTAACCTAGAAGAAACTGTAGGCCAGGAAGCCGCACACCCACACTGCCCCTACCCACGTCAAAGACTGCCAGTCCCCAGACTGGTGAATGTGGATCAGTCTGGCATTAGGGCATGACGAGGTCCGCTGCCACGATGATTATACTGGTTACCGGGAATGGGAACAGAGGTAACCCAAACTGGGCCTGGCCGGTCCCTCCAAGTCTGCTCAGTCCGGGGCCTTTTGTCTTTTCTCCAAACATCTGCTACAAGGGGCCGAGAGCCCGGCTCTCCGTATCCAGACTTCTCTCCCAGCCCACATCTTGCATTCAGGCCCTGCTCTGTGGGCATATAGCTGGCAGTCACCACTCTCCGGATGACCAGTGCAAAATACAAGAGGACCTTTGCAAACCCTTAGAAGACATGCTATTTTTCTCTGCCTGTGTAATTGTTGAGAAGGGAGCCGGAGAAGATGTTCTAATTAATTAGAGCAGGTATTTGACGATGCCACCCCGCGCTGGACTCAGGACCGGAATCCAAATTTCCCACTTATCTGCCTCCACCACGGCGACCCCGAAGCACCCCTCTCCTTCCTTGCATTCCTATTTGTGTGTAAACTGCAGCCTGTGACCGAAGCCTTATTAGCTGGTCAAAATTTTACTTTTAAATGGACCATTAACCTACTGGGAAGCAGGGAGCACACTGATAATGTCATACCTCAGGATCCTGTCGGGCCGCAGAGTGAACCAGGTCAGGGACCACATCTATTTCTCTCCATTATCCCGCAGATGTCCAAGGCACGTTCTCACCCACAGGACTTCTCAGCCTGGAAAGGTGTTTTTTATTTTGCTCGTTAATCCCAGCTATGCTGTTGACTTGGACAAGTCACTTGGCCACCTCAGAGTCCCCATCAACCAAATGGAACAGGACGTTTTTCATCTCCTTGACCATCAAGGGAAGATACAGGGCTACGTTGGAAGCCCACTCGGTCCCGGGCTGGCGAGCTGGGTGCCTCCCCTTGCGCGCCTCTTGTTGTTCTCGGGGAATGGGATGGGGACAGAAATAAGGGTCCCAAGTATGAGATAAGAGGCCCTTTCCACCTTGTGTGTCTTCTCAGCAGAACTCCTGCTTGGCTGCAATTCCATCCACTCTTGGCAAGGCATAACTTCCTGTCTCCAAGGGAGAGGGGCTTATAAAAAGGCATAAAAATGAGGCTTCTAAAGACATCCTGGACGTCAACTAGATGTTGCAAAATTACATTTTGATGAGTTCAGTGTAAATGAACCAGAAACATATGGATTCAATTTCCCTTGGAATCCACATGGGTTTAAAAACCAAGGGGGCGGGGGAGAATACATTTGGGGAAGAGCATTTTAGGTCTCACTAAACTCCCCGCATTTGTAAACAGCAGTTTGAGGTTTGTGATGATTGTGTCCTGGGCTGGGTTCCTTCCTAATAATAGAATGTACAGGATGTGTTGCAGCAGCCTCACAAATGTGTCCAGGGAAAAACACCCAAACTCTGCTGTCCCCCTGTCCCTGTTCCAAAGTCCTATGAAACCCCCGTGGCCTCCCAGATCCCCTGCTATAGGTTTGATCCAACAAGGGCCCTCTGTCTTCTACTTCTGCAAAGATCGAGTGTTGCAGGGGCACAATCGGACTCACAAAGTCAGTACCTGTCAATTTCCAGGTACATTCTAGAGATGGCAGCAAGAACCACTGCTTTGCAAGCTGGACAGCATCACCTGCATTGACATAGGAATTGAAGTTCAGAGATGTGAAGTTCAAGGTTACTTAGGTACTGGGCTAGAACTGGAATCCAGGGTTTGTGAACTGACATCCAGGGATATCTCCACCATGGAGGATGCTTTGCTATTTCCTAATTTCAGGGAAAGCTGGGAAAGGCATCTGTTCGTCTGGATCCACTGCAAGGTAGGTCTACAAGGGGCCTGGCAGAGGGTCTAATGAAGGGGTTTTTATGTTGTGCCTAGAGAACTTTGGGGAATCCCCCATGGTCTCTCAGGTCATTCCTTGGGAGAAGGAATGGAAAAGTTGAGGGAAAGAGTAAACTGACTCCCAGGCCCCCGCTGCCATCCAGGGAAGCCCCCTCCCCTCTGTTTTATTTACTGAGGCTTCAGGTAAGATTCATATTCTAGGAGATTTCTCTCCAGTCTGAAAATCTTGGATCTAAAGGATTTTGAGGTCTCCTGTCCCCTCTCACTGGTCCAGTTTTGAAGCTGGCCAATTTATTCACTGGGCTGGTTCTTAGCTTCTCCTCTCCTGTGTGTTATGGGGTTCTGTGCCCACCATCAAACTGCTGGAGCTGTAGAGGAACGCAGACATTTGGATGACTCTTCTGTGCTTAACCCTGCCACCAGACAGGGAGGGAAATACAAGATGGGGGCCCTGCCTCCAGGAAACTCGAAGTACGCTTCTGTTGAGAAGACAAAACCCATACCCAGGAGCCATCTTGGGAAGAAGACAACGTGAGACAACGAGTTGGCCAGTTTCTAGGTGTCAGAGATGTGGGTCTTGTGCAACAATGTCCTAATCAATGGATGGCTCACATAAAAGCTGATTGCAGGGAGCTCTCCAGGGGCCAGAGCTTTGGAGGTAGTGCTTCTGGATGACTTGGGTCAAAGCACAGACTCCTGACCCTCAGGAAGGGTAAGAGCTTTCTTGGCACTCAGCTGATGGAAGGAGCCACATGACTCCACTAAGTTGGGTCCCCCAGGAGAAGAGCTGCCTGGATCTGCTCAGGGATGTCCTGCAGAGCCTGGCCAGGACAGAGATGGCCTGGAGAGCCATCTGATTGTTATTAGGCTGTGCGACTTTCTTTATTGGCAAACAGTCTGTCAGCAGCTTCTCCTTGCAGAGCGGCCCAGATGTGCTTACAAAGCGCTCTGTGTCCTTTCCATCCGCACCCAGCCCCCACGCGCATTGCCACTTTGCCAGACTGTGCCCTGGCCCCAGGAGTCCAGCTGCAGCCAGAGCGAGGCTTAGTCAGGACTCAGAGGAGGGAACCTGTATGCCAGCCATCCGCTCGCTTCTTTCACTTCTGTCTCACTGCCCCCTCGAGGGGCGGGATGTGCCCTGGGTGGGGTGCAGGCAGCCTGGGCTCCTGTCCCGGGGAGTGTGTTGGGCTGTGGCCGACAAAACCCCACTAATGAATTGACTTTACACATGATCTCTTGAGTTCTCTTTGTCAGTTCTCCACACTCCTAGGGCAGTTTTCATCTATTACTATGTCTGCCTTTCTTACTTGACAGAATTCGCATGGGGAAATTTCAGAAAACATGGAGGCTGCTGACCTCTGCTTCAGTCCCTGCTAAGTGGGGCCGGCCCCGGAGAGAGCCGTGTTATTGTCCAGGAAGCCTCGTCAGGCTTGTCCCTTGGGACAGAGACCAGTGTCAAGGGCATTTTTCTAGTTTCTGGCTGAAAGGTTGGAAGATGAGTGCAAAATCGGGCCTGGCGTTACCATACCATGTTTGGGAGCAATTGGAGTCCAAATACAGGGGTATCTGTGGATTACTTGCCATCCCAGATGTACTGATGTCTGTAGGGAACAGAATCCTGAATTTCTTTTGAGGGAACCATGCTGTGACTTTCATACCCTCTGGTCATGTGGCCCAATAACTGCCTTTTTACTGAGATTATTCTCATTGCCTCTCCTGTCTTTTATAGTCAGAAGCCCCTCTGCCCAACCTTGATGCAGGCCTACATTTGCCCATCATTCCTCTATGTAAGTAGCTCTAGCAAGGAATGAGGGGAGGATGTGGGTCATCTCACTTTCTTTCTTTCTTTCTTTCTTTCTTTCTTTCTTTCTTTCTCCCTTCCTTCTTTCTTTCTCTTTCTTTCCTTCCTTCCTTCCTTCCTTCCTTCTTCCCTCCCTCTTTCTTTCTTTCTTTCTTTCTTTCTTTCTTTCTTTCTTTCTCAACAATTTTGTTCTTCTTCATGATGCTCTGAAAAACAAGGGGAACTAACCACTGAGCCCACCAACACATGTGAAAGTCTCTTTCTCTTTCTGGTGATTCGGATGATCATGAGTGAACAGGGTGTGCATTGTTAGTCATGAACTTAGTGCATATTGGATACTTTTGGCCTTAGAGATACCCTCGCCCATGTCCTTCTGGTTTAGAGGGGAAACAGGCCTGGAGAAAGGCCAGGAGACTCCAAGGGTCACTTGGAAAGTCCACGGCTGAAGAAGACTTCTGAGGGCTGCACTGGCCTCAGGGCAATGCCTCATCCTCAGGGCTGCTGCTCAGACACTGCCAGAGATCTCACCAAATCGTGTCTTCTTTTTCCAAAAGATGGTGTGCTGCAAACGTGGTTCTCTTCTGTAGCGGTCTGGTTGGTCAACTTCCATCACTCATCCCTCTTGACCTGTCTGAGCCAATCGTAGTAAGTAACCTCAGCTCACTGGTCATAGATTGGTATAGAAACAGAAATTCAACTCACTTCTGGCCAATGGGGCATAGTCAGCAAGTGTCTGCCAGGAGTAGAGGAGGGGAGAGGGAGGCTTCTGAGTGAGGGGTCATCCTTAAAAGGAGGCAAACCTTTTCTTCCCCTAGACCTTGTAATTTCTAGTACAACTTTGGTACTCTGGGAGCAGCCATCTTGAGACTGAGGGGAAGCTCTCTTGGGGTTGGAGACTGTGTGTGCAGGCATTGGTTAGGTAACGGCCCCGAGTTAATACAACCTCCAACTCCAGGATCCTCGCCGCTTCTGGGCTTGTTATCACACGTGATACAAATATTCCTACTGTCTAAACCAGAGTTGGGGGGCCTCTAACTTGACACTTGAGTTGCTCTGCTGGTTCCTGTCCATGGGGTCAGGTAGGTGACCATCTGCCTTGATTGGGTAAGGGCCATGGGCAGTCACAACATTTCTCTCATTCAGCTGCCTGCCTGTCTTCAGAGCCATGGGTTATTGGAGCCATAAGGAGCCCCAACCTTCATCTAGTCCCACCTTGATCCTATGGGTGGGGTAACTGAAGTCAGAAGAAGGTGACTTGGCAACTTGCACAGAAAGCGTGGGACCAGGATGGGAACATAGGTCTTTTGCCATCCACTCTGGGCTCTCTCTTACTGCCTAGTTCTTTGCTATTTTGCTCTGTCTCTGTGTCTCTACCATGCTTCTCCCTAGGCCTCCTTCTCCCTCCCTCTTCTCTGACTAATTTCATCTAGAGCCACATGGGGCAGCTCTACCAGGGACTGTGGGGGCTCTGGAGGAGACAGTGCTGAGAGAACCGGGCTGGGGAGCTGCATGAATGGCCATCAGGCGGCAGAGCCCACAGATGGCTCCGCAGCACTGGGAGCTGACAGAATTCCATGGCCCAGCTCCATGGAGCATGCTCAGCTGGGGCTCCTTCCCATCCTATCCTGCTTCCCACTGACTTGGAGAGACAGCCGGTTGGTGGAGGGTTTGTGTGGGTTTATTTACTCTTAATAACAAGCTTATATTTTAGATATTCCCCCCAGGTGTTTCTGCTCATTTGGGTTAAGTACAAAACCATGGATCTATGCACAGAATGTGGGGATCTAAAAATTAGGATTACAGCCCAGCTTCCATACAACAAAAACAGTCTCCTTTTGAAGGAACCAGTGCCCAGAGACCTGTCCTGGCTGGCCAAAGCAAAGCCACGATGGGACATTTGTTAGCAGCCACCTTCACAGCCATCCACTGCCATCAGTGCCTGCTCTCCCCTTGGGTCTTCCTCAGTGGGAGTCAGGAAACATTTGCTGAGTGACTCATATAGCCAGGCCAGACCTGATGTTCTGCCCAGGGTGAAAGCTATACAATTCCATGCTCCAGAAGGTCCCAGTCACGTGGGGAGACAACAGAGATGTCTGCAGTTCCCGTGGCGTGTAGTAAGCTCTGCCACTGAGCGTGGCACTGGGCGCTGAAGGCTCTCTGGCCTGTGGTCAAGAAGGCTTCCTCAAAGGGGTCTTCAGCCCTGCCCTCAGCATGCCTGCAATCTTGCTTCTCTAGGAAAATGCCCTTTTGGCTGCTGATAGTTCTCCCCTCGCCTCCAACCTGCCCTCCACACCCAATGGAAGTTTATCTCACCCAAGATGGCAAAGCAGACACATCATATGGGTCTTCGTTGTTATTCCCACCACCAACTGGTAAATGCCCTGCCTCAGCACCCATGCTGTCTGATGTGACTCCTTTCCCTGAGAAGGAAGTGGACTTTTTCCCATCAAAGGTCAACCCTTCTCGACCTGTGCCCTTGACACCATCCCTTCTTACTCTCTCAAGGTCATCACTTCCTCGGGTGACTCCTCTCTCATCTTGCACTGCTGACATGTTCTTCCTTGGTACATTGCAGCCCCCCTACAAATGCCTTCACTCAGTAACCCACTCTAATCCACTTTCCATCCCTAACACCTTCAAAAACTTATTTTGGCAAGGCCACCAGTGACCTCCATGAGGTTGCCAAATCCAGTGGATGTTTTCCTGTGTAACTTACTAGAAGGCTCAGCAGCTTCAGATGGAGATGTCTGCTTCCACCTGAAGACACACATTCATACACCTTATGTTCTATGACACTCCCACCCCCCACGCTTCAGATTTCTCCTTCTTAGACATGTTGGCTCAATCCCCCTTCCCTACCCAACCTGTAAGTGTTGAGTCCTGAGAGCACAGTCCCTGGACATCTTCTCTTTTTCTACCCACATTCATTCTCAGGTAACCCTAACCTAGTATCACATTTTTAACACAGAGATTGCTCCAAAATGTATATCTTCATTCCAGACCTCACTTATGCAGCCAAACTAGACTTTGTCCATCTTACCTACGTGGCTCCACAATTAAATCAAAATGACAAGATCCAAAACTGAATTCTTAACCCAGCCCCAACCAACCCCATGTGATAAACACAATTCTAAGATTTTGCCCAAGATTTCCCACCCCTCTGGTGTAGCGCCTGGGATTCTAAAGGTAATGGATTTGATGCCCATGATTAGGGCATGTCATATGGCACCACTGACCTTAAGAAAAGGAGAGTTTCCAGGTGGGACTAAACTTGATCACACAAACCCTTTAAACACAATGAGAACTCTCCAGTTGGTGGCAGAAGAGGAATTCAGAATGATTCTACCAGGAGTAGATTCTCTGGTGATGGTTTTGAGATGGACAGGGCCATGGGGCCAGGGCCCCAGAGCTGAGTGTGACCAGAGTGCTATCTGGCTGCAAGCAGCAGTCAAATCAGGATGTTAGTCTTGCACACACAGGAAACTGAGCCAGTCAGCTTGGAAGAGATCCCGAATTCCAGATGAGAGCCATGGCTCACCTAACACCTTGACTAAAGCTCCAAGAGACCCAGGACCAAGAATCTAGCCCTTTGCCCTGACCACTGACCTACAGACACTGTGAGATAATAAATCTGTGTTGTTTTAAGTCATGAAGTGTGCGTGAAGGTTTTGCAGTAATGAATGCTAACACATTTCCTCTCAGTAGACATCACCATCACCCAGCCATGTTGGTTACACCAGATTCCTTGAGTCCTTACCTTACCTCACCCTCGCATCCAGGACAGTGGCCAGTTTTCCCACTTCTACTTTAAAAATGTCTTGAAGCCCCCCACTTGTCTCCATCTTCGCTGCTTCTGTCGGGCTCCAGGCCTCATGACATTTTGCTCTTGTTACCACAACCTGCCTTCGATCCCGTACCTGCGCCTGCCAGTCATTTTCCACATGGCAGCCAGAGCACTCTTCTGAAAACAATTGAATCAGGCCATCCTGGTTACAATCCAGCAGCATCTTCTTGCTGCACAGCAGACAACATCTGAGCTCCTTAGCAGAGTCTACAAAATTCTCCATGGCCTGGGTCATGCCTGTCTCATGTCTTCCTCCCTTGACCTGCCCACACCAGTTATTTCCTTCATAGCACACACATCACAGTTTGACCCTACTGTATTTACTTTGTGTGTAAGTGGGGTGGGGTCGGGGGATGTTGATGTTTTCTCTGCTAGACTGTAGATTCCTTGATGGCTGAGACCATTCCTGTTTGAGTTCATTATCATATCCATACAGGAAGATCCCTTGCAATACTTTTTCCTTTCGGGTTTAGGCGGGGCAAGTGGTCTTCTCCTGAGCCTTGATTCCCTTTGTGGGGAGCAGGACTCCTGGAGAAGCACCCACAGGCTAGGTGTTCCTATGGGGACCATGAGAGGAGGAAGGAAAGGGCCGCATGGCCTCCAGACCTCAATGACCACACGCCTATTCCCTAGAGTCTACTAGAGCCTTCTCTCCCATGAAGACAGTCTGTGGGATTTACTTCTGTGGGCCTTGGGCTTCTGTCCCTTGGCATCCCACCCCTTGTCCTAGAGGAATTATGTTGGTGGATCCACAGGGAGCTGCTACTCTCCTAATTAAGACCCTCTAAAAGAAAACCGTGAAAATACCCTTCTGCCCCAAAGCCAGTTGTGAACCAATTCAATAAAACCAGCTGCTGAGGAAGGCAGACATCTTCTCCCTCTTCACACTGGCAAGACCAGTCTCCTTCCACCACAGGGGAGCCTCTGAAAGTTGTTGGTGGGCCAAGCATGGTCTGGATGACTCAGGAGATAAGGATAAACTCATTCTCTTGGGAGTGGCACCAGCTCTGGCTGCTACTCTACTGGATGGAGAAAATCGCCTTCATGAGGTACCAGTACAAGATGTCTCTTCCTGCCTGGCCGAGGATGGGTCTACAGGGACCTCTCTGCAGGTTTTCCCCACCCACAGGGTGGGCAAGGTGTCAAGTGGAAAGCACCGAGATTTGGAGCCAGGCCTCCCCATTGGCTGGCTCTGGGCTGGTTGCCTGAGAAGAAGTGTTCGTCCTCTCTGAGCCTTGGAGTCTCTGCCATAAATGGGGTTACTCCTCCCTCTCTCCCACCACGGACCTTAGAGGCTTACTGCAAACAGCAAATGATGAAGCAGAAGGGAAGGGCCTGGCATGGTGCTTCATATTCAGCAGCTGAGCAGAGGCTCAAAATTATGGGCCATCCCTCCCGTTATTATCAGTGAATGAACTCTGCTACAGCACCTTTTTTTTTTTTTTTTTTTTTTTTTTTTAAATTTTTTTTTCAACTTTTTTTTTTTTTTTTTTTTTTTATTTATTTTTGGGACAGAGAGAGACAGAGCATGAATTGGGGAGGGGCAGAGAGAGAGGGAGACACAGAATCGGAAACAGGCTCCAGGCTCCGAGCCATCAGCCCAGAGCCTGACGCGGGGCTCGAACTCACAGACCGCGAGATCGTGACCTGGCTGAAGTCGGACACTTAACCGACTGCGCCACCCAGGCGCCCCTACAGCACCTTGTTCTAGATCCACAGCTGAAAACCTGTTGAAATGACAGAAACAGTAATAAAAAATTAAAAGTCCAAAGGGCTCTGGAGTACATTTGTGAAAGTGTCAGGTTGTGTTTTTTCCCCATGTATGTTGGCTGAGTCTCCTCAGGTCACACTGCTCTGGGCTGTCCCCTTGGGAGCCGGAAAGCAAGTTGAAGGCCCTATGGGACAGTAGCCTGAGCCCAGGAAGGGAGGTCCTGTCCTGTCCTGCCCCCCCGCTGCAGAGCCTGGGGAGCCATGTGCCTGGCTGAGGGCCCCCTTGGGGAGAAAAGCAGGGGTGGGGAGAGAGGACGTGTCAGTGTTTTCCAGGCCCCTGTGGAGAGCTGTGGCATTAAAGGTGCTGGAAAAACCTGTGGGGGATCTTGCCGAGCCCTGGCAAGGCTCCCCAGAGCAATGCTGAACTAGGGCACAGCCTTGGCTCCTGTACCCTCACCCTCAGGGCTTCTGCACCCAGCAGTGTCACGTTATACAGCTCACAAACCAACTGCTCCAACAGCCATCCCAAGGAGTCTTGTCTCAGGGTGAGGTTCACCCAAGGGTGAGGCAAAGTCTCTCAGATACAGGTTCACCAAGGTGCTGTGGCAAAATGTGTGAGTGGGTAACATACCTGCTTTTGCTCCACACCTGTCCCCGTCTCTGGTGACAGGCCCCAAAGGCAAAGTTTTCATGTATCCATTGGTGGTTAGGGACTCTGTCACAAAAAGCATGGAAGCAATGGGTTGAAAGGGGGTCACACAAATTCTTCCTGGAGGAGAGAGCTCTGTCTGTATTAATTAGAAGACAAACACTGAGGGGCGCCTGGGTGGCTCGGTTGATTAAGCATCCAGCTTCCACTCAGGTCATGATCTTGTGGTTTATGAGTTTGAGCCCCGCATCGGGCTCTGTGCTGAGAGCTCAGAGCTTGGAGCCTGCTTCGGATTCTGTGTCTCCCTCTCTCTCTGTCCCTCCCCCGTTCACACTGTGTCTCTCTCTCAAAAATAAATACACATTAAAAAAATTTTTTTAGAAGACAAATACTGACTGGCCATGTGGGTCTTTCTCCCAAAGTTCTGCTGAGTAACAAAGATGTTGCCCTGAGGGAGGTGAGAACATTGGCGTGCTGTGGTCTGGAGAGCAAATGCAGTGAATGGAACAGCAGGGCTCACTTTGGTGAGGCGCTGCTTGAAATGACCCCTCACCATGACTCCATGTCCTGGGTAAATATAACTAGTATGAGTGGAGCAGAGTGGAAGCCATAGATAAAGTCACATTCCAAGTCAGATTGGACTCAGAGGGAAAGAGAGGCAGCTGGCACAGGCCAGGAGCCATAGCCATAGGGCGCTTTGAGACTGTAGGCCCCCGTAAGCCCACCCGAGTCATGGGTGTCTTTTGGACTTTCAGAGAAAGTAGGAGTTCAGTTGGGTGAAGATTTGAGTCAAGGACAGCCAGGTCTCCAAGGGGCAGGGGCACCCACTGGGTGAGTGAGTCTCTGGTTTTGATATCATTGTGTAATAAAGAACTTGACTGGCTACTGTCCCTGGTTTCTTGAAGAGAGACTGACTTCTTGGGACGTCCCAAGTAAAAAGTGTCTTTGTTTTTCATGAGCTCCTGAGTCTATGCTAATGAGATGACTCAGGATGGGGACTGGCCATCAGAAGGACCAATCATAGTCTCTGAGCCTGCCTGACCTGGGAGGGGGCGAGTACTGGCATTGAATTCAGTGGCTACAGAATGAAACTCCAGTAGAAAGTCTGCACACCAAAGCTCGGTGGAGCTTACTCTTTGGTGAACACATCCACATGGCAAGAGGGCGACATGCCCTGATTTCACGGGGAGAGGGTAGAGAAGATCTGTGCTGGGGACTATCCCAGAACTCACCCCACGAGTCTCTGCATTTGGCTGGTCCTGGCTCCTTCATAATAAAACTGTGATCAGAAGTGCAGTACTTTCCTGAGTTCTATGAGTTGGTCTAGTGAGTTATCAAAACTGAGCGAGTGGTGGGACTCCCCCAAGCTTATATCCAGTTGGTCAGAAGTTCAAGTGACCTGGGGCCTCCTGAACTTGTGTCAGAAGTAAGGGCTGTATTTTGGGGGACTGTGCCTTTAACCTGCGGGGTCTACTCGAACTCCAGGGTGCTGGCCTCGGAATTGAATGGGAGCAGACCCACCAGGTCACAGTAAGTGGGTCTCTTTCACTGTGTGAGTCCTTTCCTGCCCTCTTCTCACACCGCTTAGCGAACTCGTGAATTACAACCCTGAAGGCATCCATTCACTCCGTTCCTTTCTTTGGCCCTGCGATCTGGTGGAGTACAGTCTCTGCAACAGCCAGGATGATTTGTACCCTTGCCAAGGACAACGGTGGCATGAAGTCATGGCTGGGCTGCCTGCTCCAAGGTCGACTGGTTGTTTGGAGGGGCACGTGTAAGCCATAAACACAGCGCCACTTTTGCAATGGCAGCACGAGGACTTCTGTTTGGGAGGTCCTCGGGACCGCAGTCTGGTTCTGAGGCGTCTTCAAGATGCTTTTGCATAGCAAGCATATGGTTTTGCCTTGGATTGTATGTTTATTCAAAGAGGCTTGGGGTGGGGGCTGAAGGAAGTTATGGGGTGGGGGAGTGTTCAAGTCGGGTCCAACCCAGGCCACTGCTGGGCCCGACCATTGTCCTTTTGGTGAGGTGAACGGCCCCCAAAGCGGGAAGTACAGAGAGGGTCCAGGTTATAAATCTTCCCCTCAGAGCAATGCAATTGTATTGTACTTAAAAATAATTAAAGAAATCTGTAAAACATGTTTCCATTGCATTAGCTTACTTCACTTGGCCTCGCAATGTGAGGATCGTAATTACTTAAATATTTCCCTTTACTATTTTTCAAAACATTTTTCTAAATTGTCAAAAAACATTCTGGAGAGAGTTGGATAAAAAACGTAGTGAACATGTGTCTGATTAATTTTTTAAGACAATCAAGATCAGATGCAAAAAATGATTGGAGACGGTTTCAGCGCAACAATAAAAGACAGAAATCTCGGAGCAGGGAATGTGGTGAGTCATAAGGAAAAGCGTATTCATCATTTTTACTACGGTATCTATTGGAACTCAGATGACAGGGAACGAACCGGCCTGGTGTGTAAATTGCCAAAGGTAGAGGGTGGCCTACGGGGACTGTGTCCAGAGAGGGGCGTTCAGCCGAGTGTTCCCAGATGCAGGCTCTGTCCTGATGCCGAGCTTGTAAAACAAGAGATCACTCTGAGCAGCCATTCTTTGTCGCCTGTCATTACAAACAACTCGAGGGCAATCCGCTGGCATCCTGACAAGCAGATCGTCCCTCATCTGCCAGCTGACAATCAGGCCACCATCCCGAGGCCATCGATGGAGCTGCTGGGTGATGGAAAGCCACTTGTCAAAAGAGGGTTTATGATGTTAACTCACAAGCTCTTCCCTAGCTTGAACTGAATTTTATTTTACTTTATTCAATTTATTTTGTTGAGTCCTTTTCTTAAACTTATTTTTTAAGTTCCAATAAACAACCGGGATCAGAGAATGTGATTTCTTTCTCTGGCAAAACACTTTTGCCCCTCTCTCTTTCTTCTCTGGCATCTGCTGCCTGGCCATTGTCATGAGAGGAGCAGAGAGAGGGCCCCTGTCTGAGCTCTTCACCTGTCTATGAGCTGGGGGAAGGTTCCAGGCAGGGTAGACTCTTCGACTCCTACAGTCGTGCCCCCTTATCCCCGGGATAAGTCGTGCCCCCTTATCCCTATATGTTCCAAGACCCCCCAGTGGATGCCTGAAACCTATATATACTGTTTTCCTATACACAAGAATGCCCATCATATATATGTACCTATGGTAAAATTTAGCTTATAATTAGGCACAGAAAGATGAACAACAAAAACTAATAAGTCAAACGACTGTAACAATATTGTGTGATTGTGGTCTCTCTCTGAAAACATTTTATTGTGCTATACTCCCCCTTCTTCTTGTGAGATGATAAAATGCTCACGTGAGGAGGTGAGCCGATGGGAAGGACGTAGGCACCGTGATGTAATGTTAGGCTCCTACTGACCTTCTGACCGAAGGAGGATTGTCTGCTTCTGGACCGCTGTTGACAACAGGTGACTGGCAGTGCGGGAGCAAGGTGGCAGGTAAAAGGGACTGCTGGATTTTGCCTGTGCATTAAGAAGTGCACGCGGGGGCTCTGTCCAGAATCCTAAAAGAGATCCTGTCTGAAGAGGAAGCCTCACACCGAGGCTTATGGCCCCATCGATCACCCCAGGTCCCCATGACCTTTTCACTTCTTTAGCTTTAAATTTTTTTGTATTGTTTTTTTTTTTGTTTGTTTTTTGTTTTTTATAGCGTAGAGACTAATGTGCCTTTTGGTTTTAGCGGCAAAAAAAAGATGGGGGGTTATTTTCCCTGGTTCCTCATACCAAGTAACAGTCTGTCTCAATAGCAGGCAAAGGGCAGGCTTTGAGGGAGGTTTTGTCCGGTGTGGTTAAGGCCTTCCCTGGGGGAACTGTAGGAGTGAAAACCTTGGACCTGGGCAACTGAGGCAGGGCCAACAGCCAGGGAGACTGTCTGTAGCAGACTTAGATGACATCTACTGAAAGTCAGGGTGCTCTTTGATATCCCCCACACAGAGGGAATTGCCAGGCAGAAGTGAGAGAGATTCTTCAGTGGGCATCCCTGCCCTTAAGCTGTTCTGGGAAGGCCTCGTTCAGGGCTGGGAAGTCAGCTCCATCCCCTGGCCACCCATCTCTGTCCTGCTCCTGACCATAGGGATGGACAGCTCCATCCCTATGGTAGAACATGTTCATGGACATGGGCTGACCAGTTAGAATTATGCGCAGATCATGGCTTTGCAACTTGAACTTCACTTAACGAGCTAGGCAAGGACTCTCTAGGAGCTCCCAGGTGGCGGGAAGTACAAAGTGGATAGCATGCAGGGTGGGAGCCGGAAGAGGCCGAGCACCTCCTCCTTGCACTTGTGCTGGTGGGTCAGTGAGCCACCTGCTCCAGCAGGAGACAAGCAGGAGCACAGAGGGCAGGAGCTGGAGTGGCCTCGGTGGGGAGCTCTCCAGGGAGACTCTGTCCTCGCCCTGAACACTGAGCTTCTGGGCTGATATGGGGCAATCTGATCCTACTTCTTTCTCCAAAGCTTTAGGTTCTAAGCTTTTAAAATATTCAAGTTATAGTGACTTCGATACATTTTACACCCCTCGCGTGGTGAGGATCTCTCGCCTATCTTTGTAATCATCAGAGGAGCCTGGAGATTTCACAGTGGCGGCCTGGACCTGCCCCCAGGATGCTGTGTGCTGCAGGGGGTGCCCTGGGCAGGGAGTTCAGTCTCTCTCCAGACACCTCTGCCCCCTTACTGTGGTCCCCTCCGCTGGCCAGTTTCCTGCCCCCTTGAGTACAGTCCTTTGGAAAGGAACCTCTGTTTGAGCTCATTCCTGAGTGTGGCATCAATCACAGGACGCTTGGCCAGGGAATCCGAGGGCCTGCTGAATAATTCAGAAGTGCTACATGGAATACTTGTTGTTCGCGAGTGTTAATGAAAATATCAAGGGAATTAATTAACAGTCAATTATATCAATTTTAGATTTGGACATTGATTCTGATGCTGAAAGCTAAATGTGCATTTTTGCCACACTTCCTGTCCCTGACTCTCAACTTGTCCTGGTCGTTTCCAATCAAACTTACAAGGGGGGACATGCTCAAATTATTCCCTCTCCCTTGCTCTGTTGCAGCTTGCTTCCGATAAATAAGGATGAGAAGAACTGTTTCAGTCATAGGTGCTATCTTGATCTCTGGGGGAAGGGGAAGGGAGTTTGAATCTATAGATAATAAATTACCAACAAAGGCGAAAAAGCAAGAACCACGTGCATGCTGTTTGCATAGATATGTATATTCCGCCCGGACCATGACATGGAAGAGATTACAAGAGAGGGAAAATGCCAGAGGGAATCACAGGCAGTGTTCTCACCTCCCGTTTATTACCAGCGGAGCCCAGGACTCTGTCCATTCTGCACGTGTGACATGTTTGCTAGACATGTGTCAACCATCCCCTCGGAAGGGATTTTTAAAAACCCTCTGTGATCTTTGATATTAAGAAAAGGCATCTCATTGAAAACAGTCTTTGCATGATTTGGCACGAGCAGTCTAGACTGCTTTATGAAAAATGACAGCTAGTAGGAAAGTAATTAAAGATGTATTTTGCTGAAAGCAAAAGTATTTTTGGAATCAATACCAACCATTTTTAATTTGCCAGCTCTTTCCACGATCATTGTGCATTATCTGGGGGATCTCAATCCTAGACCTTGGGGGGGGGGTGCCAGCCCCTTTGTGGTGTCACTCTTGGGTCCTCGTCTGCTTGGTCACCATCCTCGACAAGGGTGGGAGGAGGTCTGGGGGCAAAGAGAAGGCACAGTCCACGTGGAGGGGAAGGAGCCAGCGGACCTCTCGCTGGCACCCGGCATGGCATTTGGGTCCTCCCAGGGCAGGGAAGACATTTGAAGAGTAGTAGTAGTGAGGCCAGGTGCAGGGAAGGCTGGGGTGATGGTGGTACCTGCGGCTTGGAGTTAGAGACAAAGGGGCAGACACCTTCATTCATGCTTTGGAGAATTCTCAAGGCAGAAAGAAATCTGTCTTACCTCTTCTTTCTTTTTTATAGGCAGCGTTTCCTTAGCTGGTTAGGAGCTCCCTTGGGGCAAGGACGGGTCTCTACTTCTGTGTGAGGTCCTTGAGCTCCCTACCTGCAGGAACGTCTTTCTGGCTCTCTTGTCGCCTTCCCTCTCCCATCCATCCTTCCACCTGCCTGATTCTTACTCACCCTTCAGGTGCCAGGTGAGAGAACTCTTCCTCCAGGAAGCCTTCTTGGGATGCCTCATCTCCACCCGTTGCACCTGAGAACGTCAGCTCTGATTCCACCTGATCCTAACACTCCTTAGCCGGTGAATGGCCTACTTTCTTTACCATGTTCTGGGGACAGAGATCACAACCGTCTCACCAGTTTACTCCTGGTTTCCAGTCTGGAGGCTGGCAGCTCCTTGGATTTGGGGGATGAGGTCACGTGTCGTGACTGTAAACACATTTCTGCCCTTTGGTTGTCTCATCCCCTTGGCGTTGGTCTCTGGGTCCAACTTCAGGTGTGGTTCTAGGATTTAACGGACTGCCTTCTCCCACATCCTTCTGTGATAGAATTGTGAAGTCCCCTGTCCCCTCTTAGCACTCCAGAGGAAGCTGGGTCAGGGGGCAGTAAAGCCCACCTGGCCAGGAGGAGAGGGGGAGCCTGTGGAGACTGCTAGTCTTGAGGAATGAAGGTTGGGTGCATTTGAAAGGTTCAGGAGATTAAGAAGGAGGGTGGCTTGGGGGAGCATTATGACTTTAAGAGGCCAAAGCCTCGGGCACTTTCTGGGCCACTCTCCGTGTCACAGAGGACTTGAGCTGGCCAGCCTTCATAGGGTCAACTCAGCAGGTCAGAGTGTAGACTTCACCGGCAGGGTCAATGGTCTGTGTTCTCTGGTGTGTGGAGCCATAGGGTGCTTCTGGGGGACCTCAGAGGGTACTATAGTGGAGGGGGAAATACAGAGCAGCCCATCCAGCCCCCTGCTCCCTCCTCCATTAGAACAAGTCTGTTTGTATCTCTTTTGTTTTAACGCGATCTGTAATGCGCATTTGTGCCTGTGGTATATGTATGTGGGTTAAGCGTGAGCACGCGTGCAAACAAACTACTGCTCACTTCTCCTTCCAGCCGCTGCCGCACAGCAAGTGCCCCGTGTCTTTGCACAGAATGTGAGCTAGCGTACCGAAAGCCACACGTCCGGCTGTGCAGCAGAGAGCATACGGTCTCCTGGCCTGATTTTCAATGTCTAGGTGCTGTGGATTTTCATTGCTTTGGATCTTAGCGAGGCATTAATTTTTTCCCTCATTGATATGCATAGTCAGACGTAGTTAATCTTTGGGACACCTGCTGGTCAGATGCCTGGGATAAGCCCGGATTAAGGGAATTCTGATTACCAATCCTTGCAGAGTGCCGGGCAACTTGGGAATTCAGGGTACGGAGGGTGTGGCTGAGCACAGGGCCGCCCATGGTGAGATGGCCGGGTCTGTATGGAAGGGGCGTTGATCGATGATGGTGTCTATGTTGGTAGAGTGTGTAAGAACCACTGGGAGTGGAGTCCCATGAGCCCATGCTAGGTTTTCAGTCTGTCTTTCTATGACGATGGGGTCTGGGCTTGGCTTTCCTGGGACTTTGACCTCTGGCCATAGTTTTGTGGCTGGGTGTCATGTCAATGACACAGCTCTACCCTTTCTCCTGGACAGTCCTGCATCTACTGAAAGAACCAGTCCCGGACCAGTCGGGGGAGAAAAGGAGTTTCGGTAGTCTTTATGTATCATACTCTTTACATCGTCAGTTTTTCCCACCAGAATGCAAGCTGTGGGAGGGTATGTGTGAAAAGTACTCGTGGTATGAAAGACTCCCTATTTGTGAGGATGTCCCCCCAAGTCTCAGCGGGGTGTGTGTCTTTCGTGAAGTCTTCTCTGCCTTCACGGAGCCCTCCACCATCCCAGCCCGTGGGTGGTCTAGCAGAGGTTGGCCAACGGGGGCCTTTCCTCAAGGTCTGGCCCCAGAAACCTCACCCACCTGTGCGCGGGTAAGATAGTTGCTCAGTCGGGACTTCACATCCTAATGAGGCTGGTGCTTCCTGACAAGGAATACAATGGCAGAGGCAGGAAAGGGGGCTTTAGACCCCCGTGACCCTGCCTCCACACAAGAAGTCTCTGCCTTCTTGGAAAAATCCAACATTCTGTGAGAGTTCAAGGAGTTCAGCCCATCATCAGGTTATTTATGTGTTTACACACAACAAACCTCCGTCCCGTCCCGCAGAGGACAGTGACCGTTTGCACAGCATCAGCTCCGATTGGAGTTTCTGTGAAGGAGACACCAGGTGACTCGGACCAGCTGTTGCCCTCCAGCAGCAAACAGTGTAATGAAAGCATTAAGACTCGGACCCAGGAAATAGGGGCAGAGGGTCACGGTGGGTGCCTGGGCGGGCAGCGTGGGGTGCCCCTCAACAGTCTCAGGCTGCAGGCCTTCTCTGCTTGCTGGCTCACCAGCTCCCAGGAGTAGGACCTGTCTGCAGGCTCCCCTTGCCTGGGGGCTGGTCCTCACTTCCTCCTCAGGGCACCTGTCTCGCGAAAGCCTGGATGATTCGGCGTCCTTGGGGTCCAGAGGATGGGCCAGCAGGTTGAGTATAGGCTGCTCCCAGAGTGGAGACTGTATCCAGACTCTAGACGTCCTTGTTGGAGCAGGTCGGCATGGAGGCTGGGCTGGGAGCCCAGAGCACATGGGAGCCTGGTGGTGGTTCTCCACTGGGCCAAGACATCACTTCCGCTAGGCAGAGGCTCTGCTTCCCGAAGATCTGGTGGCTGTCCCACGGCGGGGGCCTCGCCACTCAAGCACTCCGTGAAGCTCTCTTTCTCGCCGAAGAAGCCTCTGGGCTGACCCTGGTGCTGTTGGAGCCGAGACAAGGACTTGTGGCCTCCTGGTGTCCCGACTTATGTCAGGGTCCCCAACGGAAAGGCTCTCAGGACAGTCGACAGATGCCAGCAGGTGAAGCAGCGGCAGAGACTGTATCGGACAGACGAGTGCACACACCATCTAAACGCACACATGTTGAAAGACTGCCAGCCACTGTGGTCCAAAAAGATGGGTTATGGGCCTCATTTCTCGGGTTGGGATCCCCGGTGAGAGGGTTACTGACCGCCTGTGAAGGGCACAGAACCGCGGCTCGGGAACCTTGGGGTTGATCGCGGATGCCACTCCCAAGTGACCCTGCCAAGCTCCCAGCTCCTCCGTGAACTCAGTTTGTTCATCTGCAAAATGCAGCAGTAATGGGACTTGTGTCACACACCCATCCTGCACCGTGAGGCACAGGCGATACATGCCAGGCGCCTAGCACTAATCAAGGGCGTAATGGATGAGGCATAATAATAATTGATAACACTCCACTTTGCCTGGGACAATAAACACCGTGTTCTTCAGTGGCCTCATTCCTCTGCCTCACATCAGCTGCAGCCAGCTGCTGACTCTCTGCCTCATTTTCTCCTCCTAATGAGGGGAAATCTAATATCAGCTTTAGGCTGGATGTGGAAATAATCCAGTTCCTCTGATGTGGGGAGGGCACGGAGCTTCCTGCAGGCAGCCTGCACTGCCCGCCTTCGCCGCTGGAGGAGGGGATGGGGGGCAGAGGGCTTGGAGCCGCTGTCCCCGCCCCGGTGGCCGGAGCCCCTCCCACTCCTTGGGCTGACTTCCCTGAGCCCCTAAGGAGGGTTGAGACTCTCCTCCTCACCGCGCAGAGAAAACTTTGGGTGGCTGACCCCAAACCTCCTCACGAACAGCCCATCTCCCTCCAATTGTTCCATCAGCGCTGGGACTGTCAGCTCAAACCTGACAAGTGACAAGTCTCAGGCTCATGCCGACTAGATAATCAAAGTCTTGTCAGAGCTGTCAATACCCTGCAGATAGGAGAGGACAAAGGGAGGAAAGGTTTCTACAGAAACCGCTGCCTTCACACAGACGTTGTCGAAGCCTCTTACCCAAATCGCTGTTTGTTCCTAAACATCACTTACTGCTGAATCTCTGGGCTCAAAAGCACAGACCCCGAAATGAAATAACAACCTGATACCGCGCACGGGAAATGCAGATTTTGCTAATTTGGAGATTATTTTGTAATTTTACATATAAGAGGTACATACCTGCGGTTTTTCTAACATTGAATAGCAGTAACCCGGCGGATGAGATTTTTTTTTTTTCCAGCAAAAATATATTTACAAAAAAAAAAAAATCTGCAACGGAAAACGCCAACAAAAGCGACACAGACTTACCCATGTCGTGTGTTTGCAGTGACACAAACGAACGGACAGGTCGTGCTGCATCCGAGAGAAGTCGTAATGCAGGCGCGTTCTTGCACCCCCACTCGTGCTCTGTTCTCCCTTGGTGAGGATGCACCTACGGCGAGCCGGCAGCCGTCACCTGAGAGTGGTGGTCGCTTGTCCTTTGTCACCCAAACCTTGGCAGAGACTGACGTAGCCAACCAGTCTGTGAAGAGGGAGGAACACAGTGGACTTGCAAACCCACCCGAGAGCATTCATGGCTGAGAGGTCAAGGCCTCGGGGGAGGACACGGGCATCCTTCCCCTCCTCCTCTTTCCACGCCCGGGCCAGTGTCTAGCTTCATCCTCCGTGGGGGTGAGTCCTGGTCACCTCATGCATGTCAGAATCGAA
The DNA here is from genome assembly GCF_046562875.1 of Panthera onca. NCBI lineage: Eukaryota > Metazoa > Chordata > Mammalia > Carnivora > Felidae > Panthera > Panthera onca. The sequence continues at coordinate 21,860,196 of NC_138353.1, read as the reverse complement.
GCCTGGCCATCATCTTAAATGAGCTCATACCCAAGGATACTGGGCTGCCTTGTTTCCCTGGACTTACGGAGCTGGGTAAACACAGACCCAAATGCACATAGTATACACAGCCTTACCAGCAGGGAGACGGGTGCCCTATGGAGGGTCACTGCAGGTCCCTTGCGGAGTCCTGGCCAGTCTGTCTTAGTGGCCTGGCCACCCTGGCTCGACCAGGAGGAGGTGACAGCCCCAGTCAGGGGCACGGCAGAGGGGAGGGAGGCAATGAGACCCCCACTGGTCTCCCTTCACATCCAGAATGAGCTGACCGCCTTGCCCCAGCCTACGCCCGTGTGCACCGGCCGTGGCCGCCTCTGCGTTTTCTCTATCTCCTCTCTGGCTTTGCGACTCCAGCCACAAGGGCCATTTTGCTTTGTTCCAGACTCTGCCAGCGTGGACCCTTGCATTTGCTGCTGCTTATCAGGTCTCCCCCCAGTGCCCCGGATCGGTGGTATACATCCCACCCTGTTCCCTGCTACTCCTTATTAATCGCCCCTTTATATATTCTTGATGGCACTTGCCCTGCTCTGTCTGATCTGTTCTTGCTCCTGATTGTATTGCCTTGCCTACTGCTTCTGTCTCACAGAGACACATCAAAGCCCACAAAGTCCAGGGAGGCCGGGACCTCATGTTACTCACAGCCAATGCCCGGAGGGTGGTGGATACTGAAGGGGTGACTCAACCCACTTCTGCCCAGGTACAGCATTAGGGGCTGAAAGTCCTGGGGATCCCTGCTGGCTGGAGATACACAGGGGACTTCTTGCCTGAAGGAAGGGGGGTGCCTTTGTGAGACGGGGGAACAAATCTGTCTCCAGGCCTCCCATCACCTCTTGTGTCACCACCACTGTATGGGCCTCGATACTCCTCCAGGAGCTTGCATCCCCTTAGTGGTCACTGCTGCCCTTTCCTCAGATGCCCTGTGAAGGGGGCTGTTAGGGGAGGGCCCAGGCCCCACAGGCAGGTGTCCTTTGCTTCCTCACAGGATGCACTGGGCCCCTGAAGTCGCACATATGAATAAGGCTCCACCCTTGCCTTCTAGCAGTTCACAGTTTAGGAAGGGAGATAGGTGTGCACACCGGTGAGAGAATACAGTGTGTTTAGGGAGTGAAAGGGCCTATGCAAGCAGCAAGGAGGCGCTCACAGCCAGGCTGGAGCAGTACTGAAGACTTCCTGGAGGAGGTGACGCCTGAACTCAAATTAGAATTTAGAATAATAATTAGATGACAAAAGGCCAAGTCTTCCTGGCTCAGCAGGAATATTGGAGAAGGTCTGTCTGGGTGGCATGGCTGGGCTGCATCTCTCGGGGACCAGTAAAATCTGCAGGAGCCTGCATCGTGGCCGGGATGGCTTGGCTGCCGAGCGCGAGGTTTTAGTTGTCTGACCACAGTGCTTTCGGAAGAGTGCGTGTCACCGTGCGTTTGTCAGAAGCAGGTGAGGCCGGGTGCTCTGTTCCAGTATTTCCGGCGGGAGGCCCTGCCAGAGTCCCTCTTTCTGGTCCTTCTGTAAAGCCTTTTCGAAAACCCCTCTTTTCTTCATTGCTATGTCCATCCTCAGCCAGCACTTTAATGCTCAAAAGCTAAAACTGACCATCTTTCTCCCATCCACACCAAGCACTTACTCCGGCCTTGATTTTTATGGTGCCGGGGATGGCAGGAGTTTTTTGATGAAATATTGCCCACCGTCCGCAGCCCCATCAACTTGCAGGCAGCCATATTTCGAGGGGAGCGCGAGGGGGGCAGGGGGCGTGCGTGTGTGGAGGCCAATATTCCCCTGTCTAATTTATATTTTACATTTCTGTAAAATCATGCTTAGAGTATTTTGGTAATCTCTGCTGAGATTAAGTATAATGCTGTACATTTAATTGATATAAGTGGTTTCAATTCTCCTTAATATGACAAATCTCCAGTGTGAAATATTCTTAGTTAATGATCAACATAAAATAGAGTTCATTTTTAATGTGAGTACAAGATTTGAATTAATTTGTAGCTAGAGCAGGGTTATTAAATTTTGTGTGCTTTGTGTGCACAGGCACACGTACGGTCATACGTGTGGCCTGGAGCATACATGTGTGCTCTGGATGAGAACAGGAGACACCTACCCCTTCTGGTCGGAGCCGAGAGTGTGGACTCCCGTCTCTTCCTTTGTCCTAGAAGCAGCAGCCCCAGCTCCTTGCCCAAGGAGGAACCAATCCCCTCCCCTCTCAGCCTGTATCACTCCTTGGTCTTTGGTGCCCCCGGCCTGACCCAGGATCACGGGGGTCAGCCCACCGAAGCTAGCCGGACCCAGAGGGAGCTAATACCAAGGTCGCCTGTTCCTGCCACCACGCGGTTTCCCACGCAGCAGTTGCTGGCCTGAACATTAGCATATCGCTTTATATTATCAAAACCATATGATGGCTAACGTCATCCAGAGAAGTTCAATGAAAGTTTCAAGTGAAAGAAGTTCCTTGCAAAGTCATGTCCACGGGGAAGGCTTCGGGGGCAGACCCCCAGCGGAGCTGATCAAAGCCAAGAGGTTTGCATTCCCTTGCCTGACTGGACGCAGGGCTCACACAGGCAAACGCGTTTTCCCAAGGCACCCGAGTTAAGGGAGATTCGTCCAGAAAGCCAGGGCCACGGTCTTTGGCCCTGAGATCCAGGATGAGGGCACACTCTAAAACCGCCACTGCCTTTACTGCTTTCAGATAACAGAGACCAATTTTCTTACAACTGTTACAAGAGAAGGGGGGTGGGTGCGGGGAATAAAAGCTTCAGGATAAGTGCCAAGCAGAATTTGAATGTTGTATAAACCACGCGTGGGATGGAGGCAGTGACTTGCAAGAAACATCTGTTCTTCCAGCAGCTGGAGCCCAGAGCCCAGGCTCCTTAAAATTTTCTTTTGTGATGCACTGTTTCCAGACAGACAACCTTCAATATGCAAGCTGACCCTGAGGCTCTTAAATATTTCCTTTGTAGTCACCTCTTTAATGATGATGCCATTTGAATCCCAATAACAATGAGGTCTTCCGACCTCCTCCTATCTTCAAGGCAGGACCGTGGGAGGGAGGCTCTACTCCCCGGCAAGTTCAATTTCTATTGGCTTAAGCGGCTGCGGAAAGAATCTTTAATCACATATACAATATTATTGGCAACGCCGTGCAATAAAAAGGCTGAATGCTTCGTTTTTCTAGATTTCCTTTTATATTTCAAAATCGCTTTTCTTTCAAATTAGTGTATCCTATACGTTTTCTTAAAAGAAATTACTTAGGGCTTCACTTTTTTTTTCCTCCCCCTTTTGTTGGCTTACCATTCCTCGTGAAATTACCACCTCACGGGGACTGCAGGCTTCCAAATGCTTTGCATACGAAACGCAAGGTTTGAGTGCATTGTGTTGCAATTTTTAAGAATGGCATAATTTTCATTAGAAATGTGTAGATGAATAAAAGTACTGCTGCTGTACTAATTAGGTATTTTATTACTCTTTGATTTCAAAAAGAAGCATGCCTGCTCTAACAAGGCAGCCCACTATCGTTGTTGGGAAGCTTCCTCTGGGCTCCCTGGGGAGGAAAGGGCGCTGCAGGACCCATTGCCCAGGGAAGGGGAAAGCCCTGCTCCTGTCTCTGGGAGAGCTCTTGCTTGAGTAGAGACCCCGCCCTCAACAAAAGACAGGCCAAGGGTCACTGCGACAATGATCCCTCTTTGCAATTTGCTATCAAGAGGCAGCAAATACGCGCTGCCATTTCACCCCTCAGCCGAGTGATTCTCTGGGTGATGCTATCGACAGAGGCTTTTTTTTTCCCCCTTTGAAATTTCTAGATAAGTAAGCAGTCAGCTCTGTTGCACCTGCTATGTTTCCAAAGGAGTCTGTGCCTTAAGGAGAGACCCCCCAGTGATAGGTAATTGTGCCTTGGGGTGTTGTTGTTACCTTTGTCCCTGGGTGTGGCTCAGGTGAGCTCCTCGAAGGGGTGGAGACCTCTGGCTTCAATCCAGTTCTCTGAGCCCGCTGGCCACCCTGCTACCCCTGGGCTGGATCCAGTATGACTTGGGCGCGGCTTAAGGTGCAATTGGCCATTTTGATCGCTGATGCTACGAAGGAGCAAACTCACCTTTCTGCACAACCAAGCTCCTGTCTGGGAATACGAGCAGATTCTACCCTCTTCTCCACCCTGGCTGCCTTTGTACCCAGTGGAACCCACGGAGGGGACAGTGGCTGTGCTCAAGAATATCTGTGCCTGCGCCACAGAGTTAGGCTTACTGACTGAGGGAGAACAGAGCCTTTGTCCTGAAGCTGCCAACTGTGTGTGTGGTCTGAGCGTGGCCAGGGTGGACCCTCTGCATAGACCACTGTTTATTTGCCCAGCTCTGCTCTGTCAGTTGCACTCATCAATTTCACAGAGCGCAGCCCAGCAAATGTGGGTTCTCACAAAGACCTCTAACCAGGCTACACCAATGGATGCTGAGTCCCTGTACTTAGCAGCTTCAGGCTACCAACCTTGGGCTGTCTTCTCTGAGTCCCCAGATTTATGGCCGTGCGCACTGGAGGAATTATGGGGTTAATAGAGGAACTTCCAATGTGTGGCACTTCTGCAGAGGGGTGCCTTCCAAGAGAAGCAGAGCGGCTTCCCCCATTAGGAGTGGTTTGTGGCCAGGAATCTCCGGGCTGTCACATCTAATTATGCAGCCTAGTAATCAGCAGAGAACTCAGTAGCGTCCCGACTCAGGAAAGTCGGCATCTGTTCTAAATCCTGCCCTCAGAGCAGGAACAGTGCCAAATACTGCAAAGACTGCTTAGCTGGGTACAAAAGATGCTGTCAACAGGCCAAAAATGGAAAGGAGTCTTGGTTTGATTTGAATGAGCTATTTTTTTTTTTTATGGGACAGATAAAAAGTAATTGAATTACATCCAGTAAAAGTAGGCTCCTACGTTCTTTGAATAAAAACAACAACAACATAGACACGTTGTGGCTGGTTAGAAGTAGAGATATTCACTGTTTTGGTTTCAACATACGTAACAAAACTCATGACCCCCTGAATGGGCGCAGGTAACAGTTTTTAAAAGTATTTCCTTGAGACTGTGCATGGCAGGTGCAGTACATTTCTCAGGAACTTGGCCTCCAACCCAGCTGTTAAAGTTTTAAATCGCTCCTTCTTTCAATGTTAGCTAATAGGAGGACAAAGGCGCTGAAGGTGACAGAGAGACACCTGTTCATTCCTGCTGACGTGAGCGCTGCTCTGTGCCTACAGAAGAGCAATGCTCTTCACCATCATTGGCCACACTTGCCCTAACTTTGCCATGATATTTGCTCATCGGGCCTTTCTAATAAAAACCAATATTGTTTGAAAACCTTGACTTGGGTTCAGCCCTTTGACAAGGGCAAAGACTCCAGACACTCTTTCTTCCTGGGGTGTATATGCTACCTGATGAGATGGGGTGGGATTTCAAGGCATGGGGTGGGTGGGGGTCATTTAGTGAATGTGGGGGGGGGTGCAGTGGGTGGAGAACGCGATCTACGGGAGTTTCTACAGCTTTTCTGCTCTGGCTGGAAGGCTGTGGAAGTGGACTTGAACGGGGTGGGAGAAGGTGGCGACGTGGGAGGGAAGGAGGCGTGCATTCAAAAGCCACGTGCCTTTCACCTACAGGTGGCCTGGAAGGCTTTGGCAAGACATACCCCAGTGATTCAAGGTCTAATTTTCCGGTGATAATCAAAATACAACACAGTATCGAGGGCTCTTGTTCTGGGCCTACTCGGGTGGCAGCTTTTTCATTCCTATCACAGAAATGAGATTGTGCTCCTGGAGATGAATTCACATGCCTTGATGATTTTAGCCAGTACGTAGGAGTTGGAATGGACTTTTCTGGTGTCTTGATCTGCACAGAAGGGTGAGGCCTGCACCATGACCCAGGAGCGATCTCAAAACCCCATGTCCCCCAGACCTGCAGGATAAGAGCCCTGTGCCCTGTCCTAGGTATCGACACGACAAGGGCATTTGGGGCATCTGGCCAGACTCTGGTCCTCCCTGGTGTGTGCTGACATGCCTGGGTTTTGCCTGGGTTTATGAGAGGACATGAAGTCTGGCAGCAACCCTGCTCCACACTCCATGTGGACCTTTGAGATTTTTCCAGGGGCTCTTTCAGGAGACTAGGCCATGGGTCGACTCTCCCTAGATTTGGGGGAACTGCCGTACTTTTCTGTTTATCGCCTTCTCTCTGTCTCTCTTGTTGTTCAGCTGTCCACGTCTTCTCCCATTCCCTCCCAGACACCCAACATAAACTGGACACGTCTTAGGTGCCCCACAAGTGTCAGGTAAGAGGTGGCCTCCAGGCTTCTGGTTTTAGTCCCTCAACTGTCCCAAAGTGAGCCTACTCAGAACACAAAGCAAAAAACCATATTTGGATAAATAACTTCTGACACATCGATTTCTGAATTCTCTCCTTGGATTTTGTCTTGTAGTTTCACATACTCCATTTCTCTCCACGACTTTTTTTTTTCATACCAATCTTCCTGAAAATCGATTGATGGACTCAGTTTTTAGCAAGTTGTTTTCCGAGATCTCTCCTGCACAGACAAGTGTCTCTTCCTGAGCCTTTTTCCTGAGGCCTGAAACCTGGATCTTCTTGGAACACTAGGATCTTCCCATGCAGCCCTTCTCAGTGCTGGCCTTGTACTTTCATACCCCACAAATCTCGCCTTTGGGAGATGAGGCGACCTCACGAGTCACTGTCGTCACTTCCAGAAAACTAGGACCCCACTCTTGTTTATAAAACAAAAGCAAAGGGGTGCCTGGATGGCTCAGTTGGTTAAGCGTCCAACTCTTGGTTTCAGCTCAGGTCACGATCTCATGGTTTTGGGAGTTCTAGCCCCCTGTCAGGCTCTGTGCTGATGGCGCAGAGCCTACCTGGGATTCTATCTCTCTCTCCCTCTCTCTCTGCCCCGCCCCTGCTTATGCTATCTCCGTCTCTCTCAAAATAAATAAATAAACTTAAAAAAAATTTTAAAAAACTTAAAAATAAATAAAACCAAAGTAAAAACCTGTTCCACTGATGGCTCTGCCTTCCAGCAATATCACCTTGATCCCCCTGCCCATCACCATCTCTACTTTCTCCATCATTGTAGACTTCAGCTCTCATGTCACAGCTGTCCCTGTCACCCTGATTCTTCCCAGGATCAATGTGAAGCAGGTGTTCTCTGTGGATGCTCAGTTCAGTACATGGTTCATTCAATTCCTTAACACCTAAGCAACAGTGGCCATTACTCCTACCTGCTCCTTGGCTACCAGGTCTTGTAAACACGTACTCCTTACCTGCAGCTCCAGTGTTGGCCTCTTGACTTCCCAGACCATTTACTCCACTCCTCCCACTTGCTTTGTGATTGGACCATCAATGCAATTTCAATCCCAGAGCTCATCATCTGGTCATTTTCTTGCTTTAGCCCTTTATTCTCTCTCTCTGGAAACTCTGTCACCAGGAGAACTCAAGTGCGAGTGTTTCTCTGCCTTAGAAGCACAGCTGACCTCTGCTGGGGAAAACGACAAAATGGGACTGAGTGGTAGTATAGCAAATGCTGTGAAACAAACACCGCCTCCGTTGGGCCCCAACACTCCTGACGTCCTGTTATATTTGACTAGTCAACTTTAGCTGCTGGTGTATCATAAACCTTTTGTTGAAGTGACTGATAAGGCCTGTAGCATGAATGGCACTAACACAATGGTCTCACTGCTCTCCAGCCCACCGCCAGAGACCTAGAGAATGTTTACCAGTACTTCCTTTTAGATTGAAGCAAAACATTTCAAACTATTTCAAGTCCAGAGGATGGCATACCTTCATGGTCACTTTGCGACTTGATCAAAATCTTCCTTGAGCTCTGTCCTCCTGCTCAGGGAAGGGCCCCGTTTTTTGTTGCTGGTTTCATGGGACACGTGTACCGTTTTTCCTCCTTGAATTTTGGGGTGACTGTGCGACTGTGACTAACCAATGGGCTGTGGCCAGAACACTGTATTTCCATTGTGAGTTCTTTCAGATTCATTCCTCTTGCACCATGACACTCATGGAAACGAAGCCCCCATCAGCCCGGGTCCTCAGCAAATCCCAGGAACAGACTGCCCCACCAGCATGTAGGAATATGGCCTAGGAGCAAGAAATAGATTTGTGTCTGTGATTGTTACTGTGACATAACTTCATTTAACTCGACTGAGCCAGAGGCTGCAGAAGTGGACCCTCTTGGAGTGTCATGGGGCCATTATCTGTCAATCTTAGGTCTCTTTCTGTTCCCAAAGACCCTTTGTGCTCCCTGTCCTCTACTTCTCCCCCGTGGTCCAGCCTCCACCGTGTTTCTCCTCTAGCTTGAGCTGTTGGTCATTCCCCCCTCACCTTTCCATGTTGATGATGGTCTTCGAAGAAGGATGGTGTGGGTCACATGTGGAAGAAGGAGCAAAATTAGGACCTAGACTCCAACCGTCAACCACAGGGGTGCCCAATCCAGGAGACAGGGAGCTTCAGGGTGACCCCCTGTCTCCCTTCACTGGGAGCCACAGGGAGCTCCCTTCACTGGCATGAGGCAGGACAGGAGCAGAGAGTGGCCCTGGGAATAAATGGCATTGTTGCAGGACTGCCATACATGTACCTCCTCTCAGGGAGTTCCCACCGGAGTCCTTGAAAAGGGCTTGTAGGGCCCCTCCGTCTGTTCTTTGCCTGTTCTTCTTTGCCTGTTCTCCACAGGGAAGCTATTAGCCTAGGTAAATACTCCTTCTCCCGAGGGACTTGATCTCTGTACTCCCTGATTCAGTTCCTTTGCAAGGTAAATAACTATAAATATTAAAACATGTCAATAGCTTTATTAATAAATGACTTCTGGCTATCTAAGAGATTCTGCACTGTGGGCTTTTGGTGGGTCTCTGGTGCATCCTTTCATGCATTTCATGCGGCGTTGTTGGCTGAAGGTTGCCTGGGATCTGGCTTGCACATCAGAAATCACGGTGTTTGTGCTCCCCTGTATGATGGCTATCCAGAGCGTTAAATAATGTGGTTTCTTTTTTCTTGGTTTGAATTCTTTTCTTTTCATTTGGAGTTCGTGTAACATATGTAGCCCAATATTAACACCAGTTGATCCTTAAATAAGAAGTATTTAAAGACACAATGGTGCCCATGCACATTTTACTGTTAGCATTCCAAACGTTCAAGTCTTAACTTCTCACCTCCATAAGGTTTAATAAATTTTCCTCACAAGAGCTTTCACAACAACCAGTGATGAAATACATTTGCAGTTAACGTGACATAATTGCCGTTTTATTTTTGCAAACCACCTTACCCTAGTCTCTTTTTTTAGGAAGTGCCTTATCAATTTGTCTTCAAAACACTGGGCTAGACTTGCAATTCTTAAAACCAAGTCAATTATCTAGATACGTGTTTTGTTTTGTTTTTTTTTAAATCCAACTCGAATTTGGTCTCTTTCTAACCTTCTGAATCTCATCCCAGAGTAAGGACTCCAAAGAAAAATAGTTTCAAAGTTCTACATAATGCGATTCTACATTTTTCCTTGTGGATTACCCCAGGCACCACCTGCAGTTTGAGAACAAACAGCGAGAGCCTGTTGGATTTGATTTGGACAGATGGGCTTGGTCCTGCCACTCTGGGCAATTCTCTGGCCACATGGAGTAGAACTTTGGAAGCCAGAGATTCAGCCTGAACTGCGCATTGTCTTATGCCAGTAGCAATGCTGAGGGCATTCTCAGACACTCCTCCATGCAGAAGTAAACCTTTCCCAGTGTTTCCACTGAACATACTGAGGCTGCATCTGTTTGTTCTTCTTCTTTCCCTTTAGTCAGTAGGAAAAGAGATGCTCCAGGAAAGGAGGCTGAGCAAAGGGCTTACTTACCCTGGTTGGGCTCCTCTGTGGAGCATTCAGGTGACCAGCACTGTCTCCAGCTCTATCTGCCCATTTCTAGAAGGACAAGCAAGGTGCAGTGAGGAGCAGGTATTTGGGGAGATGACTGATCCCTCTTAGCTGGAGAAGGTTGCTCTGACAGCTGGGTGGAGAACCGAGTGGAGAGTGGCAAGAGAAGACTCAGAGAAATCAACAGTAGGCCGTGGCAGGAGCTCAGGAGAGAGACTATGGTGGCTTGACTTAGCATGACAGTGAAGGAGTCAGAGGGAAAACGGATGGCTCCAGACTAACTTTGGTGATTTACAGGGCAGTGCCTTGATTGAACGGACTAGGTGCAGGTGTGAGGGGAAAGTAGGGATCAAGTGTAGCTTGCAAGCGTTCAACGTGACTAACAGGGTGGATGGTAATGTCATTTACTGAGATGGGAAAAACTTGGCAAGGGTTAGGTTTGGGGGGAAATTAGTGTTCCACTTGGTCATAGATGATTTGTGAAGCTGCTGATGATATTTTGGTGGAGAATCCAAATAGGTAGCTATAGAAACACATCTGGAGCTCAAAAGAATGATCTGGTCCACAAATCTAGAGGCATTTCCAAATAGATGAGATTTAAGTCTTTGAATGGGTTGAAGTCACCTCTGGAGGGGGTATTGAGGGAGAGGGCGTAAGGACTAAACCAGAGGGTGTGCTAATAGTTATTTCTTTAAAATAATTTTATTACAAGAGACATCATTTTCTTTTATTACAATGTCTTTTATTACAAGAGACATTATTCGTTTTCAAAACACTTACCGGTGGAGAGAAAATGTACGTCCTGTTTGACCATTCCTTAAATCCTGTCCTATCCCACAACTTATTCCTCATACCCAGCATTGTGTATTCCCCCTTCAGACCTTTAAAAATGCATTACGCACATGCACATACAGAAATATATCATACTTAAATAGCATCGTTTCCCGCAATGGTGTCACTTAATATATGTCTCAGAGATCTTCACCTGCCAATATATAGAGATTTAACTTGATTCTTGAAACAGCTATTTGGCATTCCATATAATTAATGTGCCAAGGTTTATGTAACATTTCCCCCATCAATGGATATTTAGGTTGTTTCAATGGTGTGCCCTTGCAAGCCAACATCTAGAGATTGGGGTCATGAGAAGATGAGAGGCTATCAAAGTACCCTGAGATAGAGGGAGTGACCAGAGAGGAGGGATGTTCATGATTCTGGAGGCCAATCAAGGAGAATATTTAGAAAAGAGAAAGGGCCTCAATAGTCTGAACAATGCTGAGAGGTTAAAGTTTAAGACCTAGAAATACCCACTGGATTTGGAAACATGGAGCCCATCAGTGACTTGTTAAGGCTGTTTCAGGGAAACAAGAAGCACAGGACAGAGATGAGAATAGTTGAGATGAGATGAGAACATAATTGAGATGAGATAGATGAGAACATAATTCAGCAAAGATAGCCCTGTTTTGTCTTTCTGGAAAGGTTGCCGTGAAAGAGAGCAGCCAGATGGGAGCAATGGTCCCGGGAGGAAGTGGGGTCAGGGGAGAAGCTCTCTTCCTTCCTTTATTCTTTCCTGCTGCCTCCTTCCCTTATGTATGCTAATACATAGTAGGTACATTACAAATAATGCTTGAATAAAGCCAGAATGATTCACATTTTCCTAATGAAGTTGTTTTCTAATGGGATCGTGTGTGGCAAGTCCTTGGAAAAGTATAGCATCCACTTTAATCAGTACAGGTCACCGTTGCCAGTGACTGTTACTGGAGAGAAACATTCCAGCAACCTCCCCTACTCTAAGCGCTGCCTTATTTTGACTCACAAACTAAAGGCACCAAGACATCGGACCTGTGGGACTGAGGAGGTGCCTGTGTGTGTGTGTGTGTGTGTGTGTGTGTGTGTTTCTGGTGGCCTTTAGGCGGATGTTGTGACATCCACTCAGAGCTGGTGCCAGCCAAGGAAGAAGCTTCCTCCAACCCCCCATCCCGTTGTGTGATCACCACCTCTGCCCTCCGCTGCATAAGAAGATTTCTTCAGCAGCTACGCTAGCTTTGGAGCATCAGTATGAGGAAGTTTTAAAAAGAATGCATTTAACCATTAGGGAAGAAAAAGGAGGTAAATACGTTGGACCTTTTGCGATGCACCATGTGTGGCTGGAAGGATGAGTGAAAATTTTCATCATAAAAAGTGAGCCAGTTGAGGCTTTGGCAAGGATACGTGCCGCAGGGAGGCTGAGCCCACCTTCCGGAGAGACAGCGGTCATGTCAAGTGCAGGGCAGCTGAGACGCCACGGAGATGAGGCTAGCCGCAGCTGGCTGGGTCTGACCACTGCGCTCTGACTCCAGCCGCTCAAAACATAAATTGTCTTTAAACACCCAGGACCTGCCTACCTCCCGCTGCCATCTTTGGACCAATTTGTCAATCCCTGCTCATTCCATGGTCCTTTTTTTTGAGCCTTGATAACGCTCCTGAAGGGAGCTGGGGACACTTTTGCCATTCATCACAAAATAATGCAACATTCTGTACATTTATTACAGTGCACATTATGACTGCACTATTAACTTAAAAAAAAACTTTCATTTCTCTGAAGTTTTCCTTTATCTTTACCAAACAGATACCCAATATGACTGAGAATTTAATGCCCTAAAGTTTAAGACCGGTTTGTAAACACAGTCCCTGGTGTCTGCTATTGATCTTTTGCTATTTTAATGCATTTTTACTGACCAACATGTCCTGTGGTAAAGAATATTGCCTAAATTAGTTATCTGATTGGTTCTTTTGATTAATGATGGGCCTGTGCTTCATTACACATGACAACATGATCAGAATAATCACTATTGCTCTACAAGCCAGGCCTGGCATTTTTTATTCCTTCATTTTTAAAGTTCATTTATAAAATTATTTAATGTATACGTCCTAAGTTGTAATTTATTTACATGACACTTTTTTCGATGGGAACTGTTGTACTGTGTCACAAATGGCTAAGAAAACAAGGTAAACTAGATGTACAGATCAATGTCTCTTGGCTCAAGGGGGAAAAAAACATAATCAAGATTCAGGAGCTGACCTTGTACCAAAGTCCAACTTGTCACAGAACAAACACTGAGATACCCAACAAATCACCAGGCACAGCAGGACGTGTCCTCATGCAGTCTCTTCTCTGTCGCCTTCTGCCTGCCCGGAACTTCCAGACGTATGGAGTTCTTCACTTCTTTCCTTCTGCCCATGGGACAGTCCTGGCCCTGCCAGCCAGGCTGCAATGACCCAGAGGACTTCTCGTTCCCGCACCAGTTCGGCAAGAAGGCCCATCGGGGATTCGGGATATTCAAAATCAGAATTTGGACCAGATCTCAGTTAGAAAATTGGCCGTGCTTTGTGTGACTTGTGTGGCGTGGTCCAAATTCTGGAGAAACATACAGATTCCCATGTGGCCTACCAAGTTATTGGTGATACCACTCCTCAGGGCACCTGCCTTATTTACGGTTCGACTTGGTAAGAAATCAGCTGGATACTCAGTTTAAAGTTGTGGGTTAAGCCTGGTGAATTTGGGGCAGCTCAAAAAAGATTTTTCTCTCCCCCATGTCCCGCTGGCCCTCTAACAAAGACCAGGGAGAAAAGCTTCTGCCTTGTTCTTTTTGTCAGTTATGTCACTCTGTGAACTTCTGGAGTTCAGGGAAATCTTGTTTCCAGGGAGCCAATGCTGGGCCGCAGGAGTCAGCTGTGGACCTCAAAGTCAGACCCACTGAAATCCTTCCTGTAGGCCCCGTTGCTCGGAGACAAAGCTTCCAGCCACTCCTCCCTCAGGAAAATACTTTGTGGCCAGAATGAGACCAGCCTAGAGTCTTGCTGGGGCGCATTTTTATTCCACGCAAGACACGATTGTCTCCCTCTCTTCGTTTTGCTTGCTCTCACCTCCTTCAAATTGCCTCCCTTCCCTTCCCTCGATAAGGAGCCTTGCCGTCCGTCTCATGTTCCTTTCCGCTCCAGCATCGGTCTGATCGAACGCACAGGGCACAGTGCTGTGAGCTTTCATGTCAACCGATGAGGCGCGGGACAGACTCTTAATCCAGCATCTAACACTGGACAAAATGTGTGAATGGTGTCAGAGACAGGATAAAATGGAGCTTTTCCTTTCAGCCTTCAGAATCCTCTGCCGTCTCACGCACCGGATGTTGACAGAGACTTCAGCGTTCACCGGGGACAAGTCTGCCGCTTGCCAGGCTGCCGTTCAACTTGGGCGCAAACTGGGTGCCCCAGAAGTTTGGGTGGGTTGCAGGGTACAAAAGAAGCTGTGTGTTGGGGACTCTTCCAGGACGGAGAGCACATACCTCCATGGCAGACCCTCCTCCTTCTCGGGTCCCAGGGTGTATGGGCTCAACTTACACCAACACATGTGAAAGGCTCCTTTCTAAATAGGTGGCATTTCAGCTCCTGTGAGTCGTGGCAACTCCTGGCGCGCAGGGCATCTCTCGGCGCCATAACAAGCAAAGAGACTCTAAGCACCCACATCACATAACAAAGTGAAAAAGTTCAGCCTGCCACACATTCCTTGAATTTCCAAGTGAGTAGAAGAACAAGACAAGGGTTCCCGAGCAAAAGCACTTAGAATAAAGTGGAGTGGCTTTATACGGTTCTTTTTTTTACCCCTGGACTTAATTAATGTTGTAAATAATGCCTCCTATCTTCTGCATAATGATTTGCTCTGTTATGCTATTAAAAAGTTCCGTTACGTCAGTTCACACAGACACTCATTTGCACAGCTTAGACATTAAATAGAACTTTGGTTAAAAGCCTACCACAGGAAATGAGTGTGTGTGTGTGTGTGTGTGTGTGTGTGTGTGTGCGTGTGTGCATGTGTGTGTACATGTGCGCACAGGAACCTGCGTGCACGTGTGCGCCCGTTGCCTTGTGAGGCTTTCTGGGCTATAAGATAAGCCAGCAAGTGAGATTATGTTGAATATGCAAGTTATATGTTAATATGATTAAGTGACTACTGGATCGCCCAACATAATCAATTGAAATATTCACCAACTTTGTGTTGAAATTGGAAGAAATTATTACCTTGAGGCTGCCAAACACATTTTGCAGCTTTGCATTTGCAATAATGCGTGTCTCACTTAGCATTTAAAAACATATTTTTGACTTTAATAAAGCAAGATGAGTCTATTAAAGAGATACTCACCAGAATGGAAGGCAGATGCACGAACCAGGGCAGGCCACTGAGAGGGAAGGTGCCTCCTCGGCCCCCACCCCCTCTCTCCCTCTCCTCCTTCCTTCTAGCCACACTGCACATGGTCTGAGGGAGACTCGAGGCTGCGTTTTCCAAGGAAAAGCATTCTATTCCAGGCCATTCATACTAATTTATCACTGAATTATTTGCCTTCACTCTAAAAATCCTACAAAATGATTTAGTCTCTCGATGTGATTTACTTGTATTTTTAAACTCCATGCAACACCATCCAGATCACAGGGATGTAAATGTGTCTTCTCTCTCACTGAACAAGCGCAGCTAAAACAAATAAAATCAAAGATGCATATTCCTTCGCCGTGGCTTTGCAAAATGTAAGTGATGGGGGGAAGGCAGCCGTCATTCGGCTCTGGTCTGTTATTGACAACAGCAGAAGTAAGAATTAGAAAACAAATCCCCTTTTAAATGAAATGAAGTCAGAGGCCCACCTCGCTCGGGAAATACTAATTGGAACTACCTTGCTAATGCTAGTGAGTCACAGGAAGGAAACATTAAGTTATTATTTTTAATAATGTTTACAAGTATATCCAGCCATTTCCAGCCGGTGAAAGATGTCAGCCTTGGCCAAACGTGGCAGACCTACTTTTCACCAAAGATGCTCCTCGTCTTCCCCCTGATAGCAATCATTAATTTTATTTTTTAACTCGGTCTTCAAATGAAGACAGATGAGCTGGAGAGTTTTAAATGCAGGCTGCTTATGTTCAGAAAAATGGCTGGGAGATAGCAGATCACGGCATCTGAGCTGAGGCCAGTTACTGTCGGGGAAGAAAATAGAAACAAACATAAGGTGCACAGCCAAGCAGGCCTAAAAGGAGCTACCAGTGACAGAGGGGGCAAGGGCACATGGGACAAGGTCTGTGTGCTGTGTCCTCGGGCCCGGCTCATTTCCTGATGGCTTTGGGGACTTCGAGACTTAATTATTGTTCATTGCTCTTGATAATTTTAACATTATGTAAATTCATCTAAATCCTATCTTTACCTTTATTTGGCCGCTATCATTTTCCCTTTTAGTTGAAGATTTTTGATTTGACTGCATGACGGGCTGCTCCAGGAAGATGTGACACATCCCTGTCCTAGAGGCCGTGAAGTAAATTTCTTACTCACATGAGGCAAATCTTTCACCGCCTGGTTGAGATGTTCATGGTTCCATTTCACAACTGGTTTGGAGTGAGCACAAGGAAAAAGGGGGAGAAAAAAAAGAATGTAAAATACGTGTGATGGAAGGACATCCAGAATGGTGCAAACCTGCTCCTCCATAAAAGCACTGAGAACACTGGCAAAAAATTGTTGACATCAGTTTTTCTGGAACTCTGGAAATTGACCAAAAACCTCCAGTGTTCCAGAGAGCATTTGTTCTTGAGAAAAACAGCTAAGTGTTGGTAAGAATAACATACACGGAAGCATTGTAACTTGCCCCATTTCCACCCCTCCCCCCAGCTCTGTGGTAGTCTCAGAATCACAGTAGGTGTGAAAAACAGCAGTATAGTAATCAGGAGAAGGGACAGTGTGGATTTGGAGCACCTCCTCCCAGGAATTGTCACCATTTTACCTGTTTGGCAGATCCCCAGAAAAATCTCATTCACAGGGCTTGTCTTTATCTAACTCAAAGCTCCTTCAGTGGGAGGAGCTCTATCTCCAGGGTGTTTGTTGAAAACAATCGGCAGAAATTATTTCACACTGCAGTGTCTGAGGCAGTGACATCAGTTGGGGCAAACAAGAAACTGGCCAGAAATCTTAAGAGAAACATCTGAGAATTAGACAACTATAGGAAGGACTGACATGTTTCTGAGGATGTAGAGGGGATGTACACACACAAGGCTGTGCCCGTTCCCAGGGTTGTGACACTACTGGAAAAGACATGGGAAAGCCCCACTCTCTCACCTCTGGTTGCCCCCACAGCTCTGCACAATCAGGAAGCGAAGGCTAGGGCAGAGCTGTGAACCGCTGAAGCATTGGAGTATTGCTTGCACACACAGAATGTCTTGGGGGACAGGTGGTTCAAAGCACGTAAGGAAATGTCTGTTCAGTGAGTAAATGACCACTAGACTAACCAAGCGGATACTTCAGTGGCTACACACAACAAAAACAAACTTCACGGGATTGATTCAAGGAAGTCACCATAGAACCAAAAATAATTGCTATAATAAGCAACAAAAACAACAAACCCTGGAAGAGGAGAGAGAATCTGATATCCAGAATTGCTGTAGTATAATATTTAAAATGTTCAGTTTTCAGGGCACTTGAGTGGCTCAGTCGGTTAAGCATCTGACTTCAGCTCAGGTCATGATCTCACGGTTCGTGAGCTCGAGCCCCGCGTCTGGCTCTGTGCTAACAGCTCAGAGCCTGGAGCCGGCTTCTGATTCTGTGTCTCCTTCTCTCTCTGCCCCTCCCTGGCTCGTGCTCTGTCTCTGTCTCTCTCTCAAAAGTAAATAAACATTAAAAGAAAAAGTTCAGTTTTCGATAACAACAACAACAAAAGAGACATGTAAAAAACAAAACAAAACAAAACAAAAAAACCAGGAAAGTGTGTCCCATATAGATTAGAGCATGAATGAATGGAATAATAAAAAATATATTTAAAAAAATCAATGAAACCAAAAATTAGTTCTTTGAAAAGATCAACAAACTGAGAAAGCTTTGGCTGAACTCACTAAGAACAACAAAAACAGCAGAGAAGATTCAAATTGTTAAAATCAGGAATGAAAGAGGGGGGTTCATTATGGATTCCACAGAAATAAAAAGGATTTCTTTGATCAGCCGCATGCCAAAAATTTAGATAACTTAGATGAAAGGAAAAATAATTTCTGGAAAAACATAAATTGCCAAAACTGACTCAAGAAGAAACAAATAATCTGAATAGACCTATGATGAACAAAGAGATTGAATTAGCAACTTAAAAAAATCATTCCACAGGCCCAGATGTCTTAAATGGTTGATTCTACCAAATGTTCAAAGACTTAATGCCAGTCCTTATGAATATAAACAAAAATTCCTCAACAAAATACTAGCAAACCAATTCCAGCCATATATACATTTAAAACAAAAAACCAAAAAAAAATATAAACAAAATAATATATATGAACAAAACAAAAAATATATAAACAAAACAAAAATATATAGAAACAAAAGTGTATTTAAACAAACTATATAATATATACATATATATATATATGACTAAATACGTATACGGGACTATACATTATGAGAAAAATTTATCTCAACAATGCAAGGTTGGTTTAACATCTGAAAGTCAACCAATTTAATACACCATATTAGTAGGATAAAACTGATCATGATCATCTCAACAGACTCAGGAAAAAAAAATTTTGACTCAAGAATTTTTTTTAAATGCCAATATTTAACATGCTTTCATGAGACAATTAGTCAATAGACTAGGAATAGAATAGAACTTTGTCAATCTGACAGAATATCTACCAAAAAACCCCACAAAAAACCAAGGTGACATTATAGGGGTGAAAGACTTTTCTCTTTAAATAAAAAGCAAGACAAGAACGTCTACTTTTGTCACTCCTATGCAACACTGTACTGGAGATTCTAACAGGTTAGATAAGAAAAATAAATAAAAGGAAACCAGATTGGAAAAGAGAAGTGAAGCTATCTCTATTCACAGATGATAAGATCTTGTATATCGGAAATCTCAAGGAATCCACTAAAAAAACTATTAGAACAAATAAGCACGTTCAGTGAGGCTGTAGGATACAATGTATTTCTTTTTTTTTTAATGTATTTCTATATGCTAACAATGAACAACCAAAACATTAGATTAATAAACCAATTTTATTTGCAATAGAAACAAAAAGAATAAAATAAGAACAAAATAAAAAGTAATTGAGAGACCTGTATACTTAAAACTATAAAACATTATTGAAGGAAATTATGTAGATTAAGGAGTGTACTTGTGATGAGCACCAGGTGTTGTATAGAAGTGTTGAATCACTAAACTGTACACCTGAAACTAATATTACACTAAACGTTAATGGAAATTTAAATGAAAACTGAAAAAAAAAACATTATTGAAAGAATTGAAGTAGATCTAAACAAAAGATACCCCATTGGCATGGAGAGGAAGACAGTTAGATAAGGCAACAACCCTTAAACCGATCTACAGACTTAATGCAGCCCCTATCAAAGTCCCAGCTGCCTTCTGACAGAAATTGGCAAGCTGATCCTTGATTGAAATGCAAGGGATCCAGAATAGACAAAACAGTCTTGAAAAAGAAGAACCAAGTTGAAGGCATTATACTTTTCAATTTCACAACTTACAACAAAACTATGGTAATCAATACACCATGGTACTGACATGAGACTAGAAATGGAGAGAAACGTAAAAGAATCCAAACTCAAGAATTATGCCCTTGTATTTATGATTTGTGGTCAACTGATTCTGGACAAAGTTACCAAGACAGTTCACTACCCACAAAAATCTAATTCAAAATGGATTGCAGTCAATAAATCTAAGAGTTAAAATTACAAAACTGTTAGAAGACAGGAGTAAATCTTCATGGTCTTGGATTTGGCAACGACTTCTCAGCTGTGACATGAAAAGCACAAACAGCAAAATAGAAAAAATACATGAGTTAACTTCATTACGTTAAAAACTTCTTGGGGGCGCCTGGGTGGCTCAGTCGGTTGATGGTCCAACTTCGGCTCAGGTCTTGATCTTGTAGTTTGAGAGTTTGAGCCCCACATCGGGCTCTCTGATGCCATCACGGATCCTGCTTCAGACCTTCTGTCCATCTCTCTCTCTCCGTCCCTCCCCACTCACTCTCTCTCTGTCTCTCTCATAATAAATAAACCCAGAAAGGAAAAAAAACACAACAGCTTCAAAGGACACCATCAAGAAACCGAACAGACAACCCACGAAAATGGGAGAAAGTGTTTGCACATCGTTTACCTCATGAGGGTCTTCAAGCCAGAATATATGAGTACTCTTACGTCATAATAAAAAGTTAGTTTCAAATAAATAAATATTTATTAATACTTCCTTAATCTATTAATCCATTTAAAAGATGGGGAAAATCTTAAAATAGGCATTTCTCCAAAAAAATATACAAATGGCCAAAAAAACCTGTTCAACACCGTTAGTCATTAGGGAAATGCAAATCAAAATCACAATAGGGTATCACTCCCTACCCATGCAGATGGCTCAAATTAGAGACAGACAATTTAAGTGTTTGCAGGACTGCAGAGAAATTGCAATCACATACGTTCCTGATGGGACTGTACCATGGTGTGGCCACTTTGGAAAACAGTTTTGCAGTTCATCAAAAATTGAAACAGAGGTACCTCATGACTTAGCAATTCTACTCCCTGGGACATGCTGAAGGTAAATGAAAACAGATGCTCGCAAATATTCATGGCAGCATTATTCATAATAGACAAAATGTGGAAACAACCCAAGTACTCATAACTTAAGGAATGAGTAAATAAAATATGTTATATCTATATAATGGAAGGGCAAGAAAGAAGAATAAAGTACTACTGTATACTACAAACGGGTAAACCTTGAAAACACCGTCCTATGTCGAAGAAACCAGTCACAAAAGACCACATATTGTCTGATTCCATTTAGATGTAATGTCCAGAACGGGCAAATGCACAGAGACAGAAAACAGATTGCCAGTTGTCAGGGGCTGGGGCTGGGAGAGCAGGTGATGGCTGGTGGTGGGCAGAGAGGCTCTATTTGGGCAAATGAAGACGTTCTAAAATGAGATACCGGTAGTTGCCTACCTCTGTGAATATCCTAAATTCATTGTACATGTCAAAAAGGTAAATTTTGTGGTATATTAATTATACTTCAATAAGCGATTACTTACCAGCTATTAAATTTGTGATTTAATAAATATGATGACAAAAAGAGGGAAAAGACAATTCCCTGATGGATTTGCCTTTTATATCATTATCAGCCTCAGAGAAAGGGAAGAGGGAGAGAAAAACAAAGCCCAGAAATGATAACGTTGGTGTTTCAGTGAAGACGGAGAGACCCAGCATTGGGTGCTGTTATCACTGTCCTTGTCATGGTGCAGGGCACATTCCATCCTCCCGGCGGGTGTGACAATGTGTAGAAGGCAGGGCTGCCTTGCTCATCTCTGTCTCAACACCTACTCCTATAACACCTCTCTCCCCGAACCTGCCACAGAGCCTTGAAAATATGATGGCCTCAATAAATTACAGGTGAATAAATTGATTAACCACCAAATGGATGCAAATTCCATAAAGTAGTTGTGAAGCCGTGATGAAGAAGATGGTGATGACGATGATGATGACGGGTGGCGCCATTTATAGAGAGCCTAGCAAAACTAGCTTTGAAGGAAATGCCCAAAGGTGACTTCTGGAAATCATTTCTGCAATGGATAAATTGCAGAAATAAGCACTAAATTTCCCAAGGGTACTGTTGTGAACTTCAGCTCTTGTACGGCGTCCATGTATTTTTTAATTGCTTATTAAGACTTCCCTAGCTGATATGTAAGAGTTGGCAAAGAAGGTGACCACAAAATGCAATTTTTAAAGCCACTCTCAAATTTGGTTTCTCTTTGAGGTTTATTTGCCTTCTTCCCTTGACATTGGTCTTCATGTTTTGGAGGAAAGAGCTCATGTGAGGACCATGGCTAGTCTTTCTGTGCTACTGGGCGATGTCCGCCCGTGGCTGCTCGCAAGCCCTCTACTATTTAGATTTCTGATTTGCCATGATAGTATTTTCTGTCCTCTGATATTTTGGTAAGAGTGAAGGGAAAGTTCCTGCATTTGCTTTATATTTATATTTTATTGATATTAGGGGCCCACCTGCCTCACTTCAAAGCTCATTTTCTCTGCCTGCTTTCCCTTCCCTCTCTTGTCTTTTTCTGTAGGTGAGAGACAGGAGGCAGGAGGCCAGCACTCTTTTCTGAATGGAGGAAACAAAGCTCATCAAGCATAGAGAGGGTTTTAAAAATGAAAGCAGGCATATGGTGAGATAGCTGGGAGAGTGAATGAAGGTCCAAAGAGGGGAGAAGATAATCTTCGTGCCTATTAGCATTGCCATTGGTAGTAATGTAATAGTATTCTGTGCTGTGTCTGTAGAAAGTTCCCTACATCTTGCAGATACAGAAATGACTGAAACCGAAGAGCAAAATTGGTGTAAAAGCAGGACTCCAGGGGTTAAACAGGTGGGGATGTCTGGCAGCTCCAAAATCAGATGAGAAATCTGGCCCTGGGGTGCAGCAAATTTAGTCTCTGAGCAGGTTTATTGTTTTATCAGGTTTTTGTTTAAGAAGGGTTTCATTATATACAACATCGAGATAAATTTTTGCACAGCAGATTTATTCAACAGGTTTATTCCTTGACCAGGTCTCATAGTATTTTACCACTTGGTTTGTGGGGTCTTATTCAGCAAAAGAGTTTATGACTTATCAGTTATGAATTTTAAAAAGTTTTACTAATAATGCGGGATGTGTTGAGATTTATAGGCAGCGCATTCATTCTGTTAGGAGTTTTATTTTGGATCTGGGATGCACTGGAGATGTAACATGAGCAAATTGCATGGTTTATTTGTAATGAGCAGGCATGGTCTCTGCAGGGCCCCCGGCTGTGAGCAATGGATTTTTATTCTTCATTTTATTGTGGCCTGAGATACTCTAATGATTTCCACGAGTCAGGTCATCAGTGAGTCTAAAGCTTTGTCTAAAATGTCTGTGGCCCCCTTTCCCCGTAGTATAGCAGGCTCACCTCACTCACTGCTGGAAGCACAGTGCTAAACTGGCCACCCAATCAGTCTGTTCTGTGAGTGCTTTAAATCCCCATTTCTTCAAGGAGAGGATACCACCTTGGCTGCCGATGCTGAGGTCAGAATCGATAATTTGCCCTAGTTGTCATCCTCAGCGGAGCTCAGGAAAGACCCTTACCTGGCCCAAGAGATATTTTGTAGAGGAGAGCTTCCCCTTGCCCGGGGTTAATTACAGGTGCATCCTCATGACGACATGGTTAAGCCTTTGTGTATAATCCCAGCAGACTGAAAACTTCTGCAGTACTGACCTACCCAGGTATCATTTATGATTTATTTGTGGCATTTTCCATAGTCATCATCGCATGTTGGGTCATCACGAAAATTTTCTCTAGAATCACTAGACATTTGCCCGTCTCAGTAGAAGATTTACCTCCCTATAGCCTCTGTTGAACAGATAAGTGAGTTCAATCCCAGCAGAGTTCCAACTCCTCCAGTCATTGCGATAGAAATTCCTGGCAAGGTGACAATGTTCTAACAGAAGTGACTCTGGTCAGTGCTTCCAAACTGGGATATTTTTTATTGCTAGTGGAAGTCAACTCTGCAGGAGAAGACACTGCTTTCAGGAGGCAAGGTCAGCAATTGGTTTCCAGATTC
Organism: Panthera onca; assembly: GCF_046562875.1. NCBI lineage: Eukaryota > Metazoa > Chordata > Mammalia > Carnivora > Felidae > Panthera > Panthera onca. The sequence continues at coordinate 21,836,673 of NC_138353.1, read as the reverse complement.
TCATTCAACACAGAATCAACCTTTCCTTGAGAGGAGAAAAAAAAAAGATTCCTGGTCAATGACTGGCATGGGCTCACCTTAATCTTACACCTCATGTCCACCATATAAGTCTTTTAACTGCTGACTCCAGGATCACCTCCTTCTTTTGAAACCCTTTCTGACCACTTTTTTTTCTCTGTGTGATTTGCATTTATTTTTCATAAGAACACCCGATAGAGTTGGTTTCCATCCAGCTCCCTCACCATGGGTGTTGCTTCCCTGATCTTCATCCATCTGTGGTTGGTGCTCATGGCTCTGCAATGTGTCCTTGTCTTTTGAGCCCTGGAGGGAGGGCTCTGACCGGTGCCACCCACACGGCAGGGTAGCAGGGCTATCTGTTTTCTCATGAGGAGCTCAGTCCTGCAGTCATCTAAAAATTTCCCCATAGTTACTCTTCCTCTCTCCTGGCCATTTTCCACACGGAAGCCAGTGACTCTTTTTAAATGAAAATCTTATCATGCCGGTGAATAAATCCACTAATGCCTTCCCATTTCCTTGAGGACCAACTTCACGCGGCCAATAAGGTTCTTCATGACTCTGACCCTGCCTAGTACTCCAGCTTCAGCTTAAGCCCTTCTCCCTCACTCACCAGTGTTCAGGAGCTCTGTCTTCTTTCTTCCCTGAGAGTATTGAGTTCTTTCCCAACTCTGAGTCTCTGACCCTTGGAAAAATGGAGAATACTCCCTTTTGCAACTGCATATCTTTATGAGGCCAGATTTCCTCACATACTTCACCCAAACCACATATCACAATAGACTGAATGCAAACTCAGATCTCAGAATCCTCTGATATCCTCTCCCCCTACTCTTCACCTGGATCCGTCCCCAGGTCATTTCTGTCATTTCCTCAGGGAAGTTCTCTGCAATCTCTTGTCTGGGTGCCAATCACACACTGGTGATGAACCTCTGCTCTGTCTTCAAAGTCCTTCTTAAAAGTCCAGACATTACACAAATATTAAGACAAAAAATTTGCATGTTTCCTTAATATGAATATGAGTTCCATGATGGTTGGACCATGTCGCATTCGTATCAGGATCTCTAGGATCGATTCAGGGGTGTTGAACAAACATTTGCTGAGTGAATGAGTGAACGAAAGAGTGTTTCTTGTCTCCCCCATTCATTTTAAGATCCATTTGTGCAGGTATTGTGTCTTCATATTTTCATCTCTATCCATGGCATCTTGCCCAGGGTCTGGCTAACTGGTCAAATCCAGAACCTCGATCTCATTAGCACTGCCCTCCCGCCAGCTCCTAGTTCTCTCAGAAGTACTTCAAGGGTAGTAGTGGCAGGGCTGATTCTGAGATCTCTTGAGGAAGCCCTAAAAGAGTAACTCCTCCCGTGCTGCTTATTTGGTAATTAGAGTTCTATGCGGTAGCACCGTGGCAAACACATTTGCTCTGTCCCATTTCTTTCGTGCTGGCAGGGACCATGTTTGTTTGCGTGTCCAGCCCCCCATCAAATTATGTTACATAGTATTTAACAGAATTATCCCCAGCCCCAGAGGAAAATCCCAGTTGGTGTAAATGGTCCCCAAAGCATGGTCTACAGAACCCGTCTCAGAGACATTTTGAGGGAGTCCTTTAGGTCAAAGCTATTTGCACGATAATACTAAGACGTCATTTGCTTTTTTCCTAATGCTGACATTTGCTCTGATGGTAAAAAGCAATGGTGAGTGAAACTGCTGGTGCCTTAGCAGGAATCAAGGCAGTGTCACCAAATTGTACTAGGGGACAATGTACTTCACTGCCATATACCCATGGAAAAGAAAGAAAGAAATCTATTTGCAAATACCCTGGATAATGTGGTAAGAACTATAATTTTTCTTAAATTTCAACTCTTGAATACATGCCGTTTCCTTATTATTCTGGCTGACTGCAGACATGAGAACTACACTAAGTCCCCCTTACTGCTTACCAAAGTACAGTGATGTGGGCATCTCAAGGAAATGCTCTTGGACAACAGTTCGAGCTGTGAGGGGGCCCCGTTGGCTTCTTTCATGGAACACCGTTTTTCCTTTATTTAATGTCAGACACGCTATGGTTATTCAGACTTGGGTACGGGCAGATACCTTCTCAAAAGTGAACAAAGGAAAACAGTTAACAGTACCCATTGCCAATGATGACAAGCAAGCTTTCAGACTAAAAGTATAATTTTAGAAAAATTGTATTTGCCACCCTGAGCTTGAAAGCTCCCACTGTCTTAACGGAGCATGAAAAATTCTTTGATGGGGCTTCTGATTCCACACTGCACCTAATCTTCGAAAAGCTACCGCTTGGTGAGTTTTAGTATAGTAGCAAAGAAGAGTGTCCAAAGCTAGCTCAGGAGATTTTTAGAACGCTCCTCCCTTTTGCAACTACATTTCTTTATGAGGCCCGATTTCTTTATGTACTTCAACCAAACCACATATTGGCTGCAAACCCAGATCTGAGAATCAGGCTGCCTTCTATGAAGCCAGGCATTGAAAATCTTACAAAAATTAAAAAGAGTACCATTTCTCTCACTTATTTTTTTTTTCGTCTGGGAAAATATAGTTATTTTTCAGAACTAGATACTATGTACATCAAGAAACTATGGGTTTATTTTTCTTTTCGAAGTGAATTAATATTTTTAAATTTACCAGTTAAATTTCTAATAGCATACGTACCGATACATGTAATCTGCTTAATAAAAAAAAAAAAAAAAAAAAAAGAACTTGACCACGTCTGATCAGGACCGATCATTGCGTATTTTGCTTACCGGTGATCACTTTAGCCACAGGCCTACAACGAGGTGTCAAGGGGATCCTACCCAAAGGAAAGGCTGTGTTGCTTCGAAAGCATACAAAGTGTACAAGAAAGGAGAAGTGGCCTCTCTTCCCCTGCCGGCCATCATCGAGTCTTCCTGTGACAGAATGGTGGCAGGCTTCTTGTGGGGACCATGAACTGTTACATGGAAGGGAGAGACGTGAAAGAATGAAAATCCCACAGGTCCTGGGACATGGTTGAACTGTAGGATTAGGCATCCCTGGAGCTGGCTTGTTCCTAGGCTTGTTGGTGTTTGAGACGACAGGGTCTCTCTATTGCTTATTCCATTTGGGTCGGGTTTCCCTTCACCTAATAGCCAAGAGCATTCTGCCACAGGGATACCCCCACACTTTACACATATAAAGAAACTCACAACCAAGATGAAAAGTCTTTTTCCCCCCCTTTTGATTTTTTGCAGTGCAGAGCTCAAATTCACATCTGCCTCCAAAGTCATTAGTACCGCATGCCCAATCTCTTGGTTTTATATATTGCAGTTTGTATGTGGGCATATGATTTTTCCTCCTCATAGCCCCTCTTACCATCCAAACCAGCAGAAAAATAAATAGCCATATAAAAGAGGTGAATGTTATAGACAACAAGAAACTGCCGGGATCTATGCCGTGCTTCCCCCAAAGAGTCATTTCCGTCTATTAGGCACATAATGCATGTTTTAAAAAAGAACCCGTTGTAAATACATATTTGTTTAGATGGACTGCAGTGCACAGAGAATCTCCTGGGACAGAGGATGTATTTTACAACCTGCCGAAAAAGATCCTGTGAAAGGTAAGATAAGGACAAGCAGAAAGACATAGAACCTCTTGCCCCTCCAGGGCTGAATGGAAGCCCAGTCCCTTGCCCTAGAGGCAAGAGAAGGCCACCTGCATCACTGAAATCCTGAGACAATTCATGCCAACCCTGGGATCCGAGGAGAGGTAGTGAATCAAATCTTCCAACCACGGGGCTCAAGGCAGCTTGCTTTCTTTTTTCTTTCTTCTTTCTTTCTTTCTTTCTTTCTTTCTTTCTTTCTATCTTTTCTTTTTTTTTAAGTTTATTTATTTATTTTGAGAGACAGAGAGAGAGCACAAGTGGGAGTGCGGCAGAGAGAAGGAGAGACAGAATCTCAAGCAGGCTCCACGCCATCAGCACAGAGCCCGATGCATTGGGCTCGAACTGGGCAGAGCCCGGGCTCGAACTCCTGAACTGTGAGATCATGACCTGAGCCAAGATCAAAAGTCGGACGCTTAATGGGTGCCCCGCCAGGCAACATTCTTAACACCCAGCCCTGAGACTCCCGTGAAGCTGGATTGCTTGTCCTGGCTGTGGGGACACGAACAGAGAAGAAATACCCCCACTCATCTGTGGTTGGGTCTAGTTGCTAATTCAAATTCAGAAGAGCTCAGGACCCATTTTTTAAGTGTCAATGAAATGTTCTTATGCCAGACGGGTGCCTTTTGTCACGGCTTTAAATAATAGCTACAGCTGGACCCTGACCGCCTTATATTGGGAAACCCCAGGGAAGGACGATTAGTACCATGTAGAAGGGATCTTGAGAGAAGAAAAAGCAGGGTGCCTGGGAGTGAAGTTCAGCCCCTGAGAAGTGTGGGGTCCTTTTCTGCCTTCATTTTGTGGATGCACTATACTTCCTTCCTCTGCATTTTGTCAGAAAACATCAGCTTCTGGGGACAAATAGAATGCATAAGAGCCACTCCTCTTCCTGTGGCATCACATCAGGAGGACTGGGATGTCGATTTGTCTATTAATTAAGTGATGCTAAGATTGTTCACCTGGTTAAAGCCGTAACTTCCCAGTCTCTCCACTAGAGAAATCATCTTGTGATTTTTATAAGTAGTGAATAATCTGTGGGACAATTTTTAGAAATCATGGAAATATCCTGTTCCCCAGTGGCTTTTCAACCAATGATTTTCGAACAATCCATGACTGAGTCAGTTACTGCATTCCTGGTTGCCAAGTGGTGATTTTTCTAATTTGGTCATTACTTCTACAATTATTAGTTGGTGTTGATATGTAAAATAAGAATGTATCACCATAGACTCCTGGATTCTTTTTTAGTCAGTATGCTATAATCCATTACTGCCTTTATTCTCTTTGAAGCTCAAATTGCCTTCAAATTTGGTCACTAGGAACCCCTTTGGCTTGAGGACTTCCTTGCTTTCTGTCACAAGCTGTTCCACAGTCAGCTTGCCCCTTTCGTCCCAGAGCTGGAATTAGCCATTTCTTCCAGAAACCCTGGTTCCTTGTAGCGGAGAATGGCGTTTGCAAACTAAGATCTGGGTTCGGGTGTGCTCATTGCTACCGGATGGTCATTGCTTCTAGGCCATATCAATGGAAAGAGCTAGAAAACATAGTGTTACTTTTTTACTTCTTTCCTTGTCTTTCTTTAACCAAATCATGACTCCATACGAATCCCTCCAACTCAATTGCAATGCCACAGGTATTTCCCTCACTGTCCTCTAATCCACATTAGCATGTCCTTTCTCGGTGAAAATTCTAGCTCCCAGCAATGCTAATCACACTAATGATATTTGGATGTTCCCCCCTCTTAGTTGCAGTATGCACACAATAATTTCAGAATTACTAATTATTGATAACACAACCAACACCCGCTTGCTAACTGAAGTTCAGGGTACTTTGCAGTGGCCTTCTTCTCTTTGTGATTGTCTTACTGATATGTTTAATGAGAATCCAGCCATGAAGAAGTATTAGAAAAATCCGGATCTGGTCGATGTTTCACAGGATAACTGGCTTGGATGCTTCAAAAGTGTCAATGCTATTGGAGCAAGAAAATAAAAGCGTGGGGGAACAGTTATAAGTAAGAGGAGACAAAAGAGACATGGGCCAAAGGCACATGTGAGATCTTTGATTGGATCCTGAAAGAAAAAAAAAGAGCCATAGGTGTATTTATAGGACAAATGGATAAATATAAATATGGACTGTATATTACCTAATATTACTGCATTCGTATTAAATGCCTTGGGGGTGAGAATGGTGCTGTGGCTACATGTTACATTTATGGAACAAGGCCTCATTGGGTAGACACTTCTGAGTCCTCAGTAATACTTATTGTTCTATCGTCCTTTTAAAGATACAGATGACAAGGAATAAAGAAAGATAATTTCAAGTTTATTTATAACTCACAGGCATGTACTTTTGATGTTTTATCCTAAACTCTGTCTAATCTACTTCTTAAACCATCCACTAATTTTACTATGCTTTTCATTTCTAGATGTTCTATCAATGTTTTTAATCCATGTGTTCTGTTTTCAAACATATATATATATATATATATATATATATATATTTCAACTATATATATATATATTTCAACTATATATATATATTTCAACTATATATATATATATATATATATATATATATATATATATGTTATTTATTTATTTTGGGAGAGAGAAAGACAGTGTGAGTGGGGTGGAGGCTCAGAGAGAGGGAGAGAGAATCCCAAGAATCCCAAGCAGGCTCCACACTGTCAGCACAAACCCGAGGTGGGGATGAATCCCCCAAACTGTGAGATCATGACCTGAGCTGAAATTGAGAATCAGACACTTAACTGGCTGAGTCACCCAGGGGCCCTGAAGATTTCTTTACTTAAGCTCAGCTTTGTATATATATATATATATTTAGGTAGATTTATTTATTTTGAGAGAGATAGAGTGCAAGCAGGGTAGGGGCAGAGAGAGAGGGAGAATCTCAAGCAGGGGTCCTCACTGTCAGAGCAGAGCCCGATGCAGGGCTCAGACTCATGAATTGTGAGCCAAAGTCGGATGCTTAACTGACTGAGCCACCCAGGTGCCCCAAGCTGACAGAGGCTGCATGAGTGACACGGTGAATAAAGCTGGGTGTGACACACACCAGTTATCCTGAAACCCTCAGGCTTAGCATAGCTGTTCTTTTTCTACTTTGGTAGCCACCTGGGTATCACGTGTTTAATTCTACTCTCACGTAGAAGCGTCATGCAAAGTTAATGCCACGCGGCACCTGCCTCCAGGGCCTGAAGAGCGAGCTTATGGTGAAGAAGGGTGTGTCCATCCAAAGGGCAGCTGCCATTTGTGAAATATTATCAGATCTCCATAGCTTTCAAAATGAAAGTGGAGTTCAGATCTTTACGTGAAATCTCTTGATTCTAGAGTATTGGCACTAAGAAAGAATTCAAACTTTGAAAACACTTTTCAGTCAAACAAAATACATATATATGCTTGTGGCATCAGTTTCTACCAAACATAATCTGATGACCGCTTTCTCGGAATTGCTAGTTACATAACTTTTCTGAAGAGGAAAACTGTTCTATGAAACAATAACAGATATTTGCACCCCTCTTAATACCCCTTTGTCACAAATGGCACATTTCCCCTGTGGCAAAAAGCAGATTCTAAACGGTGGCACTTTTGTCGGTCTTTATTTACTTTTCAATACAGAGAATCTCTTGATTCTAAAGGCGTGTTTTCCTTTAAGGAAAATGACAAAGAATAAAATTAATTGGAAACAGACGTTGCTTGAACCCCAAGTTCTGAAAACAGACGGAAAACTCAAGGTCAACATTGAAACTCCAAGTTTAATTTATTCTCTTGTTTTTCTTCTTTCTCCCTCGCCAGAACATTCTATATTTTGTTAGCTTCTGTCAGAGAAATATAGCTTCATTTTGATGCGCTTCCTTCGTAGGGGGTAAGTAACTGTGCTTCTGAGGAGGTCATTGCACAGAGATACACCTGCTTACCTGTCTGCTATTGCATCATGAGGGCTGCCTGGGCATTGTTTTCTGAGTGATAGGCGAACCAAGTTGTTCCTGAATTTGAGGGACAAGCATTCCTCTAAGAAGACAGCTATTCAGTCACAGCTTACCAATGCTTGGGTGGTGCTTAGGGTTCATGTCTGTCCACTTGTCCCCGACTATAGGAGGGAAGGAAGGAGGCAGTGACAGCATGGACAGACCATATTGATATTGTTGTGCCACTTTCGTTCTTTATGGGTCAGGAGGAAGCGGAGAGCTCCAGATGGCCACCCACTTGACCCATCTAGCCTCTCAGATGTGATACTGACACTGCTTGTCCTTCTGAATGTCTGCTTTGGGACAGTGCCTCTGATATGTTTTGTCTTTCCTAATAACCAAGTGTGGGCTCATCATTTATCAATCTGCTATGCAATTTGGAAGTTTCACCATGTTTCCAGCCTGAACTGTCCCTCCAGGCTGAGGGTTTCATAATCTCCTTTCCGGCAAAAGTCTTTTATCGGCGACATTGAATGCTTGAGTTCTCTGAGGACCTTTACCCGTGGCCTCTGTGGTCAATTGGCTTGTGAGATCTGCTACTCTGTGAAATGGCTGTGTGGATCCTAAGGGTTGGTGAAGGGTATGTCTTTAAATGTGTGCCTTCTCTTCTCATTATGACCTTCCATAGGAAACTTCTTCAACAAGGATGAAGTTGATGATGAGGGAGACACCTCCGGCTGTCAGTCTGTCCACCCTCTCATACCATCATTCTCATAATTCAGCCAGAGTGAGCGTTCTAAGACAAAACATCTGATCACATCATGACCATGGTGAAACCCTTTGCTGACTTCATGACATAGCAAACAAAAGCCAAAACTTATAGCATAGCACTGAAAAGCCTTCAGAATCTGTTCTTTACCAAACTTACCAAAATTTTCTCTTGGAACGATGCCTCCATTCAGGGCGCATCAAACTCTTTCACGTACCCCAGGTAGAAGTAGCATATTGGATGAGAGGTCTCAGTTCATCTTATGAAAGGTAACTATATATACCCAAGAACATAGCTTCATAACCCATAAAGCAAAAATAATGGAAATATAGAAATAATGTAATAAATCCAGATATTTGCCTGACTTCTCTTAGAATTCAATAAATTAAGAACACACAGACTAAAATAAAAATGAGAGCCAATTGTACACCTTAAACTTACACGACACTGTATGTCAATTATATCTTAATAACTCTAGGGGAAAATAAAGTTGAGTACTGTTATCAAATATTTGAATAATTAATAATAAGTCTGACAATATATATGTTTGTATATATGCACACACTTTGTCTAAGCACATAGAAAAACTCACATTAGTGTCAAACACACATGAAATATTTACAAAAGTTACCATGCATTAAGCCACAAGGAAAATTTCTATAAATTCCTCAAATCAGAAATGCTGTGGATCATAAAAACAGATCACATTAAAAGTCGAGATTTCTAAAATAATCCTTGAGTTAAAAAGGAGATAAAATCAAAATAATAAATTCACAATGAAAATAAGTCACGCAAATATTTTTAAAAGAAATTAGAGAAAACTATACGAATTTTAAGTGTATAGGGGCACCTGGGTGGCTCAGGTGGTTAAGTGTCCGACTTTGGCTCAGGTCATGATCTCACAGTCCGTGAGTTCGAGCCCCGCATCAAGCTCTGTGCTGACAGCTCAGATCCTGGAGCTTGCTTTGGATTCTGTTTCTCCGACTCTCTCTGGCCCTCCCCCCATTCACATTCTGTCTCTCTCACTGTCTCTCAAAAATAAATAATAAAGATTAAAAAGTGTAAAAAATGAATTTTAAGTGTATGAACTAGAAAATTAAAATAGTTGAAATTAAATAAACCAAATATGTAACTCAAGAAGCTGGAAAGATAGCAGTATAAACCTAAACAAATTAGGAAAACATTGATGACAGTAACAAATACAAAATTTATGAAATTTAAAGAAACAAAAAGCATCATTAGCTTTAATATCTTTCTCTTTTAAAAGACAAAAAAAATGTCTGTCCAGTATGGTCAAAATTAATATATGTAAGGTAGATGATAAGAGAAACAAGGAAAGAATATAATTTCTTTTGAAGATATTATAGAATTAAGTGAATATTATTATATTCTAAAATGTAGCCAAAATCGAACATTTTCTAGTCAATACAAATCAGTAAGATTGATTCAAGTGGACCACCTTAGAAAAGCAGAATTTGTAGGAGATTTTTTTTTTTTAATAGCAAAGGAAAAAGATAACAGTTTTCCTAAAAATGTCACCAGACCTATACCATCTATAGATAAGTTGTACTAAAACTCTAATAAAACAGATAATTCTTATATTTCACAGTAAACCTTCCCAACTCATTCTGTAATGATAATATTTCCCTGTCACTAAAAGAAGATAAAAGTAGTATAAAAAGGAAAACTAATTTTTTTAAATGCATGAGCATAGATACAAAAACTCAAAATAAGACATAATCATGAAACTCGTTACTAAGTTGAGCTTCTCTTGGGAACGGAAGGACAGTTACACCTTCAGAAATCTATCTCTGCAATCAATAAAATTAATAGATTTAAAAAGACATGCCATATGAATAGGCCTTAAGTAAAAATTAATCTCTCATTCATGATTTTAAAAACCCATAGTAAACTAAGAAAGGGGGAAAAAAAACCTTCTTAACACAACTAAAAGGTTAAGAAACACAAATCAATGATGTAAAGTTCGGAATATTTTATTTGGTTTTCTTAAGAAACTGGATAAGATACTCGCTGAAGTCTTAGCCACTAAATACAAAACTGAAATTAAGGGAGTAGATAAAACATTGTAACAGAAAAAATCTGTTACCACTTATAATTAATAAGTTTACATATCCGACAAATTTAGGTAAATTCCTTGGAATTATTATTTGAAGGTAGCTGGATACAAGATAAATATATAAAAAGAGAATTTCTAAACAACAACAAGAACAGCTAGGAAATACGCAGTGAAAATATCCCATTGCATAGCTACAAGACACATACAACATCCAGGAAAAAAGCTAACAGGACATGTGCAGGACTTGTAAAAACAAAACTATACATGCTTACAAAGGAGAGAACATTAACTGAAGAGTCCTCAGAGCTAGGAAGATAATGCAATAATAATGCAAACTTGTCAAGTCTCCCCACATTAATTGTCTATTCAATACTCAGTGCTCTCCTTTCTTGGGCTGGGGACTTCTTCCCCAGGAGGCAAAGACTGAGACAAGGATTTGCCTGCAGGGAGTTTATTTTAGGAAATAATCCAGCAGTATTTGGAACAAAGAGGGTTGCTGAGGTGTGTTATTGGGACACAATATGTCTGATACATCTCCCAATTCAATCCCAGTAAGAGATTTTTAAAGAAAGGTGACAAGCAGATTCTGAGAGCATATGGGAGAGACATTACTGAAGAATCATGAGGACAATTTTGAAAAAAGAAGACTGATGTGGGAGAACTAATTTCCCCACCAAATTTCCACCCTTAATCTAAGAGTATGGCAGTCACAGCCACGTGATCTTACAGAAGAAAGAGCTCAATGGCATAAACTGAAGAGGGAAGAAATAGAACCATGTGAGGGTTTAGTTTATGACAAAGGCAGCACTGTGGTTGGAAGAGGAAAGACTAGACCAATCACCCAATGATGAAGATAGTCAGAGATTCATTTGAAAAAAAAAAAAATTAGACCTGTTTCATAATATACAAAATTTCAACATAGGTTTAAAAGTTCATAAACACAATTAAAGGAAAATAATCTTACAGTATAGAAAGTACTCCTAAATATTTGTTCAGGGCCTCTGAACAAATACATGAACATATTTGGCTGCGTTAAAACAAACAAAATCTTCTGCAGAAAAGACAAATGATATATTGGGAGCAATATTTACAATAATTTATTTCAAAGCATTCCTATTTTGAGGCCACATGGGTGGCTCAGTCGGTTAAGCACCTGACTCTCAATTGCAACTCAGGTCATGATCAAAGCCCTGAGTTTGGGTCTGCACTGGGCATGGAACCTGCTTGAGATCCTCTCTCTCTCCCTCTCCCTCCGTCCTCTCTCTGCTTGAGCTCTCTTTCCCTTTCAAAAAATGAAACAAAACAAGATTGTCTGTTTTTATACCTTATAATGGCAAAATTTTAAACAACTAGTATATCCTGAGCAGGCAAGGATATAAAAAATACACCATGACATCTACCATTTGATAAAGGCATCTGATTTTAAAGTGTTCACGCCCTTCAAACAATTAATCCTAATTTTAGAAATGTAGTTTACAGAAGCACTTCCATGAATGTTCAAAGACTTACATACAAGATTCTATATCAGAGTCTTATTTGTAATAATGAAAAAAATAGAAGTGCCTTAAATGTTTTATAATAAATTATGGCATGCCCATGCTATGGAATATTAAACAGCTGTTAAACAAATAATGAGTATTGGTTTTGAAATATCTGGCTAATGAATTAAGTAACAAAAATCAGGATACAGGGTAATATGTATGATACATCTTTACTTATGTGAAAATCCTATTATATATTTAATATATAATTAACATGATATATAATATGTATTATATTTATATTATATCACACATATATATTATATATGTTTATGGAAAGGGGTAGACAAGATGACTGGAAAGATGTACATCTAATGGTTCCATAATTTGGGAGGGACACGGCAGTGGGGTTAAGTATATTTGGGGACTTACACATTTATTCTATGTACTTCGGTGATGTTTAATTTTTAGTTATAGTTTTATGTTGATATAGTCATGACATAAAATTGAAAAAATGAATGTATGCAATTTTACAAATAAATATCACTTTCTTCCCTCCTTCACTGAATAAATGCTGAAAAATATTTGAATACACCAGTGCGAAGGGGCCTTGCCGAGGGCACCTCCGTGTCTCCATCCGATCTGCTCACATTGGACTGTCTCCAGGTGGGACGGGAGAGGTCTATGAGGACAGGCCTGAGCCTCAGGGGCATCTGGGCTTCTGCAGCCACAAATACATGGGGACATATGTGCTCAGCAGCCCAGGGTGACCCAACTCCAGGCATGCTGGGAATGCAGGGAGGCACTATAGTGGAAAACATCTTTCTGTTGACTCAGGACAAGCAGAACATTCCAGGAATCCTGTGACAAGGTGCCCCTACTCACCACTAAGCCCCCAGCCTCTCTGGAAAGGCAATGCTGGCATAACCTTTGGTGCTATCCACAGCATGCCTGGCAGCCAGCTGAGTGGAGATCAGTGACAGCGTTTGGACTGGCATTTTGGAAGAGCGTCCCGCCTCACGCAGACCCCCTGACTTGGAGCTCCATGCCGTCCCCGGGGCCTCCAGCAGGGCATGCTGAGGCAGTTGGCTATTCTTCACATCCTGTGCTGTTAAAGGAGCTGGGATGCGATTGTTTGACAGAGCATCAAGCGGCATATTGCATTTTCTGAGCGCTTGAAACATTACCTGTCTTTTTCGAGGGCACACCAGGTCCCCATGCCCATGCGTCGGTACTCGAGTGCAGGATGGTCTCAGGGACCTTGGAGGTATTGCTTTCCCATTTTCTTCAGCGGCTTGGCGATCCTAGCAGTCACGCTTCATAATGAACTCGGTCAACAGAATGAATGAAACCATATTTCTGACCTTAACACCTATCCGAGGCTTCCCTCAATTTTCCTCTCCACTTATTGAGCAATAGTAAGTCTTTCTATTTGCTCCCAGTATAAATAGAAATATACCTTGCTACACTGAAACTTCCTGCAAAAGCTCACTAATAAGGCATTTATAAACTGATGAGCTGCGGTGCTGGACTCTCTAAATCCCATGGTCTTGGATGCGTGAATTCTGCCCATTGCTCTTGAACATTCAGGCGCACAGCATGACGTCGCGGCAGTCAGAGGCCCCTTGAGACCAACAGCGCATCTAGACATCACCACTGGCAGAGTCTTGGGCTCCTGTAAATCATGTAGCCTTTCTCAGTCTCTTATGAAAGTGGGGATACTAATTCCCACTTTGCATGGCTAGTGTTCAGATGGTAGCATTCAGAAGGGGCCAGCAATACCTGGCCTTTTATAAGACCCAGTAAATGATGGCCATTATGGTATTACTCTGAGGGCTGGTAATTGAACCATTGGACATGCTCCCATGGTCTAGCTCAAGGCACTGGGAAGGAAGACCCAAACAATCTGAGAGCATGATTTTGCCTCCAAAGCACATCAAGAGGTGCTTCTAAAAGCGGAGGAATGTTCTGGGTTCTGGTCCAGTGAACTTGTACAGCTGGAGGTTTTCAAGTTCTTATACACCCCCACAAAACAACTCACACACACACACACACACACACACACACACACACACACACCTTGTCTATGAGAACTATATGCTTTCTTATATTAGCATCATTAATGTAAGATTTTATTGAAAATAAACCTTTTTCCCCAAATCTTTTCTTTTGGGGGGAAGGACAGAGTGAAGTTGTCTTTGAGGATACAGTCTGCTGCTACCTCACACCTCTGACCTTGTGCTGAGGGCCAAGGTGGACAGGCAATGAGGTGCCTAGGGAATGCATCTACAGGGGATCTGCAGAATGGCAGGTGCCTGAATGCAGGGTCTGGGAGAACCAGAAGACTTTTCCATGTCCTAGTGAAGAAGCTGAGATATTCAGTGCATCTCTTTGATTTTACACATTTTTTTTTACCGTATTTCCTGTAGTATCTTTGTTTTTTTTTTTTTAACATTTATTTATTTTTGAGACAGAGAGAGACAGAGCATGAACAGGGGAGGGGCAGAGAGGGAGGGAGACACAGAATCTGAAACAGGCTCCAGGTTCTGAGCTGTCAGCACAGAGCCTGACGCGGGGCTCGAACTCCCGGACCCTGAGATCATGACCTGAGCTGAAGTCGGACGCTTAACCGACCAAGCCACCCAGGCGCCCCACCTGTAATATCTTTGGAAGGCACAAACCACTCAACTGATTTCACATTTATTCTTGGTGTTCTGAATGTGAAGTAACCTGTTCTTTTCTAATTATCTGAGTCTTTAAAACACTTAAAAGCTCTCTGGTCTCCTCTCTGATGTATCTTCCCTACTGTTGCTCCTTGCTCTGACTTAGAGTACATTCTCTTGCACTTAACGGCCCATTTGGTAGATGTGGTCTTAGTAAGGGACATTTGAGACAGAAAACATATCCCTCCCCGGCCTTGCTTAAGCAAAAATGGAGGTTATGGAAGGTTGTAGGGTATTTCTCTGAAAACATGGGTAGGAAATGTCCCTGGACAGCAGGAGGGGTGGAATCCAGAAATATAGCTGCCTTTTCTCTGGGACCTCTGGTCTTGTATTCATTTCAGCCTCTCTCTGCACATCTGTATTCTCTCTCTCTCTCTCTCTCTCTCTTTCTCTTTCTCTTTCTCTTTCTCTTTCTCTTTCTCCTTCTCTTTCTCGTATCTTATGATATTACCCTCTCTGGGTTGACTGTCACTGCATCAGGGGAAATTTCCTATCTAATCAACAGTCAAAAAGGGAAAAATGCAGTCCGGTTTCTCTAACTATCTGAAGGTCACTGAGGGCAGGGACCGGTCTTTCTACTCGGACTAGCACCCAGTAGGTGCTCCATAAGATTGATTGATTGACTGATTATATACTGCACATGAGGCTTGGAAGTTCCTACAGTGTGAGAATAGCTTTCAAATTGTCACTTGTCCCATCTAAGAATAAATGTCAGATGATCCAGGCTGAATCGAGTGTTGGATTCATTTATTTTACTTTCTGTAGACCTTCTGGGTGAAAGGCAGGCTCATAAAACATGTGTATGAGCTGGAAAAAGCTGGGGTACTTGCAAGGATGAATTGTAAAGTGTAATTGAACAACATCACTTATGTGTGGCATCGGGCTCTTGGTGGGATGCAGTGGGCACCAAGCTGGTGTGCATTTTGCTGCCTTGGCAATCGTAGGCCCTTTAAGAGACGCTATTTCTTCCCCGGCTAAGACCCCGAGACACAGGAAAGAAGTGAACGGTCTTTCTTAATCAGCAAAAGTGCCCACACACCTCCCAAACCGATCGCCTCTTCCTTCCCTGGCTCCTCTGAGATTGTGGAGAAGGATAGAAAAGGCAAGAGGCAAGAAACAGGGAACTGCAGAGGGGAAGACAGGGCCTGAGAAGCATCGGCAAAGGGATGGGTTTACATGCCACCTTCTGTCCCCGACCCGGGAGGCCGGGCGATGTCAGGCCCCCACATGGGCCACAGCCCTGGTCCTCCTGGGCCCGCAGCCCTATTGCACTGTCACGTCACCCTAACCTGACGTCGTCGCAGCCCCCGCTCACCCAAACATCAGTCCAGATACACGACACCAGGCCATGGTGGCATCCGATGGCTGGTTAGATTAATGATGTGCTTGCTTCCCTTTTGGAAACCCCAGAGGAAATATCTGCAGATTTAATTCTCGCTTAAAGGTGGGAGTGTGGGTTTGAATCTTGTATCAGGTATCACCCCCTTCCTGCTCAGCACATCTTCGGAAAGGTCAACGCTGGGAAAGATTGGAGTGTCGGCGTCTTCTCCCTGGTGCTGTATAAAGACTTCTGACCTTTCCGTGGGCCTAATTCCTTCCCTTCCGCCCCTCCTAAGGCTCCCCCTCCCCCCCTCTCAGCACTATTATTTATTGAAGTGTAAAAGATGTTGTGCGCACACATAGTCTAAATTTTAAAAAAATGACTTATCAAAAATGGCACATGTACTACTCCTCAAAACTGTCAAGGTCATCAAAATCAAGGAAAGTTTGAGAAATTGCCACAACTCAGAGCCTAAGGAGACGTGACAATTGAATGTAATGTGGGGTCCTGGATGGGGTCCCGGAACAGACAAAGGACATTAGGTAAAACGCTAACAAAATCTGAATAAAGCATGGATAGTCAATGATGATGTATCGATACATTGATACATACAATGATGATGTTCACTGAGAGTAACAAATGGACCACACTCATTTAAGATTTAATCATAAGGGAAACTGCATGAATGAGAATTTGGTTTTACCTTCTTAATTTTTCTTTTCTTTCTCTTTCTTTCTTTCTTTCTTTCTTTCTTTCTTTCTTTTGTAAATCTAAAACAGTTTTACAAAGCAACGTCTATTCTAAAAATGAAACACCAAAAACAAATACCAAACACCAAAAATGGTGCATGCTAAAATCACAATTCAGCTGGACCTTCACAAAGTATCACGTTGGCCACCGTGGCTGAAAAGGCCAGAGCGGGTGGGGGCTTGATTAGCTAGTCCTTCTTGGTAACTAGGGGGTGACTGAGCAAGGAGCTCATTACGCAAATTCATTTGGGGGCTTGCTTGAAAAGCTGGAAATTAACCATTGAGGATGACTCCATATGGTTAGTTTCATTAACCTGTTAAGTTCCAGACAGAAAGCATTGCAAAAACAATGCCCCAAAGGAAGACACTCTAGAATGTGCTGGGGAGGAGGGGTGGCTGCCAGCAGAGGGGAGGCTGAAGTCCCTGGAAATGAGCGATGCTACTGTGCATGCTGGCTGGGCGGAGCCTGTGTTTTCCCAGCCAGCCCCAGGGAGGCAGCCCCAGGAGTCTGGGTGGCCCTAGGGCATCTGAACTACCCAACCCAAATTTATGCATTTGGGACACCAGGGAGGGTCATGAGGGAACCTTCTTTCATTTATGGTCTTTGAATATTGTATCTGAATACTTCACTGGCCACGGGAAATGAATGGGCTTTGTTCTTGCTGTAGCGGCTCAGCCGGGCAGTTCCAGGGGGCCACGCCGCCGGTCAGCTCCTCGGAAGCCCGGCTTCCGAACTCCTCCCCTCCGTGTCTTTTCTCTCTCGTTGACATTCCAGCCCTTGAACACAAGGTCTTGGTTCCTTTCTCATTTCAGGATTTCGTTTTGGGGGAGCCGGAACACCTGTCCGCTGATCGCCTGCCACTCCGCATCTGGGCCCGGCTGACAGGCTTGTCTGCTTTGACTAATGATGTGATTGATGGACAAAATAAGGAAGAACATACAAAAAAACATTTCTGTCTGGTCTGGTGTGTCAGCAAGCCTTCATCAAGTGGCTGCTGAAGGTATATTTTGCTGCATGCCTCATTACACAGTAATGGCATTCCCAGGCAAAGCTGTTTCTTTTCATGACACAAGACAGCAGGCAGCTTTATGGGCGCTGGGCCCACCGAGCCCGGAGGATGGGGAGGCACACTAAAGAGCGGTCATTTCCAAAAGTGCCTCAAGTTGCTTTTTTGTTGTCATGAATTTAATATGAATCAACACAATATGAAATGGGCATGAGGGATTTTAGTGACTAGTGATTTTTTAAGACTGCTGTCTAAACAGCCATCAAGAAGAAAGGGGAGGGTAAAGTCACCACATTTTCCTTCTCCAAACCTGTTGCAAAAAGGAGTCATCTGTCAATTTTATTGCATTAAAAAAGTACACAGAAGCATATAGTCCAAACAAATGTCTTCTTTCAGGCTAAACATGTGGAAAATGCCACAGAGCTGATGCCAGGATCATCTCACTCAGCAAACCGAGTATTCATAACCTCGCTCCGATGGCCTGCTGTGGATGGGGTGACATTCATGAGAATTACACATGCCACGCTGTCGCCTCTTTGTGCATATAATAATGATCTGAAAATCAGTTCTGGCTGGAACACGAGGGAGGCAAAGAACTGCTTCACTCGGATAACAAGACACGTGTGAGTTAGAGATCATGCTTAAAAACCAGAGAGAAAGTGGGGAAGTTCTTGGCCTGATTTTTTCCCCTTCTCTTTCTTTATTGGGCCACAGAATTCCTACTTTATTTTTTGTAAAGTATTTGAATTCTCCTTGATATTTATTTTTCTTCCTTCTTTCCTTCCTTCTTTCCTTCCTTCCCTCCCTCCCTCCTTTCCTTCCTTTCTTCCTTCCTTCCCTCCCTCCTTTCCTTCCTTCCTTCCTTCCTTCCTTCCTTCCTTCCTTCCATTTTTTTCCTCTTTCTCTCTCTCTCTCTCTCTTTTCCTTCCTTCCTTCCTTCCTTCCTTCCTTCCTTCCTTCCATTTCTCTCTCTCTCTCTCTCCCTTCCTTCCTTCCTTCCTCCCTCCCTCCCTTCCTTTCTTCCTTTCTTCCAGCAAATTTTCTTTGCCAAGGTATTTTATTACACACGTTCCACTCCTTTCTTTAACACGTTGGACTGTCTCCAAAGAGAAATGCTTCAAATGAAGTTTCATTTTAAAAACACTTTTTTATTTTTTCTTGCTACCATGATGAGCCTTCAGTGGTGGGTTATTGTGAATAATATGTGATTTTAACGAGTTGAGATTAGACAAAACTCTCTTCCTATAATAAATACTAGATAATAAATTAGAAAATGTATATGAGATCTTTATTCCTATTTAAAAAGAAAGAAAGACATAAATGCAAAATCTTGTTATGATAAATGCAGGAGATAATCTTTTAACATGCATTTAATTTGCTGCGAGAGTAAGAGACAGCTGTTCAGCTCCTGTGTCTATGTTGACACTGCATTGCACCAGCCGGTCTGGCGCTGGGGACGGCGGCCACCTTCCCACCAGGGTAATTACTAGCCAGACCCCCAGGGGGTTAGTGCCAGGCAGAAGAACACAAGTTTAGCAATAAACAGGTTACCAAAACCAAACCACCAGATTACTTCCTCTACACGATAATGAGTACAAAGAGGAAATGAAGGAGGAAATGTGTTCCAGTGTTTGGCTGAACAAAGGCAAAAGTCAACATCTTTTGTTAATCTCCCACATCTGTGCCTATTGTTCATTGAATTTGGATATCAAAATATCCGACTCTTGAGCAAAAGGGCCAGGGAATCCGGCTGAGCCGAAAGTAAAAGCGGAAGAGGCGTCATCAGCGGCAGAGAGAAGAATGAGCTGGACCCCACGCACACCTGCCAGTGCCTGGTCACTCAGCCACTTGGAATCTGGAAGCAGGTGGTTCTTGTAATGGCAGGGACCATCGCGTCAGGAACATTTTCCCAGCGGCTGTGCTCTGTTGACCTCGCGGTGGGGGCTTGGTGCCGGGGGCTTGCTGTCTGCTCCCCTTTCCCGCACTTCGGGCCTGAGGGTCACCAACCAGCCTCAGGTTTCCTATAAGCCGGCACCCTGCGCCGTCGTCCCCTGCGCTGTCCTTTTGGCCTGGCGGGCTATTTTGCTGGCACCTTCAAAGCTAAGCAGCGAGATGCATTGACCCAGACATCCCCTCCCCGGCTCGGACCGAAGGCAGACCTCCTCTGCCAACGAGGGCTTCGCAGACCTGGAACCTTTTCTTCTTGCCTTGCCTTTCCATTTCCAGCCACAGCCCTTCCCAACGCCCCACGCGCAGACGGCGGGCTTTGGCGTGGGCGCTGTGTGAGGGCCCTTGAACACCAAGGCGGCCACCCATCCGTCCTCCAGCGAGGTCGTTTGTCTCAGAGCTAGTGGCCGCAGGAGCCACTGGGGAGCGAGATCATTTAGCAGCAGAAATATTCTTTCTCAGCAAATTGCTTGGAGCCAGGGGGATGGAGCGCCCAGGTGGGTGACTCCACACACGGAGTGGAAGGCGAAAGAAACCCTAACCTCGGGTTATTTTCTCTAATCTTGTAGGAACCAGCCACCCGTTCACAGGCTGCTCTATATATTACAACATACATTTTTTCTTTTCCTAATCAGGTTTGTGTATCTTTCTTGATTGATTTTCTTTCACAAAACTTCAAGGGTGCCTCCCACCCTTTGTCCTTCCAGCCGCCAGTCACTCCAGAAAGGCGCTTCGGAAAACATCAGCCTGGAAACGTGTGGCTTTTCTCCCTCAGTCTCAGTTCCTTTCTGCCATTTAAACGTACTTTACTTCATCGCCTTGTTATTTTTGTTATGTCAGTCAAAGTGGTGGCATTATTCGGTTTTGCCAAGAACCTCAAAAGCCACTTGGTTCTTGTGTGCACAACACAAAGCCGGCTATTTGATGGTATATGATTTTTAAACGTAATACTGGGATTTATTTGTGCAACTCGTGGGACTGATTTGGTAGACGTTTTTACATTCTCGTCGGGATGGTTGCGAGATGGAATTTTTCTCTTGCATTCCAGAGACGCTGCTATCCAGGGCCAGCCGGGAGGCTTCCTGGAGACTCTTTCTCTGCTCCAAGCAAATGTCGTCTTGGCTGCCTGTTCCCTGAAGCGCAGGGCCTGGGGACTCTGAAAACTGCTCCCAGATACTTCACACCCACAGCTCCTTTGATGCACCCTGCCAGGCAGGATGGCCCCGGGGGAGACGTGGCCTCCACCGTGAACTCACGAGAGGAATCTGTAAGGTGACACTCACGTGCGCCAGTAGCCATTAAAATCTAGACTGGGGCGAGTGGATGCAGAGAAGGCTCTCCCAGACCCAAGGGCCAATTTCAGACACCCCAGGCAGCGTTTCAAATCGTCCTAGCCTCGCGGACTGTGCTGTTGGCTGCTGCTCCGGGGGCAGCTCCGAGAGGCCCCCCCCTCACCTCACAGCTGCACGGGCCTCTGACCTCCACGCCAGTGACTCCCGGTTTGTTCCAAGTCGTGAGGGAGGTTCCTTGGGACTCACTCAATGCCCACGTCTGCACAGCCCAGGAGGATGGGACACGTGATGTTGTGTGGAGCAAATCTCGGGGCACCGAGTGGATGATTTTTTCGGTTCTTGTCACCTACCCCCGCAGATGGACTGTCTCGAGTTTTGTGTGGTTTCTCAGGTGACCGGCCTATGAGATTTAGTAATCAGATGCCCTCGGAGGGAACCACCTGGCTGATCCATACTTGTGTTGCCCTTCCCCTCCCTGCTTGCCTCGGTCTTCACTTCAGCTTCCCGGATTTGAACTCCCTAACCAGATGTCAGCACATGAGTTTCCCTCCAGGTTATGCCTTACAGGAACCCAGACCAGGGCTCAGGTGCTCTGGCTGGGGAGGGGGGCGGGGGGCAGAGTAGTGGGTGCTCACCCAGGCTAGGTGATTTCTCCTCAGTTACCTTATCGGGGCCCTCAGTGGCCTCTGGATGAATGACGCTGTGCCCTGTAGGTGCCTCAGGAAGGGACCAGGAATGTGAAAAAATGGTAGCCGGAACTGGATACAAAAAAAAAAAAAAAAAAAAAAAAAGTGTCGTTTGTACCCATGCCAAGATGCTGCAGACCCAAGGGCTGCCTGGATCAAACACATGGCTTTGTCTCCATGGTATGTCAGGTGGCGGGTGGGCCAAGTCTGAAGAGGCCAAGACCCCCTCCTGCTCCAGTTCTACACATCTGCTTTCCACCTTGGAAACACCATTCTCCTGGCTACAGTCTTTGAACTCTGATGAGGTGTGTGAAACACCCCATCGACACATCATATCAGATATCTTTTGAAATGAAAATCTCTTAGATCAGCTTCAACTCATTCCAAATGTCACATGTATCCTCCAGGCTGAAAATCAATCTTCCCCTTCACCCTGGGTATCGGTTGAAACACAGTGTGGGTCTTTGGGGGGCAGAGAAGCTGGCGAGGTGGCGAATTGGGGACTGAGTTGGGCTTGGGTTCTGCCACTGCCCACCTGGACACTATCCGTCCTTCACCCCACTCGGCGTCCCACTAGCCGCTCCTCTGTTAAGCCCAGCCTCCTCTGCCTGGTCCTGTTGTCATCGTCCCTCTGCCTCTGTAAATTCCCCGTGCCCATCCAGGGCGACACAAACTCCCGATTCTGCAGCAGAATAAACCCAGGTCTCCATTTGCATTCCCCCAACACATGCAGTATGAGTCACACAGCCTGGCCCCGCCTCGGGTGGTTCTTCAATGGGTTCATGTATGTAAATCTCATCTCACTCATGATCTTCTTTCTGTGTGTCCCCAACAAGGTTTAGCTGACTACCAGACCCTGGAAACTTGGCAAATCCTCGTGGGTCAACTTATGGGTTTGGGGAAAAGGAAAGAGATATTCTCAGTACTTTCTCCTCTCCTTCCACCCCATCCAGAGTCAGTTCTTCCCTCTTTGTTCCAGCCACGTGTTTCCTTGTGTGGATTTATGCAGACCCACTCCGTGACCCTGGAGATGGTAGTATCCGACCCATCGTTGGAGGGTTTGGTTAATCACCTGATATTTCTCCAAAGGCATTTGGCATAAAACAAAACAAATCAAGTGTGCAAACTTGTCATGTATAAAACAAAAATGGACACCATAAAAAAGGGAGAAAAATTGAAGATACAGGAAGTATTAACTTTAACATATAAATAGACAAGGTCTATTTTCTGATCCTATTTTGAAATGAGAGCTACTGTAAAATGAAGAAACTTAAAATAATAGCAATTTAAGGCAAAGTATGCATTATTAAAAGTTCGTGGTGTTGAAGAGCCAAACTCCTATTCCAGTATGAGATTTAATATGTACTTCACACAAAAATAAATCATGTAATATTTTCATGGCAGACATAGAATTTTATGGCTTTTATGACTATCATGGAATTGGGATTCATATTTTATAGACAGCTCTAATAACATCAAGAAAATGCTCTGGGAAAAATGGGGGCTTAGAGAAAGATGAGCGATCACTCAGCAGAAGCTGAAATCAAGAATAATTAAAGCCCAAAGGTAAGGCTATTCCCCACACCATGGGCTCCTGGCAGGGCCCAGGCAGGCGCAGCTGGGACCGAGGCACCTGTGAAGATGATAGCTTCGTGACGGGCAAAGTAGGGCTCCCCCAGTGCTGGTTTACTTGATCTTGAAAATGTCCATAACTGGGTCAGGAGAGCTCTGGGTCACCAGAGCATCCAAGGAGAATACACTGGGAGGGATATCCTCAGGTTTGATCTCCTCAGCAGGGGGGCAACCTCTGTGTTTGCAAGGAGGAAATGCAATTGTGGAGGGGCCCCTAGGACTTTTCACCCACCCGTCATCTTGACAGGCACTGTCCCCCTGCTGTTGGACTGGCTGAGAAGGTGGAGAGAGCCAGAAATAACCTAGCAGCGACGAGCATCTGTCAGGCCCTTTGCTGAGTTTTACAAGGATTATCGGTTTGAATTCTCACACCCATTCATCAGGTGGAGAGCCGGGGGTCCTTCTCTGTTCCCTTCACCTGGGCACAAGCTCCCTGAATGGTGTACTGGTGGGCGAGTGCCGTGGAGAACATGAGTCCTTGATGAGCTATGGCTGAAGACTTGATTCTTGAATTGTTTTCCCTTCTGAGCCACAGGCTACAAAATAGCTTCTACGTCAGGTGCAGACTAACAAGTATGTTGGCCTCCAAGTGGCCTCACACTGTAGCTGAAGGCTGACCTTGACTTCAGTTTCATGTTGTGCCTACTCACAGAGTGACCACCAACCCTGAGTCTCCCTGAGCTCAGTCTGGCCCCCTAATGTAGTCCTGGCGCAGGTGCAGTGGTGGCCCAGAAGTGACAAGCAGAGACCCAGTGGCAGGCTCTCCATTACCTGGGTGAGTTCCATCCCACCTCTACAAAGGACGTCACCTCTCAGCCATTCTCAGAAATCATGCCTTTCCACATCCTGGGATACATCCAGTTCCTTTAGGCATATCACGTGCTGACCTTGTCCTCCATTCCCATTTGGGTTCTAGACCCAACCGTGACTGTGACCTTGCAATGGCTGCTTCATGCTCCCAGGTCTTGCTGTCTCGTGTGAAGGACATGAGCTTCCCACCTGCTCACTCTCTTTTTCCTCTGGGGGCATTGTTGTGAGAACCAGCAGTTAGTATAAGTGAAAGCTCTTCGCAAATTGGAATATGCTATGTATAGGAAAGGTCTCAGCATAATGACTTATAGAACTGGTCTTTCCTTTTCCCTGGGGACCCAGGCAGGCATCAGCAAGACAGAGGGGCAAAGCATGAGTCTGCCCTGGGGCTTTCGCCTGGTGTTTCTGCCTCTCTACACCTATAGCTACCTCTATCTATCTATCTATCTATCTATCCATCATCTATCCATCCCTCTATCTATCTATCTATCCATACCTCTATCTATCTATCATCTATCCATCCATTACCTACCAATTTATCCATCCATCCATCCATCCATTCATCCATCCATTATCTATCTAGTATCTATCTATCTATCCATCCAATTATCTATTTTTCTGTTCCACTTTTGCTTTGTATTAGGCAACTAGCCATTGTAACATGTCTGAATCTGACGAGACAGTCCTGAATGTGTTACCACAATATCATGTCTCTGCTCTCAACCCCATCCACCTCCTCTCAATCTCCCTTATACTCTCAACTTTGTGAGTTATTATATAAGTGTCTCCTTGGCACAGAGATCTCCATCCCACTACACTTCCTTAAAAAAATTTTTGTTAGGTATAATTGATGTACAACATTGTATTAGTTTCAGGTATACAACATAATGATTTGATGTTTGTATATGTTGCAAAATGATCACCACAATAAGTCCGGTTAGCATCTGTCCCATACCTAGTTACAATTTTTTTGTCTTGTGACAAGAATTTTTAAGATCTACTCCGTTAGCAAATTTCAAGCATGTAATAGACTATTATTACCTGTAGTCATTACAGGTACTGTACATTATATCTTCGTGACTGTTTTATAACTAGAAGTTTCCACACTTTCACCCTTAGCACCCTTTTTGCCCACCTCTCCACCCCCTGCCTCTAGAAACTGCCAGTCTATTCTCTATATATATGAGCTCAGTGTTTGCTTTGTTTATATTCCACATATAAGTGACATGATATGGTATTTATCTTTATCTGACTTATTTCACTTAGTCTAATACTCTCTAGGTTCATCCATATTGTCACAAATGGTAACATTCCCTTCTTTTTTATGGCTGAATAATATTCCATTATATATATATATATATATATATATATATATATATATATATATACCATATTTTCTTTATCCATTCACCTATCTCTCTATCTATCCATCCATCCATCCCACATTTTCTTTATCCATTCATCTATCAATGGACACTTGGGTTGCTTCCATATCTTGGTTACTGTAAATAATGCTGCAGTAGACATGGGGGTGCACATACCTTTTTGAATAAGCATTTCTGCTTTCTTTGGGCAAATGCTCAGAAATGAAGTTACTGGGTTGTATGATATTTCTGTTTCAAATTTTTTGGAAGAAAGTCCATACTGTCTTCCGCAGTGGCTGCACCCCTGGGCAGGCCCACCAACAGGGCACGGGCATTCCTTCTTGTCCCCATCCTCACCAACACTTGCTGTTTCTTGTCTTTTTAATAACAGCCACTCTAACAAGTGTGAGGTAATATCTCATTGTGGTTTCTGTTTTGCATTTCCCTGACGATTAGTGATGCTGAACCACATTTTCTTTAACAAAAAATTTTTTTTTAACATTTATTTATTTTTGAGACAGAGAAACAGAGCATGAACTGAGGAGGGTCAGAGAAAGGGAGACACAGAATCTGAAACAGGCTCCAGGCTCTGAGCTGTCAGCACAGAGCCCGACGCAGGGCCCGAACCCACGGACCGCAAGATCATGATCTGAGCCGAAGTCGGACGCTTAACCGACAGAGCCACCCAGGGGCCCCTGAACCACATTTTCATGTACCTGTTGGATACTTCTTGATCTTCTTTGAAAAAATGTCTATTCGGATCCTCCTTTATAATCAGATTAGTTTTTTTTTTCTGTTGAGCTTTATGAATTCTTTATATATTTTGGGTATTAATTCCTATTAAGACATATGATTTGCAAGTATTGATTGTCACCCCTTGGGTAGGTGGCCTTTTCATTTTGTGGATGGTTTCCCTTGCTGGGCAGTCCCGTGACTTTTGAAATGTGACTCCTACGCCCACTAGCGCTGCTCTGCGTGGGTATGTTCTGTCACAGTGTCCCTGCCCTGCTGTTAGACAGATGGGAGCCCTGCCTCTGACGGCCTCGGTAGATGTGCACACAGGAAGAATCTTGTGCTCTGAAGCCTGAGAGCCGCGCAGTCCCCTTCCCTGTGCTGGGCCCTGGCCGGTCTGTTGTGCCAGCACCCTCGTGAGGCCTGATCTCTCTGTAACGGGAGTGAGCGAGCGAGCTGCTATGAACGGGAGGCCCGGTAGGCCAGGTAGGCATGAGTATGAGGACGGCACATGGCTGTGACTCAGGTCCCAGGAAGGATGCAGTCCTGGGGGCTAAGGCCCGCTGGGGATGCCGCTACCCGGAGGGCATCCTTTCTTCTGGAAGCCACAGGATTCTTCTTCTTCCAATCCTGGGTCACCTTAAATGGCGGAACGGGTGTCAAGTGCCACCTAGGAACCGCACGCCGCTCCTCGAGATGCGGCAAAACCTCTCTTTACAGGTTGATGGTCATTTGCATCCTTGTTAAATTGCTTTGGTAAAATATTCAGCCACAGCCCCCTCCCTTGGACTCTTAACTTGGTAAGATATAATTTGCAATTGATTATTGCTCAAACATTCCTGACACCACATTACGATCGGCTCATACGTCTCACCTTCGCTTTGCCGATTTGCAATGGACGAAAAATGGTTTCTTCAACCTTTGACCTGGCTGAGGTGGGACCATTAGGTCATCAGGGCCATCAAGAATCAAAACACCCCTGCCGGCAGCGGACAGAGACAGAAATGGATATGTGTGTGGCTCTGAATTGAGCTTGTGTGCGCGTGCACGTGTGTGTGTGTGCGCGCGCGCGTGTGCGTGTGTGTGTGTGTGTGTGTGTGTGTGTGTGTTTTCTCTTGGTAGGATCCAGGTATTTTTCAGAGTTGGAAAACGTCTTGAATAAATGAGCTTCGTATATATATGTTTTTAATGTGATTTGCCTGTATTTATTTGGGTGATCACAATTTATGCCAAGTGAAAAGGTTAAGAGTCCTGGAAACTGAATTATTCCATTTATTTGCAGACATGATACAGTGCAGGACAACAGAAGGGAGCATTCTCGTCCTGCCCTGCCCCTGACCTCACCCCTGACCTGGAGGTGGGTAGGGCAGCTCTGAGCTGCCTCCCAGGCCAGGCCAGGCTGACCCCCCACAACGCCGGGATAGATGGGGGTGTCTGTTGTATGTTTAGTAAGTAAGCATTTAGCGGGGAATCTTCTGAGTGTCCTCTCCTGTTCCCAGAGCCTAAATTCCTGAGGGGAGGGATCACCTAAAAAGGCCCCTGTACCGTGGCGATAGCCGGCTTCCCTCATCTCTTCGGTGTGCAAACTTACCTTCACATCGGTTATTTCCTCACATTCACAGAGCCGCCTTCAGCAGAAGCAGGCAGGGATGGGCTCCCATGTCACAGGGAGGAACCCGGGGCCCAGAGAGCTCTCACGCCAGGCTCAGAGCGAGGCCCCTGGCCCATGGTGGACAGGCTGGGATCAGATCTCCATGGCCCTGGGAGGACACTATGTATTCCCTCCCTTTCCTGTCCCCAGCCAGGCCCATTTTCCTGGGGCCTCTGACAGGGACTGAACAGCTTCTGACTCCAAGGAGAGGCTCTTCTAGTGAAGGACCAGCCTGGTGGGGGGAGGTCGGGCTGCAGGGAAGGTCTGAGGCTGGGGACTCCCTGTGCCCCCAAATCTGCTGTCCTTCCTGTGCCTACAGCGGTGTCCATGGGCCTGAGCCGAGCCTCCAGCTTCCTCTTTGCACCCACTGTCCCTGGGCTGCAGCCTCTTGGCTGCCTTCCCCCTCACTTTCGTATTACCCTGGAGTAATTGGATATTGGCAACCAATTACTGAATGTTTCACATCAGCTTCATTGGTGACTCTTAGACAACTGTGCCAGCGTCTCTTTCAATGAAGAGAAGAATGATAATAATTTGCATTACTGTTCTGTGAGACCTGGAAAGCCCAGGCCCTCGGCCCGCTGGGGAAAAGGAGGAAGGAGGCTGGAGCCATGGCCTTGGGTGCCTGGGGACAAGCCTCCCCGCCATCTGCTCCCATCCTGACCCCAAAGCTGCTCCCTCGTCAGTCCCTCCAAAACGCTTACCTTTTGGCCTCTCACTCATTCCTGATGAACTGGGGAGATCCTGCCTCTGGATGGAGGAACGGGGAAGGGGGTTCCTGAAGCGTATGGGGCCATGCTGACCTAGTCCGAGATCACCGCAGTGCTTGTAGGGCAGGCTGATGGCAGGAAGGGGTGGGGGCTGAGGGGGTGAAGGAAGCTGAGTTCATTGCGCTGGCCAGGGTAAGCGTGGCCACCTCAGAAGGCACTGGCAGAAGGTCCTCTGCATCCTGATAAGTTCCTGCATCTCTGGTGGAGGGTATTCCCTGGCCAAGGGAGAGTGGGTGACCCAGAGCAGGCCAGAAGCACAGAGGAATCGAGCAGCTCAGGAGTAAGGGCAGGAGTTAGTGGAAAAAACCCCGCGGGTCTCTGTGCCCCAGTGGGACCATCTCCTTGTATGCCCCTCAGAAGCCGCCTGGTGTGGGATGGGGCCCGGGTTGCCCACAGAGGTAACCTGCTCCTTCACTCACCCTCTGTTGGATTTCTTCTCTTCCCTGTCTCTGTTCCTTACATCCCAAATCAACAGCTTGCCCCTTTCCCTGTCTCGGGATTTATTTCTGTAGAAACCCAAACTAAGGGAAGCCTCAACCGGTGAGTGCAAGGTGTTTGAAGACCTGGCAGTTGTGACTGGGTCGCTAAGGATGCCAGTGTCCTGGATTTTCAGGCTTGGGAACACGCAAAAGCCTCCACCCCGACAGCCGGGCCCAGGGAGCCGACTGTCTTGCTGTCCTGCCATCTCTCCTCTCCTCCAGCCCTGGGCCCACGCGTGATCCGGTGGTGGGCAATCTGATTTATCTGGAGTGTCTGGGCTGAGGAAGGGAGATGAGCATTTCTCCCTGGGAGGGATTTTCAGCTCATTTCACAGATAAAATCAATCAGATCTAAAGGGCACTCACTGCGGCCGCAAGAGGGAAACCCACACAGCAGGGGCCGAATGGGAGGCTTTTCCTTCCCTTCCCGTCTGGCTCTACCTTGGCCTGAGAGCACCAGAAGCCACGGGCCCGCGGGCTGTGGGAGCTGCTTAGGCTGGTCTCCTCTTCAGGATAATTGGCACAGGCCTGACTTGGAACACTCGGACAGAGGATGGCTGCCTCTCGCAGAGGAGGGAGAGGCTGGACGCACCGGCAACCTTGCCATCAGTCACCCCCAAAATGCACTTCCTTTGCTTTCTGGATGGTGTCAGCTGGGGGCGAGGGGATGGGGAGGGCACAGCAGCCAATTGTAAATGTGCCTGTTCCTTTTGTTTCCCTTGATGATAGCGAATGGAAGTCATCAGAAGCAGAAGTGGATGGCTGAATGGCCATGGGTAGAGTTTGTCCCGTTGGGCTAAGGCTTTGGGCCATTGGGTGGTGGGGGATTTCTCTCTCTATGTCTCCCAAGCGTCCACATTGAGGAAAAGCACTGGGACATCAAGCCCTTTCTAGGCTGGCTGGGGTCAGTCCTGCTGCCCAGGAACCGGGGCCTGTTCTGACACTCGCCTTGCCTGAAACCTGCCGGTATCGCCCACCCCTGGCATTCGCACATCTGGAACGTCCTGCAGCAGCTCTGTGGTATTGGAATCCAGAGTTCAGATGGAGTCTCACGGAGCAGGCACTCGATTTCTTTTTGAAGCTTTAAGATGACAGCCTCAGGCTCATCCCATTTCCCCAGCTCCTGGCAAACAGGAGGAAGACCACTGCTTCTTTAGGAATGAATGCTCACTCTTTATGGTCTCTGAAAAGACCCAGACAGGCTATGTTGGAAAGACCTGCATCACTTACAAGTGTCTCCCGTTTGCATCTAAGGAATCAACCAGAGGGACCAGGGCTAGAGACCTGGTGGGGACAAGGCCAGCTTCTGCAGGGAGAGAGATGGAGTTGCCTACCAGGCATCCATGCCTCTTGTTCTGGAATCAGTACCTGGTTTATGCTGGAGACCACTTCTCCCCCTTTTCGTTCATGTGGTTCAATTGGACCAGCCCGAGTGATGGTCACATGACCTAAGTGATGGTCACGTGACTCAAGCCGAGCCAATCAGATCATCTAAGTCTTTAGAAGGGGAAACACTTCAGATAGAAAAGTCATCTCTCCTCCAGTTGCTGGAAGGATTGGATGGAAGGCTGGAACTTCTGGCAGCCATCTTGGCACCATGAGGCAAAGCCCTACCTGGGAATATGGAGCCAAAACAGAGGAAAATTGAGAGAGATATGGGGACAGTCAAATAGAATTGCCTGTGATAAGGGGTCTGGCAGGGCCTGAGTCCAGATCTAGTTCTGGACTCATGTCATGTAAGTTTACAAATTCTCCTTTTTTTTTTTTTTTGCTTAAACCACTTTGATTTTGAATATTCTTGTCATTTGCCACTGGTATGTGTGAAATACCTATGACAGAAAAGTAGCCCAGGGGTGCTTGGGTGGTTTAGTCGGTTAAGCATCTGGCTCTTGATTTCAGCTCAGGTCATGATCTCACGGTTCATGGGATCGAGCCCCATGTCGGGCTCTGCACTGACAGCCTGCCCATCATATTCCTATCCATCAGTTTCAAATAAATGTATTCCACTTCATTCAACAAACATTTACTCAGCTCCTCTCAAGCCCTGTTCTAGATATTAAGGAAGCAAATTCAATTTTTGTCCTTAAGGGGCTTCGAGTCGAGAGTGGAAAACAGACACCCTAGACAGAAACTGCCTTCAATCTAAGGAAGTAGATACCCAGAAGTTATTGCTAAAGGAGTACCTAAAAAGGTACACACTAATTAACGCATGCTAGTTAGCAGTGGAAAACAATATGATGTGTGCACACGAAGAAACAAGTGGTTTAATCTGACCGAAGACACCTGAGAAGGCTCAGAGGAAGGGATGGTATTTAATCTTCCCTTGAAGAATAGGTAGGAAAGGAAGAGAATGAGTGAATACATTAATTAATAACTTAAGGCAAATTGTTTATATTAAGTGACCCACCACGTGCCTGGTGTGGTGCAAAGCACTGGCAATAAGAGGTTGGGTTGGGTATAGATCATACCCCCTTCCGCCAGGTTGTCAGAGAAGACAGCTGCTGCTGCTGGCTTACAATGGAAAGTAGGACATGCAGAGGAAGAAGTGAATCCCGCTGGGGGCTTAGGACAGTGGCCTAGAAGGACAATAAAGAGGGGTCAGTTATGCAGAGACAAAGGGAGTCGTTCTAAGAATAGAAAGCATACCGAGAACATATTCAGCATTGGAGAACTGAAGGAGCTCTGTGGCCACCCTGAGCCGGGGGTTGCCCATGGAGAGTGGTAGGTGGAGGATGTCTTGGGGAAGCTGGATCGCCGAGATAAGGATTGGTGGTGTTTCGTGCTGGGTGATGGGAAGCCACTGGAGACTGTGACCAAGACGAAAATGTCCAAAGGGGCCTGAGATTAATCCATCCAGGGGAGAAGGAAGTACGAGAGGGAGGAAGGCTGGACTCTTGAGTGCAAATAGGAGAAACCAGAGACAAAGTTTGTGCTCAGTGTCAGATAAGGAAGTGGTCTTGCCAGAGACCCTGGGACCAGGCACATGGCCCCAGGTCAACCTTCCCCTTGACCAAGGGAGCCAGCTTCCTCCACGTGGTGGGTGGGGCATGGGCCCTCCAGTGTTTCCGGGCCCACATCCTTGCTTTCGCACAAGAAAGAAAAGGATTCTTTTCCTGTCCAAGTTTGGGACCATTCTGAAGAACATTGAACTGGCCCACATTGGGTCTTGGACCTGCTCTGAATAATTACTGAGACCAGGATGATGCAATAACGACTAGCTCCACTTGGATCAAGTGTCTACCTTCAGCCGGGACAGAGCAATTAGGGATGAAGGGGAGCCCTCACTGGAGTAAAGATCCCCTCTCCCTCGAGTGGCAAATATCCCAGGGATGGTCTCTGGGGAGACTCTTGTGAGCCGAGAGTCTCAGGAGATTTGTGTCGGCTTCCTGGACCTGGGTGTGGTCCACGTGGGGGTCCAAGTGGGGGGGCACTTGGGTCCTCAGTGAGATTGGTGGGAGGAGGGTTGGAGTCACGGGAGAGGCAGGGAAGCGGCAATGCGGGTGGATGCTGTGTGAGCGGAGCCTTGGCTCTTCACCCACACTCCCATACACAGGGCTCAGAAGCCCGCGGCGGGAGGCGGGCTTCCATGCCCGCTGCAGACCCTCCCCAGGTGGCTTGTTCAAAGCTGGAGGGTATGACACCTTCTGCCCTGTGGCCACAAGCATTCAGACCTGTTCCAACAACTTTAGCGGGGGAACGGCACACTCCTGTCGGTCGGTTCAATGTTTTTTAATACGGCCCAGATGGTAGGTTGACAAAAGCATGGGGCAAAGTCAAATGTAACGGGCCACCTCTTCATTCCATACGAAATCGGTCTTCGTGGAGAAAGGATACGGTCTTAAAAAAGTAGGAGCCCCAGAGGAAATGTTTACCCGCTTGGGTCTTAGGACTAAAATCCCTGCGACACACCAGCTAGAATCATGCCCTCCGTGTGAGGTAACGGCAATTAGGTTGGCACCCCCAGCTTCGGGCCCGGCAGGCCGGCCAACAGACACGTCAGATTAATACATCACCAGGTATGAAAGCACAGTTAGAATTTGACTGAGGTACTTCCAGCCTGAGAAAGAGAACGATTTATCAATGCAAACTTAATAACATCTATTTGAATCTAACTAAAAATCAATATTTCATTACCAAATTGTTAGTGAGAATGAAGAAAAATTGCGGAAGTCGGGCAGTTTGGTGCTAGGGAAGCGTCAGGAGTTCAATGTGAAGACGGAATGATTCATGAGGCCGCGTTGGAGTAAGGGTGAAGGAGGACGAGTGGAGAAAACTTGGAGGGGCCCCCTTGCTCATGACCTTGGCCGTGAGGGGGGGAAACGCAAGAAAATGAGAGTGACTGTCAGTTCCCTTCAGGGATGGAGCCTTCCATAAATCACAGGGAGCCAGCCCAGGGAGAACAGAGGAGCTGCGCTGGGGTGGAGGGGCCAGCAATTTAACTCTTAGGACCCTGACATCTGAGTTGGGCTTCTCTGGAAGGGAAGGGACAACGAATGGATGAATCTGGGGGGCGGGGTTGCCTTGTGGTTCGTTTATGCAAAACAAAGAAGGGGTCGAGAGACGGCGAAAGCCGGTCGCCCAGTGGATACAGCTAATCTCCAAACCAACCCTCTTTTCATTCCTATCAGAAAGCTGGAAATGACAGCTTGTGTCTTGTCTGACACTAACATAAATCAGCTAGTTGGAAGGTCTGCTTAGGTGAGGATTTGGTGAAGATTTTCAGTCTGAACATACAGATCTGAAAATGCTCTGCAGGTGCCATTACTAGAGTGGAGTCTCAATGTGAATAAAATCCTGGAATTTGTTCCCAAATCTGAGATATAAATAGCACTTTGCCTGTATCATTGATCTCGTCCCACTCTGTTTGGTTCCACGACGCTGGCTGGGTTTGGCCAGCAAGACATTGGAAGAATAGACATGTGTCCTTTAACAAGGAAAAAGGGAGAAACACATAAGATGAGCATCTGGGGGGCGCCTGGGGGGCTCAGTTGGTTAAACACCCGACTTCGGCTCAGGTCATGATCTCATGGTTTGTGAGTTCGAACCCCACGTCGGGCTCTGTGCTGACTTCATGGAGCCTGGAGCCTGCTTCAGATTCTGTGTCTCCCTGTCTCTCTGCCTCTCCCGGACTTTCATTCTTTCTTTGTCTCTCTCAAAAATAAACAGGCATTTAAAAAAAGCCATGCCTCTTCTATGTAGTGTCCCCATAAGTTAAAATGGGGCTTGTGCTCACTTTATTCACTGGGGAGCTGTGCACAGGACCCTGCTGCACCGGGGTGGAGATCACAGTGCCTACCTGTGCACCTGCCTGCGCTTGGGAAATGGTGGGAAAGAACAAGCATTTAACCATGTTGGCTTAGGTCGATAAGACCCTCATTCAGTAGAATTCCCCTTGAAATGTGAAGGTTAGCTTCTTGTGCCCAACGGAAAACGCGCTGTATTCTGACAGAAGTCCGGAATATACTCTATGTGAAGCTTTTTTTCCAGAGCATAGCTTTTCTGCATGGGAATAAAGGATTTGAAGCTGTGGTTTGAGCATCAAGTAAGTAGGCATTGTCCTGGAAGCATGATAGGAAAGGGCAGAGGATTCTCCACATCTGCTTGTTATGGGAATGAAGGGCATCATCCCCATCCGGAGCTCCTAGGGAGACAGTCATATATGAAGCCCAACCCCTACATCCAGGCGCATAGTGGTTATCAACATTTGGGAGCCAGGCCCTCTCCTGAGCTCTTTCATGAATGTTCTCATCTGCAACCCTGTGAGGTAGGTACCACTCCCGTTGTCTCCATCACAGGAACTAGGACTAGGGCTGGGGTGCCAAATGACCTTCCTCAGCTCGGACAGGAAGTAGCAGAGAAGGACTCGAACTCCGCTTCATCCTCCGAGCACCTCACCCTCCTGCCCCCACTCGCAATGAGTAAGGTCCAGGTCAGGTTTTGGGTGTACTAACACCCTTGTGGCATCTGAGCCCCTTCTTCAATAGGACAGCCTCTTGTTCTGAGTCAGCATCACATGTGACATGAGCCAGGAGTCCATGTTCCCCATTGTTGTTGAGTGTCCACACTTAGATCTATTTCACGATCTGCAGTGAAACCAGCCCAGGGATTGTTGAAAGCCTCAGCCCTCTGCTTAAATATAACATCTTGGTGTCAAAAAAAAAAAAAAAAGAATTGAAGCACCACAGTCTCTGTAAAGCCACCTAAGGTACATCTCCCCCCAGTTTAAGGTGGTTGCCCAAGGACATTCTGCAAGAATCAGTGTCTGTGACCTTCTTCCCAAGGTGCACATGCAGGGAGGCTTTCTTATTCAGGGGTTAGGGCAGATGTCTCAGGACGTGGCAGAAAAAGTCATGGCACCCACCAGAGCTTGGGAATATGAGTTGGAGCTGACTCTAGTCTAGTAATCAAGGGAGTAATGCTTCTGAGAATGTTATCCTTAAAAGTCCTTTGCAAAACTGTAGAGTCCTGGATCATTTTTCAAGATGGCAGCAGTAACCTGGCTGGGAATGTGTACTGGGGCCCCATGCAGGGTTCCCCTTCCATTCACCCTCATGGAGTTGGCGGTAGGAAGTCTGTGGGGAAATATTTTTTTGTTGCCCCTAGTGCCAGGACACAGCGTCCAAACACTTACACCACAGGTATAGCCATAGTTGAAAATTGGCTATTTGCATTGGAACCATGACTTGCTGCCTGGAAACAACTATTTTGAAGTGAAAGGGAAGAATAAAACCACAGAAAGCATCTAGTCAAACAATCTCACCTCAAATTGTCTCAATTGCACGGTGGCCACAGTAACAGGCAAAAACATTTAACAGAGAGAAGACATGGGAGGTCGATACCACACAGCAGCACAGCTTGGAATCAACGGCTGCAACCCATCAACTCCCAGCTGAGCATGCTGAAGGAAGAAGGGTCTTGATGAAACTTGACCTTGCACAGGCTTATCAGCACCTGTTTGTCAGTGATACCCTGGCTTGCACTCATCACTCACCGAGGGCCATTTTGAGTTAAGTGCCTTCATTTGGAATTTGTAGGGTCCCTGGACTTTCCCAAAGCTTCACAGAAAATTTCAGGAGGGGTCCTACATTCTAGTAAAATCCTGGCTTAGGATTCCATAGATACATGTACCGAAGTGCTTGGGCAAATGGCTGTGTTGGATATCACTAAAGGAAAAGAACATTTGAACTTGGAACTCCCCATGTAGCACATGTGGGTTGCTACCTGTGAAGGTAGGTTTCTCGTGACTCATTTATAAACTGTGAAATAGGGCAGGAAATCACATTAAATGAGGTAATAGATGCAAAGTATTTTACCCTGCTCCAGTGTAGAGTGAGTGATTGATACATAATAATAATCATAATTGCTTTGTTATTTCTATCACTATGGCAACTATCCTAATGGTGCTTCTCCTACATTACTTAAATTTAAGTTTGGATTTGCTTTGACTGTCCTTATCTATAGTCACTTGAGGCCTTACGTACACAACCAACAAAGCTGGGCTATACTTCATGGTTTATAACATTTTATCTAGATGGCTTTCTTTGTATTTAAGAATGAGGGGGATGCCAAGAAGAAGTGATCTTCAGCTGTGAAGAAGAATAAGTTATATCTCCATTTACCATGATGTAATGATTTCCACGATATATAGTTTTCTGAAACAAAGTAAGATAGAGAAAAGTGTATATGGTATGCTATTATTTATTTAAAAAAAGGGGCATATAAATAAATATTTGATATTGAATTAGTGAAGTTATAAGCCACAAGTATAATTACAAAGAGAGGGAAGAAAAAGAGTGGGAGGGAAAAAGAGAAAAGCTGGATGTGTCTGAATAGATCTTTTTTGAAAAATTAATTTTGAAATGAGATAAATATTTTACATAATTACCAAACACAAATAACTCAAAATAAAAAAAAAAAAATTGTTCCTTAAAGCTTAGAATGAAAAAGATGAAATGGGATGTGTCAATTTTGTAGCCTACAGAGAGAATTTACTTAGGTGAATTTAAAACAAAGTCCTTAGTGGGTTACATCCTAAGAACAAACAAACAAACAGAAAACCAAACTAAGCAAAAAATAAAAACAAAACAAAACTGCAAACATGTTTTTCAATATCATATTGTTATTGGTAACATTGTTATTGTTATTCTGAAACTGACTTTCTTTCACATACATATGTATTAGGAAAAAAACAAGGAAGTAATTATGTCAATGTCATTAGAATATTGTTAGCCTAAGGAAAAAAAATAGATACAAAATCAAAATTAAAAGCTAGATTGGAATTGAAAATACCAGTTTGAATGCATGACGTATTTTCTTTTGGGGAAGAAATTGTTTTCTGTTCGTTCACTAAAAAGGCCTAAATACAACAGTCAGCTCAGTAGTACTGGGTATCCCTATCACTGAATTGTGGTCTCTAAATACCACTTTCCACAAAAATGGCTGATTAGAGATTGATTGTACCAGGCAAGAACTGTACAAGATGGACCTAGAACACGTTGTCTTATATGAAAGCAAGAAAGATGTCAAGGATGACTGGAATCCCGTCCAAAGAACATAGGTGCTAATTTGAGGTGTCTATTGACCAGAGATAGGACAAATTCTGCTGACCAGAGAGTGTCAATATAAACGCTAACTACAGTGGCCTGAAACTCATCAAACCTGTCAGAGCCCATTAGTTCATAGTGATACTTAAAAAATATCAAATCAGCCACCTTTGGAAGCCAGACAATCCACTCATTATTCTGAAAACTGGAAATAATCCAGCATTTAATTTGCCTTTCCTATAAAAATGCACCTCAAGTTACCCATGTAGTTAATAAAAGAAAATTATCCTTTATAGAAGCATTGTAGCTCATGAAGGAAGAAAGAATGATAGAATTCAATCCCTGAAAAAAATTGGATTGAGGCAATGATTTTTAATGACTAAAAGAAACGAATCAAGGGAGAATTAAGAGTTTCTTCATGGAAGTACACGCAGCCACCTGTGAAATGTTCCTGTCAAAATTACCGCCAGCCTCTAGGTCTAAGTCCCAGTTTGCAAGAAATACAGGGAATAGAGAAACTCGCTAAGGGACACAATAGAGATGCAATCAGCAGAATTCAGCATGAAACAAAGTTATTTGGATGGCTTCTTCAGCAAATAAAAATATAGGAAGGAAAACAGAGGGAATTTAGCATGCAAAAGTCGAATGAACCAATTGTAAACAAACAAATACACAAACAAAATTCCCCTTCATGTCTACTAAATGTTTGAAAACGTACTGGGCATATTGAGAACTTATGTGTATTTTCTAGGGGTGACTATGTTGTTTTTTAGAAACGCAGACTGAAATCGTTTCTGATGAGAGGAGATGATACCTGGGATTTGTGTGTGTCACCGTAGTTCACGTTGGTCGGGGGGGTAGGGGTATAAGTTGGGGGGCAGTAGAAGAAACAAGGCAGGCCATGGTGGTAATTGTTGGGGCTGGGTGCAGGGTAAATTGGATCTCATTGTGTTCTCTTTATCATGTGTGTGTTGAAATTTTCCATAATGCAAGTTAAAAAGAAAAAGAGTGTGTTACGTGATAAGCCTTGTTTCTCATACATCTACTGATTACATGTATGTTGTCTAGTGCTGTGCTAAGCTAGGGCATGAGACGTTTGTGGTGGCATGGTCATATCCTCTATGAGGATATGGACGGAAGGATGGATTGCTAGGAGAACAGAGGAGGGAGCAGTGCTCTGTTGGAAGCATGGTTCCCAGAGTGATCTGACACCAGCAGAAGCCACTTCTCTAGGGTCCTTTGCCTCCGACCACTCGGCAGAGTCCCAGAAAAAGGGGACTTGGAATTCTCCCTTTGAGATGGGAATACCTCCAGTTTAACAGCACACGTCACTAAGTGTACTCCTCCCTGGCTCGTGGAAATGTGTGCTGCTGAATCAGCTTATAGCCAGTGTGTGTCAACCTCCTGGTATGCTCGGAACCCTTTATTTCATGGGTGGACCACTAAGTCACAAGAGCATGCAGGCCTGGCATAACACCTCAGAGTAAGCAAAGAACGTGTGCCCACTGGAGCATGTGGCAGTGTTGAGTAAGTCCTGTCCTTAGTCTCGGGAGACCAACGTTATCTGAGGCTACATGGGGACCATGTGGGTAGAGCAGAACCTGCCAATGTCATTTAACCCCTTCATTGACGCTCGTGATAATTCTGGTTCAGGGAAGTGTATCTTTAAACAGAAAAGGGGAAAATCGCTTCATCAGGTAACTGGGGAGGGCTATCGTGTATCCCAAGGTCCACTGTTACAAGGGAGGAAAATACTTTTCCCTGGACCCTCCCATGTTCTCAGCTGGGACCCTTCCCTCCCAAACAAAGCCAGATTAACAAGAAAGAACAAAAGAAGAGAAAGAAGCAGGTGTCTATTAACAGGTATACCTCCTATAGATATGGGGAATACTCAGGCAGTGTGAATAAACCCCACATAGGGCTTAGAACTCATGCTTAAATGCCATCTGAGCTGAACTCACGAGAAAGAAAAGTGTGGAGGAGACTCTAGACGGGGAAGTGACCACGAAAAGCAAAGGCAACGTCTCCATTGAAAAGGGTCTAAAGTTGCCTCCAGGAACTAACTTCTCTCCTTCCTAGTCGAGAGAGGAAGAGGAACTCCTTTGTAAGTTTATGCCCTGTTCTTGGGTCAATAGAGGGATAATTCTTATACCAAAGTGGGATATTCTGAGGTAGGATATTCTGGTACCCTTAGCCGTAAAACCCAACTAAGGCATTTCAGGTATCTGCCCTAATGTGCACTGAGAGCCTCAGGCTGCTGTTGTTCACAGGAGCCAAAGATCTGCTGTTGGAAGCTTGTTCCCCGGCTTCGCCAATCCCGACACCCAGGAGAAACCCCGAATTTATAACCTAAATCAAGAAGACGCATCCACACATGGTGAAGTGACAGGAGGCTAGGAGAAAAGTGAGTAACATACGGCCCTAGGCTCTGCATTGTGAAGAGTACAATGCCATTCTCAGCAGGTTCTTGGAAATGGTGATGTGGTGATTTTGCAGGCAGCAGCATCCAACACGACCCCATGTGATATCTGGTGTGTTCCAACCCATCAGCCTTGCCAAAGACATCGTTTCGTGGCTCAGGAAGTACAAAGTGGACATTTTCTCTGTTTCCTTTCGCTCTGAGCAGAGGCTAAAGCGTTTGTCAGCGATCAGTAAAGAGCCGTGTGCTTATGTTTGCTCTTTGGTTCTCAAGGACATTCTTGTTCTTTAAACCACAGCTGCTGTTAGAGGGGTCCCTGCTGGGAAGGGGAAAGAAAACATCCTGTCAACAGAAGGGCTTCTGCAGAAGCCCATTGTGTCCCTTGGCCCACTGAGGTTGGACTTGGATGTTGTTAGCTCTACATGATTTCCTCTGACTGAAGCCTGTACTGTAGCAACGAAATGTGGCCTGGTGGGCTCTCCATCTTCGGGGCTCCCCCCACACCGAGGGCTTGGGGCAGAAAGCAGATGAATGATGACCACAACAGTGGGGCACCGGGCTCTGTCTATGGTGCGGTCCTTCCCTTGGGGATGCAGGATCCTGAACTGGCCTCCACCCAGCTCAGCTTGGGGTTGTGGGGGGCATCTGGGAAGGGCATCTTTGAAGAAGGGGAAAGGAAAGCAGAAGGTACCAGCGGGAAGTGTTGAGGGGAGAATGGGTTCATCTTGGGTATTCGAGCACATTTTCTGCTGTCACTCCATGCTAGAATCATGACGGCATGAATACTTGGACACTGAATCTAGCCTTGACCTTGATAGTGTAGGGTTGGGGTTTGATTTTACACAGATGCTTGAGAAGGAAAACCGTTGAGGAAGTGTCAGGAACCAGGAAGCTTGGGAGCATCTGGTTTTTCTAGTCTCTGTCTTCTTTACCCTTGTGTCCTTGGACTAGTTACAGCAAGAAGGAATTCACTGAACACCATGAACACTGGGGTCCTTTCTCGAGCATCAATGGAGAATCTTTGATTCAAGTCC
Source organism: Panthera onca (assembly GCF_046562875.1). Classification (NCBI taxonomy): domain Eukaryota; kingdom Metazoa; phylum Chordata; class Mammalia; order Carnivora; family Felidae; genus Panthera; species Panthera onca. The sequence goes on along the minus strand of NC_138353.1, from coordinate 21,795,625 downwards.
CACTCATAACTCATGCAAACACAGACAAAGAGATTTCTTGGGGGATTGTATATGATACACTTGTCACTTCCACATACAAGTTACAGTAAGTCCTTTGGCTTTTTCTTACTATTCATGTGCAAGGATGTTGCAGGTTGTCATTAAGCATTTTAACGTCCTCTAAAGGCGAACGAGTGTTTCCATAAATAAATAGGCCAAAACAAAAAATGTCATGGAGTGAATACTGTCTCTACAGCTGCTATGTAAATACGTTAGGATATTTAGAACACAGAATAACGTGTGCATGTATATGTGGGTGTACCTGTGTGCAAAGTGGACCTATTTCGTGCTCAAGGAAGATCCTGGGTTGTGAGATTTTTTTTTTTTTTGTGGGGGGGAGTCCAACCCTCTCAGGTGTTGCCTTCAAAGCCACACAGCTTGAATGTCTGTGTCTATGTGAGGCAGAATGTACCTGAACCCCTTGACTAGAAGCTTCCTGGGATGGCTGTCTTCATTTGGCTCTAAACTACAGGGACACGGGAGCCTCCGTGAGATCAAATTCCAGACTTCTCTGCACATTTTAGAATACGCTCGAGTGTCGCCTTCTTAAGGATGTGCCGTTAGGAAACAATACGAAAAATCCAGCTAATCAGGATGAGATTAAAGGATTTCGAAAGCCGCCTCGCAGCCGCATTTACATTCTCCGGTAATTCCTTAATTTTTTTCGAATCACCTCTAATCTTCATAAAAATGAACTGTAAAAATCCTTCTGAATTTCATCACGTGCCAAGAAAACTGGGGGGAGAGGGGGTGGGCCCACCGAAGGAGGCCCCTACCTTTTCATCATTCTGTTTGTAAAGCGCTTTCACGGCACGCCAGGAGAAAAAAAAAAAAAAAAAAAAAAAAAAAGTGGAGGCTGTGGTGTCTGAGGTATTCCGTGCCATAAACTCCCATAATAGGAACAGATGGTGAAACCGCCTTGCACGTGAAGAAAGCAGTGTACATGCAGCTCACCCCAACATATGAAGAGATTCAGGGCTGACACATGAAGGAATGCATCTGGCCCGCCGCCAGCGGGACGCTCCAGTTCAGCCGCCAGCCGCTCCTGCTTCAGAGAGGGGACCCACGCTTGCGGGAGCTGGAACACCAGGACCTCCAGGGTTCGGGGCTCCCCCGGAAGGCTCCCGGGGTCCCTCCGTCCGGCCCGAGGAGGACAGCTGCCGCAGAGTTCCAGGTGACCGCAGGCCCCGGCAGAGGGCCCGGGCTGGCTTCTCTAAAATGGCTCAGAAACACAATAGTGGAGAATTGCCAGCTTGGAGGGAGCCTCCTTTAACCAAGTTAGGATTTGCCTGTTACCTACAGCTGCCACCAGTGGCTGCCGAGAGAAGGGAAAATCTTCAGCACAAAGGGACCTCTCGGTGAAAGGGGGCTGAGACGGGAGGGGAGGGCCACCGGGTACCGGGCTTCCGTGTGGCCCTTCCTGACCGGACGACGCAGCCCATGCAACGGGAGCTCTCCTGGAGACCCTACTTGCCGGAGTAAAGCCTGACCCAGGCCCCGTGGTCACATACCAATGGCCTCGACACGCACGCTTCCTCATGTGCTACGTCCATCCGGACGGACTAAGCTCGTGCTGCAAACAGACCTAAGCTGGGACGGCACGCCCCCGGTAGACGCTTATTTTCCCACGGAGAGAGCAGTCCAGGGCGTCCAGGTGGTGCGAGGCTGTCCTCCCTGTGTCCGTGTGGGGACTCAGGCTCCGTCCACTTTGTGGGTCGCGTCGCCTCCGGCACCCAGAGGAGGCCCGCTGCTGTCCTTAAAGCTGTGCTTCAGAGGACACGCATTTCCCTTCCATTCACATTCTGTTGGCCGAAAGGCCGTGTTTCCCACGTGCCCGGGACTTGGAGAGGGGGATTTCGGTGCTCGGCGGCCGTGTGGCCCGGATGAAAGATCCTGGGGGTCTTCCACGTACTGCTGGCTGTTCAGGCCTGTTGGACTCTGCTGCAGTGGCCTCCGACCTTCCATCCATCCCCGCTGAACTATCGCGGTCCCTGCAGACATGACAGGCCCACAGGCGCCTGGTGGTACGGCATTTCCTTCAGCCAGAGTCCCCTGAATTCGGGTCAGAAACGAGCAGAATGCTCGTCCCTCCTTAGGACTCAGCCCTGAGGCCATCAGAGGGCTGGACCAGACCCTATGGAAGCCTCAACATTTGTTTGTTGTCTCCCAGATCCGACCCCAAGAACTCAGGTCCACAATGTTCTCCCAGCCTCCTTATGTGTGTGAAAAGCACTCTGGGGATTAGACACCCTGTTGGAGGATGTGGGGAGCTTTAAGAGCCGATCTCTGCGTGGTCTCAGCCTGGACCACCCGTGTCCCTTGAAGGACCCCTCCACCCCAGCACTAGCGAACATCCCTGTTTCCCCAATCCAGGCCACGTGCAAAGAGCAGGTGATATTTCCACTCGGAACAGGGACTTCTGATAAGCCATTAGCAGTCCTTGGTCCCAAGAGAAGGCAATTCTCGTCTCTGCAAGGCCTGGTCCCAGGGTGCCTGCATCAGGGTTTGGGAGAGAAGCGGGCAGGCTGGGCCACTCCGACGTCATTCTCTGACGCCTCCTGTGCCCTGACCGTGCTTTGACCAGGGGCGCCACGAAACTGGAGGGACGACTGTGCAGGAGTGGGAACCAGTCTGCTTTGGAAGAAAGCCCAGGTTTGGGAGATCTAAAGCTAAAACAGTTTTGGGGTCCTCTAAGAGAAAGAATGCGAAATTTCTGGGTTCCCTCTTAGACTTGTGCCTGAGTGAGGTGGGGAGGGGTCCCTAGGCTCAAGCTTCATCAGGACCCAGCTCTGCAGGGGAGCCGTGGGTGGGGGAAGGGCAGGCTGAATGTCTAGGTGGTGCACACCAGCCACTTAGCGTGGCTGGTGATGGGGGCGTGTGGGGGAGCCTCAGGGCCTTTTGGGAGCCACTGATGGAGGTAAAAAGGGCCTTTCTAGAAGAGAGGCCCCTCCTGCTCCATGACGGGGCTAAAAGGCTGACATCATAGATGCTGTACCCCTTCAAAACTAACTTGGCACTTGGCACTGGTTGAAAGAAAGGGGAGGGTACTGCTTCTCCTACCAGCTTTCCCTGACTGGCCATACCCTACCCGGTCACCCCTGAGCCACAAACCTTCTTTTCACGGTGATTTATAACGGCCTTCCAGCTGAGCTTGTGGTTTCCACCAGCCCACGGATTTTCAAGAGTAGACTTAGCACTATCTTTCCAGGAAGCTCTCCCATGCCCTATACCTGGAATGGTGTGAGGAACAGCCTGTGTGCAGTAGATGTTAGGAAGAAGGCAGATGGAGTGTGTATAGAAAGATGAACAGGCAGAAATCCTTAGAAGATTCTTATTAGGTGGAAGTCAGACACTGCCTTACAGTTTCTCCTGTGTTTAGCTTTTCTGTTGGTGAGTCTCCCACTCGGATAGATTGCAAGACCCCGGAGAGCAGAGTGTGACCGTGACTCATCACTGTTAACCCCTCAGTGCCTGGTAGAGGGCTGAGCATGTGAAAGGAGCTGAGCAGGCGTCTATAGACCCTCTTCTGCCACCTCCACAAAGGTGGCAGACCCTCTGTGCGTAAGGAAAAGGTGGGTTTACAGGAGACAGCTCTGGTGGCCGTTAGAAGACCGTGGGCGTGCCCTCGCCACCTTGGGGGACACCTGGCAGGAGTGGACTCAGCACCTTCCCCCACGACCCATTTTTGCTCTTCTCATCCTGTTGTCTAGACTCAGCTCCCCTGAGAGCCTATTCCAGCCCCAGAAGTCTCAACCAGCCTCTCCCGAAGCCCCCCTTCCCACTTAGAAGGATCAAGAATGGACGGGGAGTGGCCGGTGAGCTCAGAATGTTGGGGCTCTGGACTCTAACGAGATGTTTCCCAACTGATTTTCCAGGCCCACAAACAGATGGGTTCCCTGTGGGCTCTGCTGTGTGTCTGGGGGAAGGAAATACCCAGGACTGGTTGAATTCCAGTGATAATGTTGCTGGCGTTGATTTGCGGTTTAACAGTCAAAAATAATCCAAGCATTGCTTTGCATGTGATTTATACAAGTGTCTTAATTGGCATCTTGATTATATGATTGCGTGAAGTGCTGTTTTCAAGAAGGTGTATCTCTAAATAGAAAAAAGAAGAAATATACAGCTGTGAAGCGTACGTGAAGCTCCCCGTGATTTATGTCTTCCCCCTGCTTTATTCGCACCGACACCATATTTTCCGGTTTCTGCCCCTACGCTGGACCTTTAGTGGGAAACATTTCCCTCAACCCCACATGTCTTCCTTGCAGACGTGAAGCTGGGTCGGCAGTTTCTCTCTGTATCTGCTACATTTTTTTTTTCCCTGCCTCACGAACTCGGAGATGTAGCCTCTCGTAGCCTGATTACAGCTAATTATTTTAGAAATACATTTTAAAGGCAAGTTATCTTAAGTTTATGGCTAATCCGATGGAGAAGATCTAAGGAAAACCTGAAAATCATAAAACGTTCCAGAACATTATATTTTATGCAGTCCAGAATGTGACACATGGGGTCTTTAATAATTCACTGCTTGTTAACATTAGACAACTGTTAACATGCTCAAATAATTAGTTATGCTTGCTTGACATGTTTGCATCTTTAATAATTGATGCATTTATCTTAATTACTAACAGTATTATGGTCGTAATATGCATCTTTTTTCTATCTTAAAATTTTAACAAAAACTGACTTTTTGCCAAAAATGATTATGCTCTAAGTTTTAATTACTCATTGTAATTAAATTGCAAGCTGCAGTATTTTACTAAAATATCTTTCACAAAAATATTTAATGGAAAAGAGGTGATTTGTTGTTTACGCAGCCAAGTTAGTAAATATTTCATAAGTTTGATATTACCCTTTCAGTGTGGATATAAAATCACATAGCTTTCAGGATATGAGTCAATTTAAAAGTCCTCCAGAGCTGAGAATTTTTCTAGCATTTCTTTCTAAAAGGTTATATGCCCCCGCCCCCACCCCCTTCCAAGGACAATGTGGCTCTTTGTGCGTGAGCGAAAGTTTTTGTAAACCAGCCAGGCATATCTGAGTCTCCATGTCTGAGGTAGAAGCAGTGTTGATTGGAAATCGATGGGAGAGCGATGTCTACACTTTCCCTCCATCCTTTTCCTCCAGCCCTATTTGTTCGAGAGAGCCCTGAAGAATGGTGTTCAGGTGACATGTTTATTAAAGCCTTCCTGAATGGAGAGGCAGACACACGTCTCATTGTCCAAGCTTTGTCAAGCTGCCGCATGCGTGGCTGGAAGGGTACTGACTTAGAAAGACCCACCTCTGTAGATAACATTAGCCCCAGGAAAGTCTTGGAAGATGATGGGGAATGAGTGCCTTGTTTTACCAACTAGGAAACTGGGGCTTGTAGGACGCTGGCCCAAGTTCACGCACAAGTGGCCAAGGTAGGAAAGAATGTGGATCTTCATGCGGTGAAACCAGAGCTCTGCCTATCACTCCTGGGGACCTTCCCTTTGACCTTTGGGGGTATTCTTTGGGATGCATTAGGGCTCCTGGCCTAAGTAAAATGCCTGTCACCACAATTGCCCGACTCCATGGAAGGCAGAGCCATGCACGGGGAGAAGTCATTCCTTGACTTTCTGGGCCCTTTACTGGGAACCCCTATTTCCTCTGCCTGGGCTCACCAAAAAGGAGGCATCAAAAAAGAGCGTGTTTGGAATTTGGTAGAAGACCCAACATGTTCCCTTAGTTGATTACATACTGTTATAAGTCATTAGAGGTTTTCAAGATGCAAATCAAGCAATTATGGGGCTGTTTGGAAATGACAAACAGACCCAGGGAAAATTGAGCTGCTTCAGAGAGAGAGGCGTGGCCAGCCAAAGACCCGGAACTCATCCCACAACCCTTAGGATTCTGAACACATGGAATCATATCCATTGTCCGTGAAGCTGCTCGACTTTTTGGGAAACTCGAGAGAGGCAAGGCCAAGAGATTTTGACAACGCTGGCTGGTGTGGAGAGATGTGTCCTCCTCACCACCTAATTTATCAGTTAGGATGCACATAGCTGCAAGTAGCAGAAAATTTTGACTTATACTGGTTTTAAAATGTGGAAATTCATTAATTCGTAACATTGGGTCTGGAGTTGCTGGTGGGGGCAGGACCTCCATTCACAGTGTAGTAATCTTGTCAAGGGCACGAGTTCTTTCGACCACCCTCACAACCTGCTTAATCACACACCTGAGCCCCCTCGACTCACACGATGGCTGCAGCTATTCAGCTATTAGATCCATATGCAACAGGCAGAGGAAGAAGGGTGGGACCCTGTCTCTGTGCCTTCCCTTTCAGGAAAAAGAGAACCTTCCCAGAGTGCACAACAAATTTCCAACCACGTTTGTTAAAAAAGAGGCAACAGGCTCAAAATGGAGTCACTTGTGCTAAGCCCATGTCACCAAAGCAAGACTCAGCGCCTAACTTAATTACAGTTTCAGCTGCTCTCAGGAATGGAATCCTAAACCAGTCAATCTAGAACTACCTGGTCAGCACTAGTGATGTAATCTGCTTGAGAGACCCCTGCCGTCCCCCAAAGGAAGGTGGCCTTGCCTCTAACAGTCCCCTCTTTGCTAGTAACTTCCTTGTCCTTCTCCCTTCTGCCTATAAAAGTCTTTCATTTCGTACAGCTCTTTGGAGCTCCTTTCTATCTGCTAGATGGGATGCTGCCCAATTCATGAATCATTGAATAAAGCCAGTAAGATCTTTAATTTTTACTCAGCTGAATTTTGTTTGGTGGTAGGATGGGATCTGAAGGAAACTTCTAATGGCTTTGGGGACAAGAAACACAGGTATCATGGTACCCGTGAACTCTTTGAGTGCTCCGTCTTTTTTGCTATTTCCAATTGCTGTGGGTAAGTTCCCTTCAGGTCTGAGCTCTGCTGTCTTTACTTTGAGCCCCCAGTCTAATTGGCTTTACAGTCCAGGGCAGGTCACCTTGGTTGGTTCGCAATTCTCCATGTGCTTGGAATCCCAGGCCACCGTCCCTGTTTGTTGGGATGTGTTAGTTCAATCCCTTCCCCAGTCCCCAGTTCCACCTTGGAAATTGCCAGTGGTGTGCAGAAGGCCTTCTACTGACTAGCCCACAGAAGCATCCCTTTGGTTACTGCTGGTGTATTAATGCCCAAGTTTGTCTTGTTTTGTGCGGATAAAAGCTACTGTTGGTGGGAATCTGGAAGCCAAGGCCACACAGTTGATGGGCACGGGTTGAGCACTTAAACATTGTTGGAGCACTTGCCGCCTAAAGGCTGAGACTTCCAGGTTAGGATAAGTCAGTCACAGAATGGGTTAGGTTGACACTAGATCGCTGCAAGCCTCCAGAAAATTTCCAACCAATGAGGTATACAAAGAACATCACACAATCCACAGCCCAGTGGCACATCCTTATTAGGTATAAATTTGGGTCCAAGAGACTCAAGGCTAGCTAAAAATAATAATAATAATAATAATAATAAGTAAAAATTAAAATTAAAAGAATCCTTAAATTCCAAAGAGTTGAATGTGTCACCTTCTGGCACACCTGCTTGTTTTCTGTCCAAAAAACCATGATCCTGGAAGCTATAGAAATATCTGTAAAAAATGGCAACACCTTAGTAAAGACAACCTAGAATTACAATGGCCACCATGCAGGGAGCAATCCAGTTAGGCAAAATCATTGCTCTGTGTCCTGAGAACCTGGCATGATACCTGTCAGGATGGGGATGCCGAAATATGGCCAGACAGAAGCATGGGATGCACTGTATTTACAGGTACACACGGCTGGACAAAAATGTGGGTTCAACGCCATCCATGGCTAGGGCCGTGCCAAATGCTGCCCGCCCTTAGGGAAACTTATTTAAAGAGTGCGCTGGAAAGCAAGGGTTCCCAAATTAAGCAAACAGAGGGGGATACCTAGTTTCACTGGCAAACAGAGGCCTCCAAAGAGCTGCCAAATTCCAAAATAGTCTCATTGAAAGGTTTGTTGCAAAAGGCTAATGAAAAATTAAAGACACAAGTGGCACCTCAAACAAAAGACTAAGATGGAACCCTGTTGCTCCCCTCCACTCCCCTGTCTCCCCCTTGGACTCAGAATCTACTAATCCTCTGACTTAATTCTCCTCACGCTCTGAAAAGACTATTGATCGTCAACAAAAGTCTACCAGGTGAATGGGCTTAGACACCCCCATTACAGACACCCCCATGTCTACCCTCAAAGGAAGGCCCCTCCAGTGTGGGTCTCTCCAAGGTCAAGGGGACACTGAGGGATTTTCTGGTAAACCGTGACGTTATTCCCTTCAGCAGCAAAGGGAAACTAAAATTAAAATTAATGGAAAACCTTGCCAAATTCTGGTAAATACCAGAGCCTGCAGATGGGATAGTGGCAGAAGCCAACGAAGGGTGAGAATTCTTACCAGAATCAGCTCTCTCGAATCTCTGTCTGTAGTACCCAGTCAGGAGAGAAAAATAAAATTGCACATTGTCCCTTCCTTTCCAAATGAAGACCCAGTGGTTGTTAATCCTTCCCCTCTCGGGGACGCCATTACCATCTTGTTTGTCTTGTCTTTCTTTTGGCTATCTTTGGGAATGCTTCTAGATCCCAGGAGGCTGATATCCTGTACACCTGCTTTGGGGATGCTTCATGGGTCCAAGGCACATTCTATATTGAGAGAAATATTTACTGTTTGTCCCAGCTGAAAACTGACATTGACATTATTATTATTATTATTATTATTATTATTATTATTATTATTTTAGGTAGGTCTGTAGTTACAAATGGGCCAAATTGGAAGCTGATATTCAGAGCCTGATAGGAACTTTTTTCATGGGCCTTCTCTCCTGAACTAAAATGAAACCATGTATCCAGAGGCAAAGAAAAAACCCAAAGCCTTTATGAAAGACTTTGCTGAGACATTCCAAAGATAAACAGCTCTAACTCCAAAACATAGAAATCTTTTGATTTTCTTCTAAGTTGAAGATCTTTCCTGATACAAAGAATCAGATTGGAGATAATGTAGTTGGATGAATGGATCAGCCCCTTGATATCATTTAGGCTGCAACCCAATTACTTGAGGAATTAAAACCAACTGTTCTTATCTTAGAAATCTTTGCAAAACCAGAAATGTAGCTCCAGAAACAATTCAGAGTCCACCTATCTTTACCATCCCCAATTACTAAGACTGAAGAAAAACCCAAGAGAGAAAAGAGGCTTTTAAAAACCACAAGCTCCTGGGGCATCTACCTGGGTGGCTCTGACAGTTGAGCATCCGACTTCATTCAGCTCAGGTCAGCATCTCATGGTTCGTGAGTTCAAGCCCCACATTGGGTTGGCTGCTGTCAGCTCAGAGCCTGCTTTGGATTTTCTGTCACCCTCTCTCTCTGCCCCTTCCCTGCTTGTGCTGTCTCTCTCTCTCAAAAATAAATAAATCTTAAAAAAAAAAAAAAAGAAAAAAAGACCACAAGCTCCTGTTCAAGCCCCTGGCCCCAAACCCAGTCTGTAGGTTTCATAAGATTACTTGTCAAGGATACAAACAAATCTTAAGAGTCTTCTCCACAAATATTAGTAAAAGCTTCAGCCATCTGAGCAGGTAAACTTAATTTATTCCATCTGTCAGAAACATAGTTTGGATCCAAATTATTTTATTACTAGTGAGTTTTGTATTGTTGTATGTGATTCATGACTACAGTTGTAGAATAAAAGCTGTATGATCTCCATGATTGTAGGTTTAGGTACGTCTATGAATTAACTTTTCAACAATAAGTATGCTTTATGGTATGTATACTCAAAAATAGTTTCCAAATCTCTTTGTTTACTTGGAACCTTAAAGTTATACCACGATAAGTCAAGTGATGGGTATTTATTGAATATATAGATCATTCCCAAATAAGGTAAAATACTGAAACATTAATGACCGAGCATACGGTCATCCACTTTTGGTTTCTTTTTGCAAAAGAACCAAAGATATCTGGGTCTCTTAGTAGACATGTTTTTTACCACCTGAAAAGTTTTTACTGCGAGAAAGAATTTACTTGTTGAAATTAGGCAATGTATTTATATGTATTCCAATCCACAGAATGCTAAAGGAACAGACAGTGCACAATTAGTGACTTCTTGGTGTTCACTAGAAATTCAGGTTAATTTAAGGATTAAGAATTCTAATATATGGAAATAAAACTACTGGAAATAATAAGGGAAGCATCTCCGCAAGCAAGAAAAGTAGGATGTGTATTTTCAGGAGAGAGGGTATGAGGAATGGAGATGTGTTTTTGTTGAGGGAAAATAAAGTAATTTAGTCCTCAAGTGAGGCTTGTTATTTCAGAATGAAAAAGAGGGGAGAAAAGAGGATAAAGCTGTAGAAGATTTATGGAAAAGGAGTCTTTGGGAGGGAATTTTATGTATGCTCCAACTGGCTAAAATTAGAATACCTTTAATTAAATTTTATTTTTAAGAACAAACTTTAATATCAAAAGTAAGCTGGTGTTAAATTAGAATTTGGTCTTCTCTCTGTTAAAAAGACAAAGTTTCCTTGGACTGTTGATCTGCTCTTGATAAGAAATTATAAATTAAAAAAAGAAAAAGGAAAAGAAAGGAAAGAAAAGTTTTTCTTTAGCTTTTATGTAATCTACTTGGAAAACAAAGATTTTGTGTCTTATTAAAATAATTCCCTGTGTTGCATGTTGTCTCTATGAGATCTTTGATTACTTAAGAAAACGGAGTCTTCTCTATTAAAAGAGCCAAAGGCTTTTTTTTTCCCTTCAACTTCCTGTATTTGCCTGCGAAGTCTTTGTCAGATTGGTGAATGGGTAAGTAAGTATTGTTTTGCACTGACCTATGATCCTATTTGACTAAGTGTTTTAAAAGCTTTTGATATTTTTGACAAACTTCCCCACATTAAAGTCTAAACGAAGTCTTTTTGATCTGGAAGTAACTTTGAGAATTTCCAGAGGGGTCCCTGGAAACTTGCAAAAAGATTTGTTCTCTCTTCTTATAAAAAGAGAAATGCTAAACTAATTAGGCTTATTTGATATGCTAAATTAAATGGGAAGATCTGTCAAATAAGAAGTGATACTAAGCCTTCTTTACGTTGTATGTGTGCAGGTATATGTTATAGGTGTTCTAAAAATTATATGAAATTCCTAGAAATCTGATCTGTCCTAGAATAATGTTATCAATCATAATTTCATTTATTATCTTAAAATGTTATATATCACAGAAATAACCAAATTATCTTGTCAATTCCAGTATAATAAAATCTCATCAGGTCTTTAACCATAGACACTTTAAAGTCTTTTGTCATTTACAGGGAGTTATTGTTTTACTCTGATGCTTTTGCAAAAGTATTTCTGCCAAAGGGCTTCATCTTCAAGGAGATTCATGGGAAGGACTTTGAGAAGTACAGGTTTCTGGTAAGTTTAAGATCATAAAATAAACTGGGCAAAAATGTCTAGAACTAATGGAAAAACTAGATTCAAGCAGAACAAGTATTTTTTTTTAATGTTTTGAGGGTTTTATTATTATTTACTTTTATGAGAGAGACAGAGGGAGAGACAGAGAGAGAGAGAGAGAGAGAGAGAGACAGAGGGTGAGCAGGGGAAGGGCAGAGAGAGAAAGGGAGACACAGAATCCAAAGCAGGCTCCAGGCTCTGGGTTGTCAGCACAGAGCTCAACGCGGGGCTTGAACTCATTGACGATGAGATCATGACCTGAGCAGAAGTTGGAAACTTAACCAACCGAGCCACCCAGGCACCCCTCAAGCAGAACAAGTATTAATTACATGGGACTGAATGCAACGAGGAGGAGGATTGTAATATTTTATGACTTTTGCTCAAAATATTACTGGTTCCATGTTTTGTTTTTCCAGCTTAAAGGAAACCTTAAGCTTAAGCCTTTATCTTAAGTTGTCTATGACTTATAGCAATTTGATAAAGTTTACCTTGCTTTTCAAAGATGAAACATTTTACTTTTTCTCCCTATCTGATCCCACCAGAATTTGGAAACTCTTGAGTATTCTTTTCATAGTGATGTAGGTAGTTATTCGCATAAATTCAGGAAGAATCTGTTCCCCTCGGAATGGGACACAATTAGTAACATTGTCTGTATTACCCAGGCTTTGACGGCAATGTTGTATTTGAGACAGATGTGCAGAGACTCAGATGTGACCACACAGCTTTAAGGTACTGCTTGGGAAAGTCAGGCTTACAGGGTTCCCAATGGCTTTAACAACTGAGTAAGGACATCCCGTTCCTGTCAGGCCCAGGAACCTCAGGAGACCTGGAGAAGAGAAGAATTGACTCAAATTATAGGTATTGCACATAAAATCTGATGGCAAGTCTTTGTCTTGGCTTCTGGGCTTCAGGAGTTTTAAGAGTTCAATCTGAGACTCCTTATGAAAAGATCCTGCGAAGGAGTCTTAAAAAGAGCTTATATGGTCAATCACGATTCTTGCCACACTTACATAAATAATCAGGCCGAGTTTAATAAAAACAAATTTACTGCTGTGATTATCTTTGGTTAAAAAAAATTGGGGTGGTTTTGGAGAGAAAAAATAAGTTGGCACCTTTGCAAATACCTAATGTTTGTGATATTAGACTATAGTCTTGTTAATTGTCTCTGAGGTTTTCTTATATATCCCCAAACTGGACTGGATCTGAATTCAGCCTCACATATCACTCTCCAAACTAATGTTTCCCATCTTCTCCCACTCTTTTGGTTTGATTAAGAACAAAAACTGCCCTTTAGTCTCCTTGAAAGGGACTATACCAAGTCCCAGATGGTAGCCAAACCCCAGGGACTCGACCCTTGAGTTTACATTTCCCAATTAAAAAGGGCCCTTTGGACTTTAGGAACCACACATCAACTGAAGACCTCATAATCGAACTGATGAAAAACAGTTGTCAACAGTGTCATAGACTGCTTCCCCCCCCCACCAAGATGTAAGATCAAGAACATTCTATTCCATTCCTTCTTTCCTCTCTGACCATCCTTCTCCTAATTCTTACTCCATGAAGGTCTTTATGATTCTCTTGTCTGCCTTTTGCCTTGCTCTGGCCTGGAAGGGTAATACCTCAGGCCATTACGAAGTGAGGGATAATGCAGGCTCCAGATGACTGTCGGATTTTCCATGACGCTGGTGACCCTACAGTTCTTCCCCTCACAAAACTCTCCCTGATTTCCAATGACTTAGTTTCTTTGGAACAAACCCAGCCTTCTCTCTATTATGTCAAACCCCTGAACCCTGAGTGTTTGTTTTTCTGTCTCTGGTTAACAGCCTCAAAACTTGGAAACGCTTGTGACCAGGTGCTAAATAAAGAAAGGGACACAAGATACCCAGAATAAAACCTCTTGTGTAGTCTGCAGACCCTTAGATTTCACTGGCTTCCATGGCTGTCACATTGTGTGACACATTGTGCTGTGGTCTTGAACCACAGACTCAAACAGGAATTAGCAGTTGACCTTCATCATTCAGAAATGGCTTCCTTTGGTAGGGCGCCTGGGTGGCTCAGTTGGTTAGGCGACTGACTTCGGCTCAGGTCATGATCTCACAGTCCGTGAGTTCGAGCCAGGCGTCAGGCTCTGTGTTGACAGCTCAGAGCCTGGAGCCTGCTTCGGATTCTGTGTCTCCCCTCTCTCTACCCCTCCCCTGCCCATGCTCTGTGTCTCTCTGTCTCTCAATAATAAATAAACATAAAAAAAAAATAAAAAAAGAAATGGCTTCCTTTGGTAGATCACTGCTCCCCTGCCCAGGAGGAAGTGCAAATGAGGATACGATGGGGAACCTGCTCTTAACTCTTAATGATACTGCAGAATCTGCTGCTAGAATAATAGCTGCCCAACAAAACTCCCTGGAATTTCTGACCAAAGTTGTTTTTGATAATAGCATAGTCTTTGATTATTTTTTAGCTGAACAAGGTGTCAATGCTCTGGCCAACACCACCTGCTGCACCTGAATTAACACTTCTGGGGAAGATGAAACTCAGTTACCTAAGGTCATTGAGCCCCCAACTTGGCTTAAGAAAGTGACTCCTTCAATAGACTCTTTCTTTGACCTACTTGGTTTTGACTCCTTTGGGTCTCGGGGATAATGGCTTTGGAGAACACTGCAGGCATTGGGAATTTTCCTCCTTAGAGTAACAATAGCAGTCCCCTTGTGTGTTGTAGTCTCTCAAAAACTTTAAATGCATGCTTGCAGCCGCTAACCCCCAAGCAAATGATCTCTAAGAGTGGAACATCAAAAAGGGAATCAAGAGAATGACTGACTTAAAAATATCAACCCGGAGTCATGATGTCTGAAAACCACAGAGATTCAGCAAACATCATCATGACTTCTGAGTACCACACAGAGGATTAACAAAAACTGAGAACTTCAGAGTGGTGGCTGGGAGGAGGGCCTTGTATTTTGATTACATCTCTTAGTTAAAAGATAATCTGATCAAAAGGGGGGGAATTGTTAAAAAGAGATAGCTGGTCCTGGGGCACCTGGGTGGCTCAGTTGGTTGAGCAACTGACTTGAGCTCAGGTTATGATATCATGTTCATGAGCTTGAGCCTCACATGAGGCTCTCTGCCTGCTTGGGATTCTCTGTCTCCCTCTCTCTCCCCTCTCCCACTTGTGCACGTGCACGTGCATGCATGTGTTCTCTCTCTCTCTCTCAAAAATAAATCAGCGTTAAAAAAAAAAAAAAAAACAGCTGGTCCAAAACAGAGTCACTTGTGCTAAGCCCATGTCACCAAACCAAGACTCAATACCAAACTTAATTACGGTTGCAACCTCTCCCAGAAGTGGAATCCTAAACTGGTCAATCTGGAATGACTTGGTCAGCACTAGTGAGGAAATCCACTCATAGATCCCTGCCATCCCGCAAAGGAAGGTGGCCTTGCCTGAAACAATCCCCTCTTTGCTAGTAACTTCCTTGTCCTGCCCCTTTCTGCTTACAAGAGTCCTTGGTTAAGTAAAGCTCTTTGGAGCTCCCCTCTATCTACCATATAAGATACTGCCTGATTTATGAATTATTGAATGAAGTCAATAAAATCTTTAAAATTTACTCAGTTGAATTTTTTTTAACACATCTGATTGACCAGTTTGGGGGCTGATGCTGCTTCATCTACCAGTGACCGGTGAGTGGGATGAAATGACCAGGATGGCCTTAGACTCTGTCACCCAGAGGTGCGTCTGGCATTGGGAAGGGAGCCATTGGGTCCAGTATACTTCCTGTCCTGGCCAATCTCCTTGTATTTATCAGGCATCTGCTAGCACACACTCCATGATTGGTAGAGTGCAAGATGTTCCAGGGAAGATAAAATGAATAGACACAAACTCTGCCCTAAGAGGATTTCAGATAATGGAGAAATGAGACATGTTCATAGGGAAAGAAAAAAACAAAACAAAACAAAACACCTAAATGGAAGCCAACTGCAATTGTTTAGAAGAATGACTAACAAATGCTTGGCTCGGCACAATTCACCAGGAATTTTCTAAACATCTTCTCTGTGCGTAAATGTAGTTTGGGTGTTACTGAAGAGACAAAAGAACATAAAAATGCATTCTTCTGTTAAAGGGCTTAGTTAAGGAGACATGATATGTACATAAAGGAACTGCCTTTGTCTTTCCCTCACTCCAGGTAGAGGTAGGGATGGCCCTTGGTTGGTTTAAAGAAATATTTATGGAGAGTAATTTTAAAGCTTCTGCTGGGCCTTTGCATAGCTAAGAAAGAGCCATTAAGAAGTGTCTATTAGTTGAGAAAGCTCTTCACTCTAAGTAACAGAGAACCAGATTAACTGTGCTTGAACACAAAGGACATTTACTGTTAGGAAGTCTCTAGGTTGGCGGTCAGCTCAGGAATGTAATCAAGGCTTCAGGATTTTCTGTCTTTCCATTCTCTCACCTTTAGCTTGTTGCATTTTTGTATGTGTGTTTTTGTTTTTTGTTTTTTGTTTTTTGCCTCATGATGGCAAGATGGCTATCGAAGCTCCAGACATCAAATCTGTGTTCATAGAAGGAAGAATGAGGAAGGCACCCCGCTGGGACACTCTCCTTTTACAACTGCCCTTGCTATCAGAAAGCAAAATGTCATTCTCTGAGCTGTGCCAATAGAACTCACTTATTACTTACTGGTCAGAACGGGGCCTATGCGTGTATAGGAGGCCTAGAAATCTGTAAGAGATGGAAAGGGAGAGGGGATTGGAAAAGCTGGGGTTTTGCCAACCAACAAAGCCTAGCCTGAGAAATGTGGCTCAGCATTGTGTCTTTTTGTTATCACTGGCAGGAGCACCAGAGGGGACCCAAACTGAGAGTGGAAAGAGGAAAGCAAGGGGCCAACAGGACCATTCAAGGTATTGTGGGTCATTGATTTCATTGTAACAGAGCTTCTGTGCAAATTATGGAGCAGTTGGGCAAAGCTTTCTTCCCTGTGGTTTAGACTGCACTGTCTTGAGGGTAGATGTTCATTTTTGTCAGCTGTGCAGGTGTGTGTGTGTGTGTGTGTGTGTGTGTGTGTGTGTGTGTGTGTATTTGATTCAATTCATTCGACAACTGGAAGAATAAGACCAAAACAAAACAGAGTAAACTAACAAGCACCCTTAACTCCTTACATGATGGCTCAGGGCACCTGACGCCTGTGTCCTACCCAACCCCAGCCCTCTCCTTGCTGCAAGTGCAGGGAAGAGCATGGAGTACTGAGAACCACTAAGGGACGGGTGAGTAAAGCAGGGTGCAGGCAGAATCTAGAGTTTTCTCCTTCACAGTATATGGTACAAGCTGGACCTTGATCTACAATAACGCTGATGCTCAGGTCGCTCGAATGGCAAGGGCCCAGCAGGGAAAGGTCTTCCCCGCCTTCACTGTGGCCCCTTCACTGCCAGGACAAAGTCCACTCTCATTTACTTAGTGCCCGGATCCCATGATGATCTCTGCCAGCTGAGGTATTCCAGTGTCCACGCTGCCCTGACCCAGGTGACTGTGTGTCCCCACTGTGTCCGGAGCTCTCTTCTGCTCCCTCTCACCTATGCAAAGCCAGGGTCATCTCTCAAGACCGCACAGGATCCTCTCCTCCCACTGAGCACCCTGGGCCTTGGGATCTGCGTCTCCTGGAACCCCTCACTCGGTAGAGCCATGGGTGGCCTGGTGGTGCCTGGGCTTCCTTTCCATGCGAACCTGCTTCAGCCTGGTCAGTGGCCCAGCTCGGCATCTGGCCCAACTGATGGGCACAGATGCCCTTGTTGCGATAGATAGAAGAACATAGAAGCCTTGAGAGCAGACTGCCTCAGGCTGCTGGGGTTTGATTCCCCGCCCTGACAATTTTTAGCTGTGTGGCCTTTGGCAAGTGACTTAACTTCTCTGTGCCTACGTTTTCTCCTTTGTAAAATGGGGAAAATGGCAGATTATTACGTTAGTAAAAGTGACGAGGGAGCGATCGTGAGGCAAGCTGAGGGCAAAATACAGGCTAACAGTACCCTCCCCCCCGTCCAGGTGGGATATGAGTGATATTCCTCGGACACTCCTGGCTACCTAAGAACAAAGAAAAGGGGTTTCAGTACTTGTCGTAGTGATGTGGGAAATTAAGGCAAATGAAAAATTAAATTCCCTCACTTCCTACAGCCCATTGACAAGTTCTTGAAATAGGCCGAATGACCTTCCTGTAGGAGCTCAGCTGCCTCGATGATGACACTTTGCTGGGGGCAAAAGGGAATCTTGGCTTACCATTATCCTGACCCCCCAGGATCCTGTAAGTCTACTTTAACATATAAAAATTCCTTTGGAAACTTCCTTTATCTCAACTCTTCCAAGATATATGCTGGCAATCATACTCCAAGCTTATGACCCCCTGATAGACATCTGACGGGTCCCATGACTGAGGTTTTACTAAATGGTAAATTTTCCTAACACACGAGCCCCTCAAAGTCCTGGAAACCTTGCTTCCAAAATTCCTTAAAGACTTAGGCTATCCTACCCGCTCCCAACCTGAGGGTATATAATCAGTTACTCGTCACAACCCCCAGTGCAGCTCTTTCTGCCCCCAGGTCCTGTCCCCGTACTTTAATAAAATCACCTTTTTGCATCAAAGACATCTTCAAGAATCCTTTCTTGGCTCTCGACTCCAGACCACCCCACCATCACCCCAAAACTTCATCATAAGGATTAGGTGGATGAATCTATGTAAAACACTTAGCACAAGGTCTGGCAAGCGGTCAGGGATATAGAGGTGTTATTGTATGACCAGCTCTGTGGGCTTGGGGAGGAAGCTGTCACCTTATCTTCTCTACCTTTCCAATGAATTTCTTGAGTTCCTGCACAAGCACGGTGCCCAGAATCTTCCTCTTGAAGGGGATAATGGCCCTCCCCTTCCTTTAGACGACTGGAGCTGCGTCACCTTTCCTGATTCCTCAGTCAGGAATGGTTCCCAGCATCCAGTGGGTCCCACAACATCACTTCCCCCCACCATGCTTCAGACCCCCCACCATGCTTCAGACCAGGGCACCTACTCCACTGGCCTCTGCTGCCGGGAGGGAAGGAAGCCAAGAGGGAAGCCTTCCCTGATCAGGTCTCTGAATAGGATTCCATGGCTCCAGTCCTCTGTTCCCCAAAGTCAAAATACCACGTCAGGTGGCTTGAATCGGAGAGGCGTCTTGCCTCAGGCTCCCCCGGGGCCAGAGCCAGGCCTCGCTGCTGAACTAGCCTCATGCCCTGTCCCCCACACTCCTGGGGGTCTCCCTTTGGGAGACCTGGGTGTCCTCTCCGTTCTGCAGGCCACCTTGTTTCCCCGGATAGGGCTTCCCTGGCGTCTGTGTTCAGGGTGAAAATAGTGAGATCTGCTTCCCCCTCTGAAAATATGCAGATTGCACGTGGCCACTGGTTTGGAAAAATTATTTTCGTCGATGGAAACCTTAAGAGAGGATTTCAGACCATCCCATAATGTAAGATGGATTTCAGCAGAGCTGCTCTAGCTGGGCCAGGGCAGGTACGGGCGGGGTGAGCGGAGGGAAGAGGTCCTGCTCCCCAGGCCCTCCTCTCACCACCCGCTTGGAGAACAACTCGGGAAGCACACCTGAGCCCAGGGCTTGGGTGCATGGATTTAGTATGGCGGTGCTTCCGGGGGAGACGGGAAGTCAGTAGTAGAGGCAGAAAAGGGAAGAGGAGGAGGCCAAGCCTGGGCAAAATGTCAGGCAAAGTCGCACAGGGGGAGGCTACAAGCCACAGGGGTCTCTGGAGTTTAGCTAAGATGCGGACAGGATCTTTCAATCCTCGGCAAAGGGGCAGTGGCTTTCCCGCCTGCGGGTCTTGGGTTAAGGGTGACCCCTACCTTCACCTGGTCTGGGGAGGTGAGGAAATGCCCAGGCATCTCGTACTCAAAGGGAACAAAGCAGACCCCCAGCCTGCCCAGGCCAGTCCTCCCCCAATGATGTATGGGTGCTGGTTCACCAAAGTCAGGGGCGCCAGGGCAACAATAAGATGAAATCAGCAGGGATCTGGGCAGAGCAGTGACACCACGCCTCTGTGGGAAATGAAACTGAAGCTGGGAGAGGAGGACCCAGGGGCAGAGAGAAGTCCTGGGGAGCCGGCAGCCTCCTTCCCAGTGACTGATCCCAGGGACCTGCAGAGAAGCAGGAAGCCAGCCAGTGAGGGAGGGGGCAGGGAGAGGAGAACAGAGTCAGGGCCCCTGCAGAGCACTTTTCCATGGATGTGTTTTTCTTTCAGACTTTATAGTTAATTTATTTATCTGACCACTCGGGAAGGGAAGAAAAGTACCGTTTTATGAGTCCAGGACAAAATCAAAAACAATAGCACATTTAGGTGCCTTAATTTTTCTGTTCGCAGAGATTTATTTCATTTTATTATATTTGACAGCAGTCAACAAACAACAAATAGGCGGCCGAGTGCAGTGCTCTCAACCATAATGGTTTGTATTCTCTGTGCACAGGGCAGAGATTTTTTTTTACCGCATACATCATTTGGAACTTGCTGCATTGATCCCCAAAAGTAACACGCATAACTCCATTCTTCCCGCAGAAGCCGGCAGAACATGTCCAGTGGATGGGGGGGGGGGGGTGCGCGGTGCGGTCACGGAGCAGGTGGTACTCCCCTGGGCGGAGGGGAGAGGGGCGGGAGCAGTGAGTTCAGTGATTGTGCCGGGACGTGATGGGTGTTTCAGGGCTTGGGCTGGTGGAGGCATTATGGGTGTATGAGTGTGTGACAGGATTGTGGGATTGCATGCGGTGGGTGCGGTGGGCAGTGGAGTGCCTGGTGCGATGAACCTTTCTAGTAAGTTCCAGAGAATTGTGGCCTTGGGCAGTCCTTGTCTTGACCCTGGGTGGGGCCAAGCGCCCTGAATTTGTTAAAGCCTACGTCAGTTTTGGACAAGGGTTTTCCGGCCTGAGGAGAGTGGCGGATGGGGCTGTAACTTGGGCAATCCTTATACCCCGGGGGGTCAGCCTAGAAGTCGCATGGATGCCACATCTATATCCATATTTGAATCCCCTCCGAGTTCCAAACCCACATTAGCTCGTGTTGGGATCCCAGTGTCTTTCTTGGTTATCTCTGTGGGTTCCTAGTGTGAACTGATGGGTCGCTGTACCCACCAGGTAATGGTATGATTGTCTGTCTTCATACAGAGGACTCTACTCTGCCCCTTGACTCCACTGGAAGCTTGAAGTCCACCACCCTCCGGAGCTAACACTGTGCTGGCCGCCAGTGGGCAGGAGTGGGAAATGGGCCCTTTCATTAACTCCCTCCAACACAGCTGAGACCAGGCTGTAAGTCCGGCAAGACGTGGGGCACTTGGGGGGCTCAGTCAGTTAAGCGTCCGACTCATGGTTTCAGCTCAGGTCACGATCTCGCGGTTTCATGCTCTGGATTCTCTCTCTCTCTCTCTCTTTTTCTCTCTGCTCCTCCCCCACTCGTGCTGTCTCTGTCTCTCTGAAACTAAACAAATAAACCTCGAAAAAAATTTAAAAAGTAAATCCGGCAAGACTTCACTGAAGGCTGGAGATGGCGTCAGGAAATGAAGAGCTCAGAGCGGCAAGAGACATGGCTGCCCCCATTGCCCACAGGCCCAGGACCAGCCTTACAAGGTATCCCCGGGGCACGGAGTAGCCTGCTAACTCACTGCCAACAGGTCTCCACGTGCCAGGCACTGGCTTGTCCCCAGCAGTGGCAGCGTCCGTTGCCTCAGACTCTAGATCCAGCCGGCCGAGATGCCCGGAGAGAAAATTGTCCCCAGCCTAAGGCAAGTCTTGTTGGATTCTGTTCCTTGGCTCCCACTGCTCTGAGGGTGGACATTGGGTGACTCCAGTCCCTGCAGGGGAGCCTCCCCCACCTGCACCCTCCTTCATTTATAGCCACAAAAGACGGATCGCTGGAGAGTGGCAAGAGTCCACTCCAGAGGCTGCATTGTTTGCACGGGACGTCCCCGCACTGAGGCATCAACGGCACGGGTCAGGCTAGTCCTTGTCGTGCCTGGTCGAATGTGGGAGAGCCACACTCGACCGTCTCCTCCCGGCAGTTGGAGGCCACTCAGTTATGACCCACCAGCGACATCTGGTACTTCACACACAGAGCCATTTATAAGCAGTTTCCTGTCTAAATCCAAAAATAAGAAGTCTTGAGTCTTCTTGCAAATGAAAACGGTTTGAAGAAACAGGATAGGAGGGCCGACTTTGTAAAAACCAAGTGTTACCAACACAACACACACACACACACACACACACACACACACACACACACACATTAATGCCAGCTCCCCTTTTAAGGGCGCTGGGGGCCCTCCCCCTGAGCTCGTCAGCAGAGCACACACCCAGCGAAGCCCTACACTTGTCTCAGTATTTTTCTAAGTAGGTGAAAGTGAAGAGTCATCAAACCTCAAAAGGCAAAACGCTGGCCTCTGGGGCGAAGACGCTGCGAAATCAGTGCTTCTCTATGTGTTCAGGCAAAGCACGCCTGCTAATTCCTGAAATTGATGGCCTTGCCTGTTAAAAGGACAGGTAACCAGCGGCTCAAAGATACATGAGGGCAGGAAATCTCATCAGCCCCCTTGCAGCTCATCAAGTAGCAGTGAGCAAACTCTTTCCTCCTTCCGGGCCTCAGTTTCTTCATCTGTGGAATAGGGTGTATGGGTTCAGTAGCTCCTTTCTACCCTCCCTCTGCCTTATGTCCACAATTCTACGAAAAGAACCCTGATCGCCTGGAGGAGTAAGGGGGCAAGTGGGGCGCTGCATACACACGGCGCTCTCTACCCTCTGTTTTTCCTTCATTACATTTAGTCCGTAAATATCTATTTCATACGCCCTCAAACATAGTCAAACCTAACCAATCAAAAGTATGGCAGATTCCGAATGTTTTCGCGGATTTCTATTTGAAATTTCACTTCATTTACCTGTTGGGATGCAATTCACATACCACAAAATTTACTCTTGAAGTTTACAATTGGGTGATAAAAAAAAAAAAAAAAGCCACACGCTCTTCCCAGAGCCACCGCTGCCATTTGAGACCAGCCCCTGATCGGCTCTGTCCACCAGTTCGCTTCCCTTGACCAAACCCGTGGCTTCTTCTTTCAGGATAACCATGATCTCTGTCTTTTCCAGGAACGTCGACATCACTCCCTGCAGGGCCATTTGGGTGGGTTTACCAGAAGGATGGAAAGGTCTCCTCCAAAGGCATCTCCACCTCCTCCTAGAGACAAAACTCTTGGAAACGTCGAGAGAGCAGTTGTTTCAATGTGGGTTCTTCCCATTGAAGCCAAGATGACCTGATATTTCTCATCCCAGGAACCATGTAACATTTGGATTGATTTAGTCAGGAACTCAGAGAAAGGTCTGGGGCAGCCGCAGGGGGTCCCGCACTGTGCCGGCTGAAACTTTGGGCTGCACAGAGGGACCAGGCAGGGTCCCGGACCGTGGGGAGCCCCGGCCCATGGGGTGCTCCCGGTGTGGATGAGAGCACAAGCCAGATCTCAAGGAGCCCCGTGGTGAGTGGCCCAAGACAAATGGCAGCACCAAGATCCCAAGGAGTGATAGGGATAGGGGGAGCTAGCTCCCCAGGGCCCTCTGTTTGCCTCCCTTCTTACTTACTGCTGCTCTAGGGAAAGGAGGTGTGAAACAAGCTGGCCCGATCACACCTGAGGAGTTTGTCATGAGGATCTGCGTCTACCTGGGAGTGAAAGGGCTCTGAACACCGATTCTCCTCTTTCATTTTAAAGCAAATACACAGAGGTGGCCAGAACCTGGGGATCCGCTGACTCCTTACTCCTTTCACATCTATCGCAGAGATGAGAACAGGGCCTCACGCACGGGGGCTTGACGAGCAGTGTGACAGCCTTCATCGAATACAGACCCTTCCATGGAAGCCACACTGGGGGTCAGAGGGCCGCCCGAACCTCCACAGGCCCCGTGATTAGTGCCGGGTACGGTGCCTGTGAAACGGGATCGAGGGTCCCTCAAGGGCTCCCCAGATTCCATGCTCTGTCCCCTTGAGCTTATCACGGTCTCACGGCCTTGGCAAGGTGCCCGCTCCAGGGTCAAGGAGCTGGGGTAGCTGTCTCCACGGCATCATGATTGCAGGCTTGCCCTGTGTTGGGACCAGACAGAGTGGTGTCCAGTTCAGCAGGAGGAGATGAGACCCAGCCACAGATGGTTCTGGAAACTAGACAAACTTCAGAGCAAGGCCACTGGCCCCTGTATTCACATGGAGAAGCCGAAGACCAGTCAAGACTTCTTTCCATGTCCCTGTGTCCCAAAGAGCCTGGTCAAAGTGGTGCAGGTGAGGTACAGGTGAGGCTGAGAAGTGGCCACCCTGTCTGGAGCTTCTTCAGGAATCCGGCAAGCTGGGACAGTCCCAGACTCAGGAGCCCCAGTCAGATTAGGGCCGAAGTGACACACGGTGGGAGCATTTCACGGGGGGGGGGGGGGGGGGGGGGCACACAAGGTGCTTTCAACTTGAGGTGCCTGAAATATTCACAAAAGTTGCCCTCCTGTGTTAGTGCCTCTGCTTGGGGCCCACGTCCCACCCCCTTCACATTTCTCTCTGATAGGGAGACCCTGCCAGAAAGGAAGAGACAGATTCTTCCACTGTCATGAGTGGCCCCAGCCTGGTGCCTCTGGGACCCATCAGGTTCTTTTCGAAGCTTGGCCATGCCTAGGGAGGCATTCCACAGCGTCTAGGCCATACCAACGAGGGGACTCTGAACCCCGAAGTCAGAGGCTTCCAGGGGGTTCACACGGGATATTGTTTCCATGGGGACTGTGAATGTTCTGCCCTGGGGTCCTCCGGGGGAACAGCCTTTCAGAACCGCTCTGGGTCTGGCATTCATGAAGCCCGAGACACTGAAGATGTGACTTTAACGGTCTCCACTAATCATGGTCTCCCTTTCTGCACTTAAAAAGAGAACCCTTCCTTCTCATGGCACCTCCCTTTATTCAGAATTAGCATGTAAAGCCCTAAATTAGGCATGCTGCACTCGGGTTCTGACAGAGTCATTACTTTTTATGCTGCGAGAGTTGGGTTAATTTTAAATTATTGAAGCCCAGCACCTGAGTGAAGCAAGCATCTTCAAACGGATCAGGCATCTGTGGGCTCTGCTAAGGCAGGAATACAAACTGGATTAAAATCCGTTTCTCCTCTGCTGGCCAGATGCGTATATACGGTGGAGCAGAGAGAGAGATCGAGATCTGATGTTGCTGTCAGGTTTCCCAGAGCGCGTTCAGGGCAGGACCCTCAGGTGACCGGAAGGCTGGCTTACAGGTGCAATCTGCCCCCGAGCCCCAGGTAAGGAGCGAGAAACCTACAGGACCCGGTCCCTGTTGCCCGTCAGCCATAGTGCTGGGCACCGAGGCTGTTGTCCAAGGACTTCAGGGAGCGGCTTCCAAGATCTGCTGAGTCTTCTTCAACACTGTGTGTGGCCAGTGCCTACTGAGGGTGGTCACTTGCCTGATGCTTCCTATAATCTAAAGCGTCTATAACTCCCCCCACCCCCCCCCCCCATCTTGGAGTGGCCCACAGTCCCCTTCGCTAGATTGCCTGAAGATCAAACTTGCAGCCCCCGGATGGAAATCGCCGATAGAACCTGCCAAATGGAACAGGTGAGCTGCCTCCCCTCCCCCAAGGCTGCCTCCAGGAGGTGAGGAGCTTGGGTCGCCAGCCAGCAGCATCCCGAGTGGCCTTGGTCTGAGTGCGTCGCTTGTTGCCAGAGCACCCACACTCTGCTGGGGTGTCCGTCCTCTCCCAGCAGCCAGTCTCCCCAAGGAAAGCCTTACTCTCCTGGACCCCTTGCCCCTGCCCCCCACTCCCACTGCCAGGGCAGCAACATTCCTGGACACCTGCCCACACTATCCCCAGGGTCACTAGGGTGCTATTGCGGCTACTCCGACCGGGTGCTAACCAGTTCTGAATTTGCAAACAGCCACACCATGGACATTAATTGCTAATGTGCTACTTTGCAGAAATTTGAGCTGTTCAAGTCTAACAAACACGCAGAGGAGATCAACCGGGGTTGCCTGAGTGTCCCTGGCAGTTTTGATTTCAGGTCATTTTAATGCCTTCTGTAGGCTCGACCTTCTCTCAACCTGAGCTCCTCTGGCCAGAGTGGAGCCGTCCACACTGGAGAACTTGGGTACGGGTGGGGGCTGCCTCTGGATACCGGGAGTTGCTGGGTGAGGGCACGGGATGCCGTCTGCCCTGGAGTCTGGGGGAACCCAGCTTGAGGCCCATGGAGACAGGGGAGCTGTGTGCTGGGATCAGCATTCAGTTTACTGCCAGGAGCCGTGCAGAGCCTCTGAGCAGTCTAACCTGATCAACTTTCTGCGTGAGCTTCAACCGAATCCAATAGAGATCGGGTTGGAGCAAGAGCCAGCTGGCTGCCCGGGGCTGTGGGCTGCAGCCCCCGGGAGTGGCAGACCAGGAACCCTGAGAGGCAAAGCCCACCCTCACCTTGGGGTGAGTGGGAAACTGAGGGGACGTTGCAAAGACCTCTATGAGTATCCGCTCCTGACCTTGGTAACGGGGAGAACCCAAGGTTCCCCCCGGGCCTGTGCCGGGATGACTGCAGCCCAGCTCGGCACAGACTCCGAAGGCCGGCTGGCCTCCCCATGCTGCCGAAGACCCCCATTCATCTGCCGGGAAGCAGGCGGCGGCACCGAGGAGTGTCGTGTTCAGTTTTAAAATGCCACAAATAACAGATTTATAGATTTTTCTAAATACATTATTTTAGCTTGACAGCATTAATCATTCATGCTTCCTTCTTTCATTTTTCTACCTGCAATGGATTATTGAAACAGAAAATAACAACGAGAAAGGCTAGCAAGCAGTCTCAAAATGTCAAGTTTGTACTTACAGTTGTATGGGCCCAGACAGGGTCAAGAGCCCCAATTATTTGTGTACGTACACAGTGGTACGACACGAAAGGTTATGTCACCTGCAGCTATTTTCCTGCAGATTTAAATAGGACTGATATTCAGCTGTACAGGGAGCTGCTGACATGGAACACAGAACTGTAAAATACTGCGCACTCTGGTGTCAGAGCCCAAACCACGAAGGAGGCGATTGCAAGGTGTAGCTGTGGGCAACGTCCCACGTCATGATGCCAATCCGCTCAATTACTTTGGGTTATTCCTGGCCTGCTCTTTTTTCATTTAAACATAAGGCAAAGTATAAAATCACAGTAAGACAGTGGGCCGGGGTAAAACAGTAGGACTCTCTCCTTACTAAGACCAAGATCGCGGGCATCCACCGCGCCTGAAAGGCAGCCGGGTACACGCGTGAACCTGCACGGCTGTCGCGGGTGCCCCTCAGCTGGTGAAATCGGAAGGATGGGATAAGAAAGCCTTGTTACACATTTTCTGTAGATGATCGTTCTGTGTTAGAATGTGACCACTACATGGACAGATCTGTAGGAACAACTGCCAACTGGTCAATAAATGCAGAGTTGATTTTTTTTTTTTTTTTTATTCTGTTAGGGAATCACAATCCCGTATCTTGCTCCCATACATTCAAGGAATATTGGTGGTTAGTAGCTGAAGGAGATCGTACATGGGAGTAATACCGTAGACTGTGCAAAGTATTTTTACAGACAACTCAACATCTCATTTGATCCCCCCACCAACAATGAGATATGTTCTAGCCAAAACAAAACAAAACAAAAAAAGCCTGTAAGATAAGGCACAGACATTAAGCAACTGTTATTATTTAGCTATTATTTAAATTTTTTTTAACATTTATTTATTATTGAGAGACAGAGCGTGATCAGGGGAGGGGTAGAGAGAGAGACAGAGACAGAATCCGAAGCAGGCTCCAGGCTCTGAGCTGTCAGCACAGAGCCCGACGCGGGGCTAGAACCCACAAACTGTGAGATCATGACCTGAGCTGAAGTCGGTCGCTTAACAGACTGAGCCACCCAGGTGCCCCATATTTAGCTATTATTTAGCTAAATATTTAGCCATATAGTCATTATTTAGCTATATAGTCAGCTATTCAGCAGAAAGGGCTTAGCCCCAGTACTCAGGTTTCCTCTGATGACCCCACCTCAAGGGGCAATGAACCATGGTAGGTTAACTAGCAGTCATATGGCCTATATACCATCCTGGTTTTCCCGCCATTTGGGTTTGGGGGAGCAATTGACTGGGTCAGGTCCAGGTTTTATGGTCCAGCCTTCCCATGGGGGCGCAGGACTACTATTCTGTAGTGCCTCAGAAATGTGCCCTCTAGACAGCCAGGGGTAGAGGGATACTTTTATCAAAGTATAGTTGACCTGCAATGTTACCTTTGTTTCAGGTACACAACATAGTGATTCAACACCTCTATGTGTTGTACCATCTGTCATCATACGTTGTTGTCATGATATTGCTGTACCTTTCAACCCCGTGACTTATTCATTCCACAACCAGAAGCCTGTATCTCCTGCTCCATTCCACCCATTTTACCCACCCCCCACCCCCACCAGCAACCAGCAGTTTGTTCTCTGTATTTGTGGGTTTGTTTCTGCTTTTGTTTGGTTGGTTTTGTTTTTTAGATTCCACATATAAATGAAATCATATAGAATTTGTGTCTGACCTACTTCACTTAGCATTATGCCCCCTAGGTCCGTCCATGTTGTCACAAAATGGCGAGAGCTCATTCCTTTTTATGGCCGAGTAATATTCCATTTTATATCTATATATCACATCTTATTTATCCATTCATCAGAAAAGGTGACTTTTTATACCTCTGCCTGTCTACCGATTCTTTATCCAGGCACTGTCTTTCTGTCCACATTTATCACCCTCTTCTCGGACTTCCCACACTCTGGCCCAGCTGCTCTCCAGTCAATGGGAATGTCCCACGTCCTCCCTAGTTCTGTCCCTACTGTTCCAGATGGCTTCCCTTTCCACCCTGCACCATTTCTTTTCCTATTATCAAACCTTTGTCATCTTTCCTGGCTCTGATCAAAGTTCCATCTCCTTCAGGAGTCATTACATCTATATTAGTTGGGACTAATGGGAGGAAGTAAGGCTGATTCTTGTGGACTGAAGGGGGAAAAAAAAGAGATCTTACATAGAATGAGAAGGAAACAAAGGGAACGGCTGTTTCCAGGATTCAAAACTTGATGGAATGGATGGGCCAACAGGGTGTGTTATATCCACACTCGGCATGAAAGACTGATACCTGCTCTGCCATGGATGGACCTTGAAAACAGTGGAAGGGAAAGAAGCCAGTCACCAAAGGCGGCACATTGTATGATTCCATTTTTATGAAATGTCCAGAGAGTCTTAAAGTAGATTAGGGGCTGCTGGGGGTGGGAGGAAGAGGAGGATTGGGAGTGATGAGGTTTTTGGGGTGACTGTGGGGTCTGTGGGGTCCAGAGCTGATGACCAAGAAAGAATTGCTGAAGATGTCTTTGGTGCAAAAAGGTGATTTTGTTAAAGCACGGGGACAGGACCCATGGGCCGGAAGTGCTACCCCGGCACCATGAGGAAAGGCTTGTTTATATTCTATGGAGTTGGGGGAGGTAAAGTCCAGGGTTAATTTCCAATGAGATTTTCCTATGCTAAAGAAGATTCCCAGGGTACTGGAGACCCAGCTATTGTCAGGCTAAGGTTGTTTTTCCCTCTAGCAAAGCATTAACACTAAGACAGTAAGGAGTTCCTGGCGAAATGTTTTACTCTGCCAGCCTCAAGTATTGTCAATGGGCTGCAGGTTATAAGGAAATTTAGTTCTAACTGCCATTTCCTTCTGCCTTTGTTTCCCACATCACTCTGGAGGGATGGTGGAGACTGAGGTCCTGCAGGACTATGATTTCTATAAGTTAGCCATTTGTTTTTCCCTTTCCTTTGTTTTTGGGCAGCCAGGAGCGCCCAAAGAATATCACACATATCCAACCCGGTTGTTGGGGGCAGTGTTTGCGACCTGTCAGCTTGCCTTATGCTCCCTCATCAGGGAATGGCTGCTAAGTATGGATTTTCTTTTGGGGTGATGGAAATGTTCTGAAATTAGTAGCTATTACTAAACAACTCTGAAATAGTAAAATCAACTAAACTGTACACTTTACAAGGGTATATTTTATGATATATGAATTATAGATTAAAAAAAAAAAGAAGAATGTAGGGAACCAGGGACAAGATGCTCTCAGAAACATCTGTGCATTTCCTCATTGGGTTCCTTCTGTCTTACTGGACAGCTTGCTAGCTTTCTCTGTTCCTCAATCCAGATGGAGGAAAGGGGCCTCCCACAGCTCCTGGATTTTCATTTTCTTTGCACAAGACACCAATCAGAATGAGCCTGGGATTTCTTAGTCCCAATTCCACATTTCTAGGAAAAGAGCTGTTTGGTCCAGATTGGGACAAGTTCCCACTCTTGGACCATTCAACTAGGACCGGGAGTTGGAGTAAGGAGGACTAGATAATTGCCTTCTCAAGGTAGTCCTATAGATTGAAAGGAAAAGAGGCTTCCAGAAAAGAGAAGGGGGAAAGGCAGAGCATCCAAGATATGGAGCATCCACCATCCATATTGAAC
Source organism: Panthera onca (assembly GCF_046562875.1). Taxonomy (NCBI): domain Eukaryota; kingdom Metazoa; phylum Chordata; class Mammalia; order Carnivora; family Felidae; genus Panthera; species Panthera onca. Next base: position 21,765,635 of record NC_138353.1, on the reverse strand, counting down.
TTCCAGTATAGGACTAGGTATTCAAACCCGTTACACAGATAGAGATAGACATGACATATACATAGATATTTCTTGTTAATGCCTCTCCTTACCTAGTACCATTTAGCAACACTTTTCTCCTTGGTATTTTTTGAGTCTATCTGTCCCCAATTTTTTTTTCTTTTTTTACTGTAAGTCTTATCTTCTCAATTATATTAAAGCTTTATCAAGTGCAGCTTCATTGCATTCTTCTATCCATCCCTTTGTCTTTTACATTCTCCATAGCATCAGATGTAGCCCTGGGGGCTTACACTGGAATTCAGTATGAGGAGTGGAGTTCCAATTTGGCATGGATACAGATTTTATAGTAGCTTATAAAATATTGGAGGCCCTCTTTAAGAATGCATTATGCATACAAAATTTGGATTAGAAATAAATATTTACTTGAAAGGAGAAAATAAATCACACACAAAAAATTGAAAGAGCTGGGAAATATCACAAAGACCCCAGAAAATATCATACTTTATTAATCTTTTTTTGTGTGTGTTAATTAACCTTCTGACGGAATTCTATAGTATACTTTTTCCTACCATTTTTGTCTACATTCTTTTTGATCATCTTCTAGAGTGGAAATAGGTTTGTCCTCTAGTATGCATAAAGAATGCACATTCGCATTCAGATGAATTTGCTGAGTGATGTAACGCTACAGATCTGTGCTTCACAAATACACGAATTCTCATACATTTTGTTTTTCTTATTCCTCAACAAAAAGGGGAAAAAACAGTATTGTGTGTTTATAACAGTATGTTAAGTATATTCCTGATAGGAGAGAACTTCCATTTTGATGAGGCATCTATAGTAACTGATCCTACGTTAATAATTTTACGTGTCTGATTATTTGAAGAATTTCCACAGACAACCTTCTGGCTCTGTATACTCTTGACCTTGTTAACCCTCCACAGTCCACATATTTCTTGCATAGGCACCTTTGGACTCATGCTTATGTCCATAGAAATTTTGACCCTGCAGTTCCATGGCTTGCTTAGGGTAGATCAGTTTAGAGAGCAGGAAGGATCTTCCTTAAGTGATTCCTGAAGCCCTCAGCATGGGAAGCATACAACCATACCTAGAAGAACTATATGCACATTACTATATCCCTCCAAACCCAAAGTGAATATATCCACACTCAACTTCCCCTTAGCCAGATCCCAAAATGCCCCTGGCCATGCTAACTCCACTCTATACCAGAGGACTATGGTGTAGGAAAAGTTATAGTGGAAAGAGACAGTGTTCTCTCTTAAAAGATTTAAAATCTTCAAAACTGTGTGACCCCGTGATCGCATTCCCAAGGCCCACCTGGAAACTTTGGAAGAAGCCTGTGCAGTAAGAGGTCCTGACGATCTGGCTGTGTCAGCTCAAGGAAAAACCACCTCTGTCCACGTGTGAGAGTTTTTGGATATTAGAGAGGGGAGAAATGGATGCGTTCGTTGGATGGATTGTAATAGGGCACACTTTTTGTTTTCTTCTCAAATGGAGTGGAAAGTCAGGGATTGGAATCTAAGAGTCAATGATCTTAGCCCAGTCTCTTGAAGTACAGCATTCTAAATAATGGAAGAGGGGATGCATGTCTCTTGGAGCTCAACAACTCTGTGTCTCCCCTTGGCCTCAGCCCTGCTACCTACTAGTCTCCCAGCAAATATCTGCTCGGTGAACTGATGGAAGGTTTAATGGATGAGTGCCATGGCTCTTTCTGTAAGGATCAAACAAGATTATGGATATAAAAGTATTTTGTAAATAGAAAATTGCTGTACCCAATATAGGTCTAACAAGAGAGTTCAGTTTGTGTAAGATGCTCCCTACACCATTGACTAAAGATAATCATTCATGTTTTTGGAAGACATCCCTCTCCCCCACCAAATCAATTAGTAAGAGGCACTTATTTTCAGAGGAGCCTAAAGACTGTTGCCAAGTCATGTTGTCCGTTGCCATCAGAAATATGAGAAGGATGGAAAGGAGAAACCCCCAGACCGTAGGCCACGTTTTCATCTAATGTCAATATTTCTCAGAAGTGTACCTGCCATGAACTGAAAATGTATTTGGAATACTTAATAATAAGCTGATATTGACCCACAGATACCAGTGATACCGGTCTTCACTGTCCCATTACCAACCCTCTGTCACCCCAAGACCCTTATTCTGGGCAGGATTTGTATTTGTATAAGGGTGACTTAGCAAAATAGCTCTACTGAAGTAATGAGTCAGTCAAGTGTGGGGACTGCTTTACCAGATACTTTGCAAATGATCAAAGACCTTTCCCAGAGATGCTTGCCTAAAAAAAGAATATTCTTACTGGATTATATAAATGGAAATTCCAAATCAGTGTGGAGATTCCTCAAAAAATAGGTCTAAAAATAGATCTACTCTATGACCCAGCAATAGCACTGCTAGGAATTGACACAAGGGATACAGGAGTGCTGATGCATAGGGGCACTTGTACCCCAATGTTTATAGCAGCACTCTCAACAATAGCCAAATTATGGAAAGAGCCGAAATGTCCATCAACTGACGAATGGATAAAGAAATTGTGGTTTATACACACAATGGAATACTACTTGGCAATGAGAAAGAATGAAATATGGCCTTTTGTAGCAACGTGGATGGAACTGGAGAGTGTTATGGAGAGTGTTATGCTAAGTGAAATAAGTCATACAGAGAAAGACAGATACCATATGTTTTCACTCTTTTGTGGATCCTGAGAAACTTAACAGAAGACCATGGGGGAGGGGAAGGAAAAAAAAAAGTTGGCGAGGGAGAGAGCCAAACCATAAGAGACTTTTAAAAACTGAGAATAAACTGAGGGTTGATGGGGGGTGGGAGGGAAGGGAGGGTGGGTGCTGGGCATTGAGGAGGGCACCTGTTGGGATGAGCACTGGGTGTTGTATGGGTGTTTTTGACAATAAATTTCATATTAAAAAATAAAAAATACATGGTAAAGTTTATAATGTCAAATATATGGTTTAAATAAATAAATAAATAAATGGAAATTCCAGAGTTAGATGGCTTAGGCATAGCTGGACTTAGGAACATAAAAGATGTCACCAGCACCTGAACACCTGGCCCCTGCCCCAGCTCAGCCTGCTCCAGATGTTAGTAAGGTGGTTGCCCTAAACTCCAGACCTCCTTCTCACTGGGTTTAAGTCAATTAGAAACCATGAAAACTTCATTCTCAAAAGTCACAGAGAAGTTATTGTGGCTCTTAAGCCCTCATGGGGTCATAGGACCATCCCTGAACCAGTTGCTTTGGCCAGTGAAGCATGGTGCTTTCATTGGCCAGGACTGGAGCCCAGGGAGAGGAGTGTCAGCCCTATCTTGATGACGGAGGGAAGAAGGTTTTTCAAAAGGCAGATGCTCGGAGGGGGCTCAATGTCAACCAACCACCAACCTCACTTGGCAAATGATTGCTCTAAGACTTAAGACCAAGAGGACCAGAACCCAGCACTCACCATAAAGATGTCTGAAGTGTCCCCCAGGGTGGTCAGCTTGTGACAACAGTGAGGAATCACTCCAACACAGGTTTGCCTTCATCAGTCTACCTAAGCGAAGACGACAGCCCCACACCCTCAAATCCGTGGTGTATGTGTATATACATCATATGTAGTTATGCATAGACAGCTGTTAATTGTGATTCTTTGGAAAGGTGGTATAAACAGATCACTGCCAATTGAAAGTTTTAATTAGATTTATTAATTCCAGAATGCAGTTGAAATGTGGTGAATATTGATTGTAATGGCCTCTGTTTTAAATATAATTAATTCATGATCTACATAATTGCTCATTACCTGTACCTTAATTATGGGGCATAAAACATTGTTTATCACTAACATAGTACTAATGGGAAGACAGGCTCTCTCTGATATCTTAGGATCCTTGGTATTTTTGTTGAAGAGAGCAATGAGACGTTTCATTTTCTCTAAAGGGAGAAAGAGAGAGAGGGGAGAAAAAAAGGAAACGATGTCTCCAGTGACAACCAGTATGCAGAGACAACCCGATAAACACAGGGCGTTTATGATTCTTTTATGACTACATTTTCTGACAAGATAAAGTAAATACTCTTTTGTGGGACTTTACAACCGCACAAGGCTAAAGCTACTGTCCAAAGAAACTGAAAAATTTGAGGATAAATATACTGTGTTTGAGTCTGGCTCACGGGCAATGAGGATATCCCAGCAGTATGACAATTTTTATATAAAACCATGAAGGATTTCATGGTTTTTCTTCATCTTACTGCTTGTACCAGCACAATACATCTTTTCTAGAAAAAAGAAAATTATACAAATCTATGGTGCTTTCTGTGTTTTCTGATACACCATAAATCCTAAAGGTAGGCCATGTGCCCGTTACGGTTAGCCTGCTTTTTTGGAGAGCCCAAGCAACAACAAAACCTGAAATACATTCCGTATACAAAAATATCACGCTGGCAGAAAATCTGAGTTCGGTGACATTTTAGTGGTTTTTGATTCTGTGGGATTTTTCGGAAGTTCCTTCACAAAGACCGCGGTGACCCACGGGGTAAGGGTGGCAGTGGTCTGCGGACATCTGTGTCGCGTGTCAGCCCAGGCCTTTTTCAGTGGCAGTGAAGTGCGTCCCTGTGTTGAGGAGTTTGCAGATGCAGTGTCTTCACTGACTTCGTTGGGTCCGACAGACTAAGCACGAGCGAGGTGGGAGGGGCAGCCAGGAAGCTACCGGGAGGGCCACCTTTGGTCAATGCTGCTCGTCCTCTGTGGGGATATTTCTGGAAGATGAAATAGTTATCTCCGGCCACAGCTCTTCATCCAAGTGGCCAAATGGGGCTTTGTCCCACTCTTCCCAAAACAGGGGGCTCTTTACAACAGAATTTCTTTTTTTTTTTTCTAATTTTTTAATGTTTTATTTATTTTTGAGACAGACAGAGCATGAGCGACGGAGGGGAAGAGAGAGAGAGAGAGAGAGAGAGAGAGAGAGAATCTGAAGCAGGCTCCAGGCTGTCAGCACAGAGCCCGACACGGGGCTTGAACCCACAAACTGGGAGATCATGGCTTGAGCTGAAGTCAGATGCTTAACCAACTAGCCACCCAGGCACCCCTTTGCGACAGAATTTCTTATCGGTCCTCACCATCCATAGAGCATGGCTGTGCGTATTTTGACAGTGAGCATTTGAGTCTCAGAGTGCTGTCACCTGTTTTCCACCTTGCGACCAGGGGGCCGCCAGGCACCTGAAGTTGGTGATACAGTCACTGAAATCATCAGACACTGCACAGCAGCGTGCTATTTACCAAAGACGAATGATTTACTTTATATGAATTCACAAACCGGCATTGGGCCCCCCAGGAAGGTCTGGAAATTGAAACAAACAAACAAAAACCAAAGCTAAAGTTAACAATAGGGGACAGGAGGGAATTTTGGTTGCTGCTGTTAAAATGAAAGTCAGACAAAAGGATTAAACATTTTTAATACAGTGTTTTAATTTCATCCATGTAAGGTTCTTTTCCCTTCAGGAAGTGTGAGGGAGTGGTTAATAGTATCCAGATTTGTGAGAAAAACAAAAACAATGAATGAAGAGACAATTCTGGACAAATGAGAAATGCTATGTTCAAAGCAGGTACTTGTAATTTACAAGACAGCTTACAATTTCTTTGCATTGAAAATCTCTGCCTGACGGCGCTCACTACATTTGACAAATGTTAAGAGGCTGTGGCGGGGGCAGGGGCGGGGGTACCAGGGATGCCCATGTTTTCTGTCTGGGTCCCTAACCTACGACAGGCTCAATGCCTTTGGGCATGGTTCTTTGCCTCCCTCCAATGGGAAGTCTATCTTGCCGGACTCACGAAAGGGTGCATTCGTCTGCTCGGGCTGCCGGAACAATGCCCCAGAGATCACACAGTTCTGGAGGTTGGAAGTCCAAGATCAAAGCACCAGCAGGGCTGTTACTTCTGAGGCCTCTGTCCTGGGCTTGGGGTGACCTCGGTCTCCCCGAGACCTTACGTGATCTTCCCTCCACACCATGCCCGTCTACGAGTCTGTGCACGAACTTCTTCCTCTTACGGGGACAACACCCAGCCTGGGTGAGGGCCCACCCTAACAGCCTCATTTTAACGTAATCACCTTTTTTTTTTTTTAATTAAAAAAAAATTTTTTTTTAACGTTTATTTATTTTTGAGACAGAGACAGAGCATGAACGGGGGAGGGGCAGAGAGAGAGGGAGACACAGAATTGGAAGCAGGCTCCAGGCTCTGAGCCATCAGCCCAGAGCCCGACGCGGGGCTCAAACCCACGGACTGGACCGTGAGATCGTGACCTGAGCTGAAGTCAGACGCTTAACCGACTGAGCCACCCAGGCGCCCCCGTAATCACCTCTTTAAAGACCCAAATGCAGTCACATTCTGCGTTTACTGAGGGTTAAGAGGTCAACCTGTGAATTTGGTGGGGGGGGAGGGGGGCGGTGCATACGGATCCGCCCATAATAAATAGTAATGTGAGCGGAGCCGAGGAAACCTACTTTGTAAATTATAAACTATTAGGTAAATACGAAGAACTTCTCCTCATTCCCCCCCAGTGAGGACACTGATGGGAGGGTGTGTGGAACTGCAGTTCTCCGTGGGAGAGGGGCCGGGATTTTGTCTCCCACCGCACCCCCGGGGGACATTTGACAACATCTGGAGACATGTGTGGTTGTCACAGCTGGCGGGGAGGTGCTACTGGCATCTAGTGGGTAGAGGTCAGAAATGCTGCTAAACATCCCAGATGGAGAAAGTGCCAAAGGCTAAAGCCCTAATCTGGGGGGACCTGCCCCTTTCCCTCCCTGATCACTTCTGCTGCCTGCTTGGAGGTGCAAGGAAGGCAAGGGAGGCTTCCCTATGCAGAACTGCCCCCTGGAGCCACGGCGCAGGCCGGCCCGGCCTGTCTGCGCTGCAAAGCCTTTGGCCTCGCCCAGGCTGCCTCAGCGCCTCTCTGAGACCATTTTTCTGCACTTAGAGAAAGTTCCACTTCCCTCCTAGAATTATGATCACTTTACTCTTCAGGTTTTTTTTAGAAAGCTCCTCGTGTCCAAAAGGCCGCTAGCAAAATGGATGGGTTTAAGGGGCGGGGGGTGAGGGGGGCGCTCCCTCCGTGGAGGCCTCCCACAGCTGGGGAATGGTTCTCCCTGTGTCCTACAACACATGCATTAGGACGGCCTCATTTTTTTTTCCCTCCCCTTCCATCCCCTCCCCGGCTGTATCTAAATTTAGCCCTCTCCCCAGCGACCCAGGGAAAGATCAAAGCACTCTTTACATCCCCGTGATGTTGAGATGGAGTGGGCTTCTGTCATAATAGTAAACGGGGCAGAGAAATGGCAGCCAGGGACGAGACAGGTGCACGGGGCTCGCCAGCGGTCGGCAGACCCCGGGGATCTGGCGGAGGCCCGCGGGCCCGGGGAGGTGGAAGGAAGGTCTTGATCCTCACAGCCCTGGGTCTCTGGAGGGAATTAGGGAATGGAAGTCTCCCCACAGTGGGCGGGACAGAATTTAGCCCACCCAACGGGGCCATTTATGCCAGGCCCTCAGCTCAGGCCTTCCCCCTCCTGGCCCCTTTGCACCTTTCCTGCTCAGTAGCCCCAGGTGTTTCTCTTCATATGAGGTTCGGGAAGGCCGCGGAGAAGAAAGCATTTGTAGCCAAGCCTCTGTCTCCAGCTGGGTTCCCCAAGACAGGCTCAGAGAGTTGCATGCAGGTTTAATGGGGGAGAGACCCCCGTGGGCAAGGAGGAGGGCCGAAGTGGACAGAGGGAGAGCCCCCACAGCCCTCCCAACCGAGGCCTCAGTGGGTCCCACAGGGTGCTCTGGGGCTGGGAAGGACTTCAGAGCTGTTCAAGGCAAGGCAAGCAGGACTGTGTCCCCCTCCCCCCCACACACACGCACTGGGGGGTCATTGCTGTGGGCCGTCCCTGGGAAGGGACATTACTGGTGAAGGAGCCGGCCCCCATGAGAAGTGAGCTAGGACATGGGCCCCTGAAAACCAGATTTGGGCAGAGCGCCCCTGGGCCTCTTTGACGGACGCAATTTCAAGTCAGAGATTTAGAGGAGTGTCACCAACCGACCCTCCTGTGATCACCTCCCTGAATAATGAGGAAGCAGCCAAGGAAATCACCAGCTTGTAGTTCTACTTTTCATAGAGGGGAAGCCCATGCATCTGGGTGTGGGCTTTGGAAGGTGGGAGACCGTGGGTACCCTGAAAGGCATACACAGCTGTTAACCTCTCGCTGCCTTAACCTCCCCACCTGTAAAATGGGCCCTAGCAGCGTGCCTCGGTCACGTAACCAGTAAGCAGCAGCCAGGTTGCGGCCGTGGCCCGGCTGCTGTAGTGCTTACAAGCTCAGCCATCTTGCCGCCTTCAAAGGGACCCCAGGGAGTGAGGCTGAGGGAAGGCAGAAGGGGGAAGTCACCTGAAAGGCTACACAGCTGGTTAGTTAGGTCCCCGCCCTTGTGCCACCACACTGGTCCTATTCAGGAAGCAAACTGTTTTGGAGGGTGGGGAAAGAGGAGGGGATGGCTTGATTATCAGTGAAATCGATCAACAGAGTCACCATTTAATTAAAAAATATATCAAAACCTTTCTTGATAATGATCGACCTGTTACACTGGAGCAATTAAAGTGGTGATTTTATTTACTGAGTTACTGCCAACTCCTACGATTTTTTTTTCCTGTAATACCCTTGTGATAACTCAATTGGAAATATGTGGTAAGATGCAGTGATGATAATGCCTTTTCTTAAGATGCCTTGAGCCATAGCCAACCGGGGAGTTTCTCTGATGGGTCCGTCGCACAACTGAGATCCCCTCCGTGTCATTCCTACTCCAATGGCTCTGGAGGGACCTGTCAGCAGTCTTAGAAGGGGTCTGTCTTTAACTGGGGAGACACACACCCGTATGCCCGATGGCTCTTCGGCAATGGCACACAAGAGGTAATTAGAAATGGATGCTTTTTAAGATTTAAACATTAACTTTTTCAAATTAAATTTCCATTGGAAATGTCACAGAACCGAAAACACCCCTTGCACACGTTCTCAAGGAGTGAGAACCTAGAGCTGTCCAAGCAGACAAGCCCAGATGCTTCCTGGTGGTGGCAGGGACATGTGGTGGGCACGCAGAGGCTTCCAGCCATGTGGATGTCGGGCTTTCAAAAGGGAAATGATGAGCCTTAGTTCATTGAAAGTGTCACCTGGGTCCATCTCCCTGGTTATGTGCCTGCCCCACTACCTTCGTGGCTCTTTGTTGGAGAGATAGATGGGAAGGAGTCCCATGATCAATTAAATTTGGGAAATGCTACACACAACGCTGCCCTTCTGGATTAATATACTAAAAGCTCTGAGATGTTCTGAATCAATAAATCAATTTAATTTTTGGTTCATAATTTTTCCAATGCACCTGACCTCAGAACCCTGTCTTCGTGTCATACCTATGAAGAACTTGAAGAATCTGTTTTGCAAAACTCCTAATTGGGCGTAACTGGATTAAAACTGATTACCAATCAAAGGAGGCATGGCAACGGAAGGAACCAGCTGTCAGGGGTCAGGGGACTCGGATTCTGGTCTAGACTCTTCCATTAACTGGCGATGTAACTTTGGGGAAATCACAACCTTCTGGAACTTAGTTTACTTGCCTATAAAATGAGGGGTTGGAGTTAGGTAATCCCATAGACCGTTCTGGGTCTGACGGGTGACGATTCTCAGGCTTGCTCAGATGCACCTGGCAGGGGGAGAGCTGTTCTCTTATCACCCACCATGGCTCATGTCCATAGTCACAGGTTCTGCCCTGGAATGTTCCCAGGCCAGATGAAGTGAGCCTTGGTCCCCGAGGCCACTCAGTCAGATGGGGTTGCTGCCCCCCATCTGCCATACAGTCCACCTGCCATACCTGGTCCACTATGGGATGATGGAAGCAACTGTCTTTTGAGACTCTACCCTCCATGCAGATCTCTGGGAGCCTTATTGTGGAAAACCTGGCCCCTCTGCTCTTGGAGCACAGGATCCAGATGGGGAGAGAAGCCAGGCCCACACAGGGATGCAAGTGACCACGTGCCACAGTGGGTGCAATTAGCTGGCAAGTGTCTGGGAGATCCCAAAGGGAAGCTCATCGAGGACTGAGTGATCACGGAGATGCCCTGTGGGGTGGAGGACTTGAGAAAGACCTGAGAAAGGGGATGGAATTCAGACAGGTGTGTAGGAACGAGGATGGCCTGAAAAAAGCAGAACTGCCCGAGGCCTATTTGGGAGAGCTGGTGAACCTCTGTGTGGTTCCAGTGGCAGGCAGAAAGGGTGGGAAGTGACGTAGAACCAGGGGCTGCAGACAGACAATAAGAGCTTTGGCATTTTATGTCATCAGGCTCCAGTGTCATTCAGGTGGCGGGGAGCCACTACGACGTCTTACGAAAAACGGTCTGTTAGCAAACGGAGCTTGGGACGTGATTGAGTGGACACCGTCCTTGAGCTTCCTGCATGACCCTAGATGTGGAGCCATATGTGTGAAGCCCTGTCTCCCAGCCTGTGGGTTTGCTCAGGCTCAACACTCCCCAACCACGAGCAACATTAGGCCGGAGCACCCAGTGCCAGCCCACACTCGAACAAGACTGAGCAGAAGGAAACCCAGCTCCTCTAGGCCCGGAAGCAGTGATTAGAAGGAAGAATATTCCTGGAGCACAAGGTTCAGGGGAGTGGGAAAAAGAGCTGTGCAAATGCCACCCTAAAACCAGCTCTATCCCAGGGCGCCTGGGTGGCTCGGTAGGTTAAGCGTCCAATTCTTGGTTTTGGCTCAGGACATGATCTCAGGGTACGTGAGTTCGAGCCCTGTGATGGGCTCAAGGCTGCTTGGGATTCTCTCTCTTCCTCTGTCTCTGCCCCTCCCCTGTGTGCTCTCTCTCTCTTTCTCTCAAGATAAATAATTTAAAAAAAAAAAAAAAAAAACAAGCTCTACCTGACAATTCTAGATAATCAACCCATGCCTCGGGTTCTAGTAGAGATGATGCACCGTCATGTGTGATTTTTAACTTGAGTGATAAACAGTAACGGAATCTAATGATTTATGCTGTCAGGAGCAGAAAAATGAGTGAGATGCTTGGATGAGTTCAAGCCCATGAAAGATCAGGAGGCAGCTGGACAGTCCCGGGGAAGCTTTCCTGCAGTCTCGTGAAATGGCAGCGACACTGAACAGCTTTTAAGGTAACTTTCAAATAATGATTACAAGACCCTATTTTTGACACCTTGTCTTAGTAGGGATGCTGTTGCATGTAAGGGTCTAAGAATCGGGACCTTCAAGCTCTTTTTGACGGTTATCTGCTTCTGCTTCAGTCACTTGCGAGCCTGGACTGCCACACCCGCGCTGCCCAGAAAGGCCACTGGGCAGAAGCTGTCTACGATTCAGTGGTTTGCTCAGGACCCCGTGGGGTCCATCGGCGGGAGCCGGTCCCCTCACCTGTGATGACTGCACACACCTGGCTCAGGTCTCTGAAACACACATCTCAGGTGCTCTTGTTAGAACGCTGGGCACTTACGCGTGCGAGCACAATTACAGTGCGTTTGTTTCCAGGCCATGGTGACCCTAAAACCAACCGGTACGGACAGTAGAAGGGATTTACTGACTCACGTAACTGGGAAGTCCAAATGTGGGAAGGACTTGAGGGTCAGAGTGATGCTTTTCTTTCTGTTTCTCCATTCGGCTGCCCTGGCTTCAGCTTCACCCTAGGCCTGACCCCTCCCTCTGAGAGAAAGATGGCTGCCAGCAAACCCCGGCTGATGTGTTTTGTTGCCTAAACCGGTGGAAAAGGACAGAGGCAAAGACTTCTGTACCAGGAGAGTAAGAAAGTTCATTTTATAGGAGCTCTAAGGAAACCCCTTTGTACCTTTTATTGGACTGACATGGGACCCAGGGCCATTCTCGAACCAATCGCTGGGGCTACTGGTGGGACTCACGTTTGTCTTTCCAGTCAGCACCTCTCACTGGGAGCTGGGGGACTGGCCGCTTCCCAGATATACATCTGATGCAGATTGAGGGACAGGGAATTCTGCAGGGAGAAAGGAGGGGATCTCCAGAAAAAAAAAAGGAAGGCTAAACTGGATGCGGTCGGAAGCTCTCCATTGCTAAGAGGCCAACCCCATGCAGAATACTGTCTGTTCCAGCATCGTTTCTGAACTAGCTCTTGCACATGCACTACTGTAACTGGTCCTTGTGTATCTACCTCCAGCAGGTAGGATGCTTCTGGTTGTAAGTGACAGTAAATCCTAATTCCAGCTATCTTAAATAAGGAAGTATATTATCTCACATCCAGATGTCCAGTGTCCCCTAGAGAGGGCCTCGGTAATCAGCAATGGCCCGGGGTGCTCCCACCTCTCTTAGCTCCTGTCCTCATCATCCCCTTCACCCTAAGGTTGCTTCCCCCTGCACTGGACGTGGTTGTTGCAGCTCCAGACATGCCGATCCAGAGGAACAAGAAAGGACCATCGCTTGTGGCTCTCTCTTGGGAGAGAGGACAATTTCCCCAAATCACCACTGTCAGTGACAGACATCCAGTCATGGTTCATTGGCCAGAATGAGGAGATGTTCATCATCGGCTTAAAATACAAAAGTTTTGGATAGAATCGATGTTAGGAAGGCAATGTCGTAACTGCTATTGCATCTAGCTGGATAAAATGAGCTTTGTGCCCACCTAAGATACTGAGGTGTAGACGCGCTTAACATTTGGGCCAGTGTGAGGTGAAGAATGCTTCCCTCACATGGGAGAGCTTCTCCCCATGTGTCAATGTGGTTTCAAGTCCCAACTCCACTGCAGTTGCGAGTGTGGGGGGCCTGGGGCAGCATTTCTTAACCTCTCCGGGATAGTAACAGTTCTGGGGTCGTAAAGCCTTGTGGGTATCGGTGGAGGGATCCCCTTGAAGCACTCCCCCAATCTGGCACACGGTAGTTCTGAACAACAAATGGCATTACTTTCCTGGCATGTCCTCAAGCTGATTGCGTCTGCTGGCTCTGATGTGCATGGTCTCTGCTCATCCAGTGCTGAGTGTGAACCTTTCAGACGTCTGTTCCCAAAGTGAGAATCAGCAAATGGAAGGTTTGGGGGCTTCGGTCTCATTTATTGAGCCTTTTGGTCAATTCCACCCTCAAGAGTTCCTTTGCTTAATAACCATGGAATGGTCACTTTGCTCTACCATTATCTTTGCAAAAAAGGTCCCAATATACATTCTTCCGCCTGCAAAAAAGTCTAAAAGCTTATGTGTCAGGACCTATTTTTAGTGCTTTACAAGTCAGATCTTCCCTCCTTGCTTTCTCCAGTCCCTCAGGACTTTTAGATTTACTATTTAAATATTTATAAACTGTTACAATTATTTATTAAAGGTTTATGTTGTTATTATATTTAGTAGGGAATATGCATTTCTTCCTCCAAAAATAACAGGACTTTCCATTAAACGACATGCGTTAATGATGCAGTAAATTGTCTCTTAAAGCCACAGAGAAAGTTTTCCTCTCCTTTGACAACCCTAAGTACGCTTATTTAAAAGTAGGGGTCCTACCTCACTGCAAAATGCATCGCTCCTGACTCCCCAGATGTTATTATGCATATTTAGGGAATGTTTAGTGCTTACACAGAGAAAGAAACTTTACCTTCAGAGATCACTGTGTAGTCAAAACCAAGAGATGCTTTTGTAGCCGGTAACCCCATAGCTGTGCTCTGGGGACTCGTGTTGGTGCACGTGTGTGCACGGAGAAGCGTGTGCGTGTGCACACCTGCGTGTTACATGTGTGCGTGCCTGCACGTGCCTTTGTCTTGTTTTAGATTCCCTCATTGCTCGTCTAGTCTGTGCCAAAGACACAGAAATGAATAAGAAACGCTCTGCCCCAAGAGACTCAGGGGTCTCATGGAGGAAGAAAACTAGGTAATAGAGGAACAATCATACAAAGTAAGTGTTAAACAGTACAGAGGCGTCTAGGCAGTGTTGTGTGGACCAGGAGGAAGAGTAGCTAATTTTGCAGAGGAGTGATTCTCTGACATATAGGTAGACCCATATGTGTATCTACAAGGCTTGCTCTGGGAAGGATGAGCCACTTTTTTTGTTCTTGGAATTAGACTGTTCTGTCACCGCTCAGTTGCTCACTCATCCACATGACTGTGTGGCCCAGACCCTGCTGTAGCTCAGTGGTTATCAGCCACGGGCAATTTTGCCATCCAGAAAACTCTGGCAATTTCTGGAACCATCTTTGGTTGTCACAACTGAGAGGGTGCTACTGGCATCTAGTGGGTAGAGGACAGGGATGCTGCTAAACACCTTGCAGCAGCCAGCAGAACCCCCCAACAAAACACTGTCTGGCCCCGAATCTCAACAGCGTCAGGGTTAAGGTTGGGAACACCCTGGTGTAGCTCAAAAGGGTCCTGAGTCAGGTGAGTCGTTTTGGATGAGGCCAGCGAGATTGCCTTGAGGTCCTCGGAGGGAGAGCTTGGGCTCAGGGAGCCAGTCCAGGGCGGCGAGATGAACACGGGCTCTTCCCGTGTTCTAGATCTCACATCTAGAAACTTCCCCCCCAGGGAAATGGTCAGAGGCTCTCTTTGAGCATTGAGAGAGGCTCAAAGCTGCGGTAACAACAGCAACAATGACAAAACTCAAACCCTGAAGAGTCAACGCTAACAGGTTGGTTAATAAATTAGGACACATGATGGATTTTAAAGATGTCTGCAGGTAGCTTCAGTGACATATACATCGTCTGCCATCTGAAATTCAGTGACAGAGAGTGTCTGTCCCCAAACACACATTCTCCATCCCTCTGTCTCTGTGTCTCTGTGTCTGTCTCTGTCTCCCTCTTTCTCTTTCACACACACACACACACACACACACACACACACACACACACAAGACTGAGGGAAAAAAACCTATGGGCTAATTCCTATGTTGGTAGATGGTAAAATTAGAAACAGTGTCCTTTTTTTTAATGTACTTTAATTTTTCTGTATTCTCCAAGTTCCTGACAATAAACATTAACAGAAAAAAATTACTTTGTTCTCATTTTTTTAAAAATTAGTTTTAACGTGGGTTTGTTTTTTTAAAGAAGGCCCATGAAACCAGGAAATGAAGCCCGGTGCATCGGCCAGCCTATGCCATGCATTGAGGCAACGTGTATCCCTTTCTGGACCTGCTTCTGGGGTGCCCAGGGGCCCCCAACCTCCCCCTCCCTGTCTTTCAGGGTGGTTCTGGGAAGCCAGTGAAATACTGCATGAGGAAATGAAAGGCTGGAGAAACCAAACGTTTCAAGATCATCCTTCTGGCGGGGAGGATTTGATCAACACCTAATGGGCCAGGGTCTAGCCTGATTGTCCTCTTGTCCCTGGCAGGTCCTGGGACACCCAAGAGCCACCACGGGCCATCGCACTTTACAGATGGATGCCCCCCCCCCCTTGGCGGGAGGGAAGGAGAGGCCCCTTCAGTTACTCAGTCACAGAGGATTTGAAGCTTCGAGTAGATCCCTCAGTCTGTTTTTGTTTGTGGTTGGAATTTGAGGGATATACTTCCTGGCCCATTAGCTGAAGCATTAGAGCATGTTTGCTAATAAAATCAGTCCAGGAAGAGAGTGGCTAGAATTTCCAACAGGGGGCTGTCTTTGCCCTTCCGCCTGCCCCCAGATGGGGGTTCCCAAGCTCCTGTCTGGAATCCAAACCCTGCCAAACGATGACTCCCTCTTGTCAGCTGCCCAGGTACTTCCCCCCACCGCTCTGTGCCACATGCATATTCTCCCTACAAATCTTGTGTTTCACTAGGAAACTAGCTCAGAAAAACAGCTCCCCCACCCCCACCACAGATCCCTAGCACCTTTGCCTACAGGCAGGCATCCACTGGCTTTTATAGAAAGGGTGGGCTTGCAGGGACTCTGCCCAAGGCCCACGCAAATCCAGAAACATCTGGGGTTTGGCTTAGAAGACCCAGAGGGGCCTGGAAGGCAGAGTGATTTCTTTGCAAGCGTGTGGCGTCTGCAAGAGTCGGCGTGGCCGCCAGTCCATTTTTCCCACTCAGAGAGTAGGGGCGCCTACTAAATAATTGAAGTATTAGTAACAGTTTCTTTCCCCTTCTGCAGGCACTCCCAAAGGCCTGCCGTTTTCTTTGCAGGAACAGTTGGCATTAAATACGCTGGGTGTCAGTGCAGCAGTGAGGTGGTTAATTTTGACTGAATATTATACCATATAACCACTTGGCATTTAACTTGAAAAATGGCTTTCTGCTTCACCTGTCAGCATACTCAGTTCTCATCAAATAAGTGAGTGAGAAAAATTTTTAAATTTCAATTTCCTGATGCTATTAGACACTACTTCTTCCATACTTAAACAGTTTAGCAGTGCATGTACAGGTTTTGGTATTCAGACCATGCCTCAGACTACATGCTATTACAATAGCTTTTTTGTTTAAAGGGTAAAGAGATGCATGGATCTTTATCTTGAGGTTAGGAAAATGTATTGCAGGAACACGGCCAATCAGGTTCTGAATAACTTTGAAACATGGTACCGTCACCCCAATGTAGTACAAGGCATTCCAGCGCCGACGGCAGAGGGTTGGAGCCTGTCAGAAGGAAGCCTTCGGAAGGAGGCGGATGTGCGGAGAAATCCTGCCCGGTACTTCAGGGGAAATTGATCACTCGCGCGCATTAATCTATTTTTACGGTTTCTTTTGTCAATTATAATTCGGTAAACTATGCCAGCGACTCGCATTCACGAACTCTCTATGTGTAAGATTAAAACCCCAGGCTCTTTCACTTACATGAGTTAGAGGTCTTCTGTTATCCAGAGCTCGAACATCTTGATTAGCGCCCTCTTGTTTTGTTTGTACGTCCTGAAGGTAGAAAGGAAGAGGAAAGGAGATGGCGATCTTTGGTTTCGACCTCCCAGATCTACTTTCTAAGAACACCTCCATTTTGTGGCTGATGTTGCCCGAAAGAGGGTCGGGGGATGTGGCCTGTTGGTCGAAGCCAGGAGGGCAAGCTACGGCCTGTGAGTCAACCGCAGCCCATGGCCAGCCTGACCTGATTCTCTTAACACGCGTTGCTGGGACACAGCCGCACCTGTTCCTTTCCGTACTTTTCTCTGGCTGCTCTCCAGTCGGTGGAGTTGAGCAGTGGGAACAGAGACCCACAAAGCCCCAAATGTTTACCATCTGGCCCCCTATGGAAACGTTTGCACTCCCCCCTCCCCGTTTACAATCTCAAACTTCCATCCTCTTCCCTTTTTGTTCCTGGGACTAATTTTTCCATATCCTTAGTGGCGATGTTTCTGGAAAGAATGAAACCTCTTGGCTCAAGAAGGTAGGCACTTGTAGAGAGGTGTTATTTCTTTACTTAGGCCAGATAGGGGGATATGAAGTGACCCCTCCTTTCAGATGAGAAAACTGAGGCCCCCAGGGCTTTCCGTGATCTGTTGAAGCCACACAGCAAGTTCATGACAGATCTGGGACTGGAAGTGCAGACTCCATTTTGCATAGGAGTTGTGAGGATTAAATGAGTAAGTAAATGTGAATTGAAAAAATGTCACCAGCCTAGAGCAAATCCTCAGTCCTTATTAAACATTATTATTCTCCTTATTTATGTTGTTCCACGACCCTCAGCCCGGTGTATCAGGCGGCCAGCAAGAAGGGATGCCTGCTGCTGTTGGTCTGTTCCAGCGACACAGAGACCCAGGCCGTCGGCGGAGCAGGGTTATTTGTCTCCATCGGAAACACGAACCACATTTCCTTGTAATGGGCTCCATATTTTGGCCAAGCGGCTTCAGATGTCTGGCCAATAGGAAACCCGTGCCCTTCCTGCACAATCTCAGCCCTAAGAGTCTGTGACTCTCTCTCCCTAGAGGCTCACAGAACAAGAGGGAGGGATGGCTGGAAATCAATAAATGGATTGCACACCTTCGGGGCTCTGCCATTTGTCATCCCTGACCTACACAGGCGCTCCAGGGCTCACAGGAGTCTGTGCTACGTGTCTCCGTGGTCCCCCTCATCCTCCACCTTGACCCCTGAACATATTGTTTCAAGTTCTGAGAGCCTGGGGGGTGGGGAGTGAGAGACAGGAAGGTAGGGAGGGAGAGAGCTAGTGGAGTACAGGGAGAGAGACAGAGAGAGAGAGAGAGGGAGGGAGAGAGAGAGAGAGAGAGGCAGCACACCTGTCCGAAAGCGCTGGCCCCAGCTGGCTGGTTTTGATGCCAGGTGCCAATATCATCCGGGCCCCTCCGGGCTCAGCCAGGTAGTTGGTACCCTTCGTTGGCTTGCAGGTGAGGCAAGCTGTCACTCCCAGAGGGAGACCAGCCCTCAGCCCTGCTCTCCTCTGAAGCCCAGCGAGAAGGCAGGGGAGTGAATTAACCAAGACGGTCAACGTACGGTCTCCAGGGTGAAGTACAAGCTCAGCAAATGTCCTCTCAGGACCCTCCTTTGTCTGCCCCCCGTAGATCCCCTAAGTGCCGGGCACTGTGTGAGAGAAGACAGGGAGGGGAGCTGGCAGCCCCTGTCCCCAGGGAACTCTGCACGGCACGTGTTCTCAGCTCAAGTCCTACTTTCATATGGGAGGCTAGTCACGCCGGTGTTGGAAGGGGACACCGGGGATGATGACCGAACCCGGATATTGGCGATCGCAGGAGGCTACCTGCACCCCTGTGGTAGGCGGGGTCACGAGAAGAGGTGACTGTTTGGGGTCTGGGACGGTTCCCGCAAGCTGGGACCTGGGAGGAGGGGCTGTCTGGGGCTTGTGGGGCCATGGCCCAGATGGAGGCACCGGCAGAGGTATCTCCCCCTCCATTTCCACCCCCACGGACCTGCGGCTCTCAGGGATCCCTGCAGGTGGCCGATCAGGCTCTCTCTGAAACTCCTTCTTGCCAGGGAGCAAAGGTGCACCCTCTGGACAGCAGGGTGGGGAGTGCGCAAGGTCGGGGGAGTCCAGTGAGGAAGACAGTACCCTGTGGCCTGGCTGGGGACTCTCCCCGTGATGAGCAGTTTCCCAAGCGTGGTGGAGGGTGGAGCGTGGGTTTCCCTCCCGGGGCTGTTCTCCAGGCCAGACGGGCCCTCGGCTTCCTCACCTGTCAGGTGGGATAGTTGGGGAAGCTCCAAGGTGTCCTCCTTAGATGCCATCATAGGGAACAGGTTGAAAGATCACTGCTTAGAAGACGGGGCTTTAGAAAAAGACACTGCCCAAGAGGGCTCAGAAGGGCCATCTCCCGAGCCTGACAGGCCAACCCAGCAGCTGGAGCATGCAGCCCTGGAACCGAGGGCCAGAGTCGGGGCGCAGCGTGGGCGTGTGGGAATAATGCGGTCTTGAGGCACAGACTATATGAGGCGGCAGTCATGAGGCACTGCGGAGGCGGAAAGCAAAGTGACCCTCCCCGGCTGAGCCCCGCTGTTGTAGGGGCTCGGGGCCGGCAGGGGCCTCCCTCTCCAGAAGTTTCCATGGGGAACTTCCCACCAGTCCGGCTGTGGGGCATGCTGGGCGCCTCCCAAGCCCTCACCCCGACCAGCCTATCAAGAGCATCCCTGAGCCCCCAGCTGATTTGCGAATGAGCGTCAAGGTCCGCCTGTGACACCGGCCGGTGATTTATCGCCCACGCCACACCTCCCACTTTCTGTTGTGCACTCGTGTCCTGTCCTTCATATCTTTCTTTAATCATGAGAGAGTAATTGCAGATATTTAAACACTCGAGTTTCCTGCAGGAATTTCTATACTGGGTTTTATAGGCCTTTTATAACAGAACAAATCACAGTTTGGATGAAATTCTGGGAATTCTCTTGCAGGATAATCATGCTCAGATTGCCTCCCCACTGCTAGCTTAATGTGGCTGTCCAAGTTTGGGATTTACTGGGGAGCCAATTTGTTTTAAGAAATTAACAAAACCAATACCTAAGTACCGCGCTGAACATAAAGTTTTTATTCATTTTGGTGAAAGGGGAAAAAAAAAAAAAGAAAAGATACCCAACATTCTACTACTCACAAAACAGCTCTTGAAAATCATTTTTATGAAACTGAATCTCGCTCCCCCAAATGATTCCCTCATGCTAAGCGGGATGCGGTGTGGCCTCGCAATAATCGCTCGCTTGTATTTGTCTGTTAAACCAGCTCAAACTTTGCAGGCTCTGCCTGACCATCCTTTTACTTTTTTTTTTTTTTTTTTAAATTTATGTATGTTTTTACGGAGTTGTAGGGAGCCACGTCGATGAGAGACAGCTCTCACTTGGGAAGGAGTCAGATAGGGACAATGAGGATTAGACACCCAACAGGGAATCCGTATCCCTCATACCCTATACCCTACATGTATACAGACTGTATATAGTTTTTTCAAAACGTGACCTAGAAATGAGAAAAGAAGAGGAAGAAGAGTGTGCTTTCAATGGAGTCGGATGTACGAACACCTCTTTGAAAAGCAACGGTATTTGCTCCTGGGTCTGGAGGCTTCCCTTGCCCTCCCTTGCTTTTGCCCAAGGAGTTCCAGTTCCACTCAATGCTGGACACAGTTCTCTCTCTCACCATCACAGCTACTTGGGAACCAGATCTTATTTAAAGTATCTCCTTTTCTTCAAGCTGGAGCTGCAAAGAGTGGAGGGACCTCCCCAGGGAACTCCCTTTCGGTGTGTGAGGCCCACGGGGGTCCCATCTTTGCTCTCAGGGAGGCAAGTGTCCTTGTGGGACATTTACTCAATGTGTCCCCTGACCAGACCAGGTGCAAGTGGACGGAGGGTCCCAGATCCCACTCTAGCAAGGTTTTGGAGCTCTGAAGTGCCTTCTTAGTCCGACTGTAGCCCAAGGGGTCACTGTGGGATGCAGAGACCCTGAGGGGACAGCAGGAGAACCATTGCTGCGGATGGGGCATCCCCTTGGGCAGGTCTCCCAGCCCAGCCCCAGGCAGGTGCACCCCAGCATGGCTGTGAGCTGTGAAAGGAGGAGACTCCAGCCGGTGGCCTTCATGAGCAGGTGTCTGTCCAGAGAAGGTGCACAAAGGAAGGAATCAACATAGTCAGCTAACAAGGGCTCAGTGCTCCTGCTGCGAGGGAGTGGCCCTGACTCTCTATGGAGTCGCGGGGCGGGGCGGGGGGGTGGATGCCTAGAAGAGACACTGCTGCCCTGTTATTGGTGCCTGGAGATACTTTGTGCAATCCCAACACCCACATGAGTTGACTTTGTCTCTCTTGGACATAACAGTCCCTGCCACTGGTCACCACCCAAACTAGCCTCCTGAATATGTAAGAGAGAAGGCACCAGAGGGCAAAGTTACCACATTTCTCACTTGTTCCAGCCCTAGGCAAGGCCATGTTCTGGGCAGTGTGAGCCCTGTGTCCACCCCCACGTCACCCCCGGTGTCTAGTCCTCGCATGCACACCCCTGCACCCTCTGTGGCCCAGGGCTCCCTGCAATGCCCATCAGCCAGCCCCAAGGACCCCATCTGAGATCTTGTCCACTTGCAGTGGGCTGCTCCCAAAGCCCGCATGGGCCGGTCCAAACTTTGACCCGCTCCTGCACGTCCCAAACTTGTAGTCTGCTCCTGCATGCGTTGCTACCTTGCCAGGGCCCGGGTCTAGCGCCTGGAGAATCATTGTCAGCCCTGAGGTCTGAAGCAAGGCTCTCTGGGCAGCTCTGGTAGGACAGCTGGATCTAAAGCCCTGGCCACACCTGTGACTCAGGACCAGGCCCGTTGCTAGAACCTTGGTATCTGCTAGTCTGGAATTCTAGCCTAGAACGCAGAGCCCTGAGGGCCTTGAGATGGTCACTGGTGGAGAGAGAGGAGGCCGAGCAGCCATTTGCTCCAGCCCGTACCTCAGTGTGGCTGTTTCTCCCTGATGCCCGCCTCCTCAGTGCCCCCTGCTGGCCCATTTTCACACTGCATGTGGCTTTGAGCTACGGGGACCTCCTTTAACAGGATGGCAGGCTCAACCTCAGAGCACAGGACTCCTCTCCAGGCGAAAGGGCTCCCTGGGTGCTGGCCCTGTCTCCCCATGAATGCTCTCCAGTATCTCACCGAAGATGAATTAAGCACCTACTGTGTACCTTTGCTAAGAGCTGGGGATACAGCAGACAAGACAAAGTCCCGGCTCTTTTGGACCCTAAGCTCAGATCATCCGGAAACATGCAGATAAAGACACGTTTTAGACAGTGAGAAGGGCCATGAATGAAACAAAAGAGGGATGGGGGAACAGGTGTCAGTGTTAGATGTTGCAGTCGGGGACAGTCTCTTTGAGAAGGTGACACTTAAAAAGTGGCAACAAAGTGGGGCGCCTGGGTGGCTCAGTCAGCTAAAGCATCTCACTCTTGATTTTGTCTCGGGTCAAGATCTCGTGGTTCGTGAGCTCGAGCCCCGCGTTGGTCTCTGCACAGACAGCGTGAAGGCTGCTTGGGAATCTCTGTCTTCCTGTCTCTCTGCTTCTCCCCTGCTTGCTCTCTCTCTCTCTCTCTGTAAAGATAAAGAAATAAACATTAAAAAAAAAGTGGCAACAAAGTGATGCAGGAGTGGTGGCACAAGGACACGGGAGGGCATTCTGGGCAGAGGAGACAGCAAGGCACAGGCCGGGCGGTCTGCATGAGTGTGCAGGGAAGCATCTCCCTGGCGAAGTCTGGGCGGGAGGCAGGGGCCAGACCACAGGCATCGGTAAAGAGTCTGGCCTTCATCTGATGTGTGAGGAGACACGCCAGGAGAGCTGAGGACTCATGACCCACCCTGGACGTCTGTGATCCCCATCAAGACACGGAAAATGTGCATTTGGCCCGGGCCTGTGCCAACAGGGACCTGGGGAACACTGTTCTCTGGGAAGAATAAGTTTTTAACTACGAGGTTTTCCGTACCACGGCCAAGTTCTCCCTTACACAGCCCCATTTAAGAGAATTTTAAATCGTCAGCTTTTATTTATCGCAAGGCAGTCTCCCAGGCAGGGGCTCTGCCCTGTTGTTCCTCTTGGCTGGTGTCAGCAGGACGGAGGGGAAACCAAGGTCCACTGTCCCCCGCAGGCCTGACCCCAGGGCCCAGGAAGGGACACAGCCTGCACCGGGACCCCCCACCCCCGCCCCCCAGTGGCCGTCCACACTCCGTCTTCTCCCCTCCTCTTCCCTGGCTGCAGACAATGGGGCAGGAGACGGTCACCTTTTCGGATGTGGTTTGCCAAAGCAGTGTCTGAATTAAATCTCTCCCGTTAAATCCTACCAGGGAGCCTCTGGTCCAGAGCGCTCCCTGGGTTGAACAGGAAACGTCGCGGGTGTTTGGGCCCTCACTAATTCCATTGTGCGGCTTTCAATGTCACTCTATTTAAATCCCTGTCAGGGAGCCCTTAAGGACAGCTAGTTTTATTTACTGTCAATATAACCGCTCCTTGGTTAATGCTGGCCTAAACAGCATCAGGGAAGGAAGCGCGGGGCCTCATAAACTGGACATCCACCCTGCTAAAGGAACAAAGAACGTTCCCGCCTCTCCTTGGCATATGTGCATATTAAAAAATTTATCGAGCCCATTTTAATATCCTTTCGACTGATGGGAGGATTTTAAGACCTTTCTAAGTACCGTGGCAATGAATCCCATTTGTATTTCACCCAAATACACGAAATCCAAGTACTTTTTGATCGAGAGGCGAATCACCCGGCCCACACTTTGGGTTTTGGTAGCTCGGTTCCCGACAACATCAACAACAACAACGACGACGACGAAAAAACCCACATTGCAGCAATCAGCCTTCTAATGAGCCTCTAACTTGGTTTCTACCTTATCCCAAAGGTATAGGGAATAGCGCTGCTTTTTTTAAAATATCAAGAAAACATCATTTGCTCTAAAATGTCCCTAAAAGCAGGTCTAAATTGCCAATAAAGGCTAGGTAATTGTATCAGCATGGATCAGAAAGCATTTCTCAGGCCCGATGAAAGAGTTTGCAGGGCTGAAGAAGTGGAAATCTCCTGAGCACTCAGTCCTTGGGAAACTGACTGCCCCCCACCCCCAACCAGGTCGGGTGAAGGGAGGGATTTTCAACACAATGCAATTTCCCTCTGAAAGCCAAATGCCTCGCTCTCCCCCTCATTTTGTTCTAATTTGTTAAACTGAATTTCTCCTGAGTGGTCTGTAAGCTCAGGTTAAATCAGAGGAACTTTCTGGCTGCTTGGTTTTGAAAAGCACCAAACAGCCCCCTTCCTCGTGGCCCCTCCTAGCCCCCCCCCAGTTCCAAATTATTTAATTATTTCTCTCCCCATCCAGGTTGATGGCTCATGGCCACGAGAAAGCAAAAACGCACGGAAGGCTTGTCTTCTTAACAGCGCAGCCAGTCTTGCCCTCCACCTTAGAGTTCTATAATCACTTGACTAGCAAACACATATACAGTATAAATATTTAAGAAAAAGTAAATTCCATTAAGCTGCTGTGTGATAGATACAGTGGTACGTACTTATCTTTGAAATATTAAACTCCAGACATTTATATCCATACAAAAAAGAGTTTCCTGCCATTTGATGAGAATTATGTGCCTGGCACTAATAAAATATTAAACTCCAATTTAAAAGATAAGTATCTTATCCACTTTTTTCATAATAAAACACTTTACAGTGCTCAGGAAAGCCAATATGCATCAGAATTTCCATACAATACTGTATTTACAAACTTTCATAAAAGTTTTGTGTCTGCATTTATCAGTGACTGGTTTTACACTAGCATCCAGATTATTCTCCCTAATGACATGGTGCATTTCAATAATGCATGATGGAAGGTGTACAAACAGCCTTTGTTTTTGTGTATGGTAATTCCATATTTTTGGTTAGGGCTCTCCCTGCCAGTTAATTAAATGGAGGTGGTCACTAGGATTGCATTATCCTTTTCAGTCCCCATTATATAAATTAATGTCAAACTGATGTAATGTTTCATGTTTAAAATAACAGATACAAGTGTTAAAAATTATAGCATGCAGTTTTCCTATTTGACAATGCATTATTTTCAGCTGCAAATGTCAGTCTCTAACCCCTGCCAAGAATATTGTGGAGAGGGCAATGAGTAGTAAGTGTTAGTTATCAAATTTAGTGTCTTTTGAAATTTGCCCAGTGTTGCCAAGGTGGGGGTGGGAAGCAGTCAATGAGTGTGTGTGAATTAATGGGGGCTCCCTCTTCGGGGCCCTGTGGGATGAGGAAGGGAGCTGGAGCCCTCAGCCTTTCCCTTGCAAGGGCTGCCCAGAGCACAGTGGAGGGGCCCTGGCACAGGCCTGGGAGGGCCAGCTCGGGGCGGTGTCCCGGGCACCTCTGTACTAGGAATAGCTCAGAGACAGGACCAGCCAGAACTTTGAGACATTTTCAAATGGCCTCACCTAACGTGACCTGGACTTCATAAGCCCTGGTCTTTTCTTTGTAACATAAATCTCACCTCTGGCTTAGATGTTGTTGAGCCGGGCTTGGCTACTGACGGGACGTTCCTGACGCCCGCGACCCTTTGGTCTCCCACAGCGGAAGTCACATGCGGAAGCCTCTAGGTCCCTGCAGAGATTGGCTTTGACAAAAGGATTTCTATTAGCAGCCTTCTCCTCTTCCTTCTTTGTTTTGATAGATGTCGAGAGACAGCTCTGCCTTAAGAAATGTAATTACTCAAGAGGATGATTGGAACTAAAAAGCTAGGAGAGGTAAAGAGCGTGATGTTTGAAATAAACAGAAATCACTGCGGGGGCAAAACCCCAGTCCCTTCACGGGCAGGTTTAGGATAGAGAAGCGGAATGTACATTCCTGACCTGTGTCCCCGGGCTCAGGAGCAAGCCGCTGCTTTTAGCTTGGGCGATACTGATTCATAGGACCAGCTCAGTTTCCAATACCCACAGGTCCCAGAGCGACACTGGATACTCTGAAGCTGGGGTCCCTGGAAGAGACCTTTATTCCTAGTGAACTCCAGGCTTCCAGCAGGAAGTGTGACCCTTCAGAGGAGGGGGTGACGATGCTTGCCCTCTCTGCAGCAAGAGGTGGCCGACTTGTCCTGTGAGTATCACCAATTCAACACCTTAGAGAAAAACCCTGTCCAGTTCTGGCAGAGAGAGCAGAGGTGACTATCCACAGAAATTTTAAAATAATAAACATCCTGTAGGCCAAAAGGGCAGCAGATTTGCAAGTTGTCTATCCACTGGGTATGTGTCCCGACAAAGCAGACAAAAATGCGTTTTATTTTACCCTGAGGATAGGAGTGCAAGGGGTCATTTTTGCAGATGTGAGGGACCGTTGGTAAAAGTGACAAGTGACTCTTGTGCTGCTTGGCTGCAGACATCAGCTAATTCTTGAACAGGGGCTCTCTCCCCTTCCCTTCAGGGAGACAGCCGGGGAAGAGCTCCTTATTTCTGTAAATTACTGCAGAAACAATGGGCTGCAATTATCATCACGTTTGAAAAGCATCCACTAATTACACTCAGGATAAACTGCACTTAATACCTATGATATCTATTATGAGCAAATCAGTGTGATGCCCTAGCATGCACTGATCCCTTTATCTTCCAATATTTGGAAGAAATAATTGCTCTGTAAAGAGTTTCTTAAAAGCCTGGCCTGCTGGGCTTCCCTTCGGCAGCTGTTCCGAAGGCTGTCGTCGGAGGGGGACGCCAGGGCTCAGACTTGTTAATTTGGGGGGGGGGGGGTTGCATCGGCATCCCGCCTCAACCACGCACCACTGTGTGACCTCGGGTGAGTTTCCTGACCTCTCTGAGCCTCTGTTTCCTTCCTCATGAAATGGGGGAAAGAATGAGACTTACTTTCTGGGGTGGTTAGGAGGATTAAAGGTGTCAATGCATGAAAAGCATTTAAACTGTTGCTCTGGCGTGTGATTTAGAGGTTCTGGGAGGATTGGCTACAGCCTCTCTGGCAGGGTCACAGGGGTGATGCTGACAATGGTATCTCTGGCAGTGGGGGTGGGGGTCCGGGGTCTGGTCAGACCCTCCACAGCAGAAGCCTTGTCTCCTGGCCTCCCCGGGGAAACTCAGAAGCACATCACCTAAAAGGGGGGCTTTGAAAAGGAGACTGCACGCGAAGCAAGATATTGACGGCAACGACGCTTCAGGATCAGAAACATGGTCCTCACTTATGTATTGCTTGGCCCCCTGCAAACCACTCTGCTCCCTGCTTGCAGCCCGCTGCCTCTACCTGAGGAGGAGCCCTGCCCCCACCTCCTCTCTGACCTTTCACCTCCTCTCACCTCACAGCCAGAAGGATCTTCGACTACAACAGGCCCTGTGGTGCCTTGGATGAAAGCGGCTTCCTCCTTGCCCCAGGCTCAAGTTCAAACTCTGTGCCCCGACTCCTTTCTCCAGCCTCATCTCTACTCGCTCAGTGTATCTCTTCGTGCTCCAGCCAGGTGGAACCTTGTGTAGTTCCTGGAAAATGCCACATCTTCCCTCCGCTCTTGTCTTTGCAGGGCGTTGAGCAGGGACAGGCAGGGACTCTAGGGCTAGACCCCTCGGATGCAAATCCCTGCCCATGACTGAGAAGCTGTGTGACCTTGGGAGAGTTCCTTAACTTCTCTGAGTATCAGTTTTCCCATCAATAATCCAGAGTATCTATCTCACAGGCTTGGAATGAGGATTAGTTAGAATATAAACGATGCTAGGGGCCTTGGGTAACCTTTTTTCCTTGAGGCGTGAGCCTGAAGAAAGGGTGACTTCTGGGAAATTTGAAGATGAGTCCTCTGAGATGGGAGAGGCTGCTTGCTGTTTTCTGTCTGCGGTCTCTTGACGATTAAGGCTTGAGCTTCCTTTCCCTGGAAGTCTCTTCTATTCCCCATCCCACCCCACACACTCTAGCCGTGCGTGACTCACTATTCGGTCTCCCAGAACATGATCCTAGTAGGACCTTAAGGAGCCAGAGAAGCCCAAGGCCAAATGGGCACTTGTAATTTCCAGATCCGGCCTTTGAAGTTACTGATAGGCCATCATTGTTTTTATTCATATAACCTGGTACATGATTGCAGAATCACCTTGAGGACCATTCTAGTCTTGCTCTAATATTCTTTTTGTCTAGGAAAAAACACAAAGCAGAGAGAAGGAGTGTAGTTATCTATAATACGACTCTTAATTAAGAAAAGTTACCCAGAAGAAGAAAATGAAGAAGAAAAAGAAGGCGATGACAGAGGAGGAAGGGAAAGAAGGGGAGAGAGGGAGAGGGGATG
Source organism: Panthera onca (assembly GCF_046562875.1). NCBI lineage: Eukaryota > Metazoa > Chordata > Mammalia > Carnivora > Felidae > Panthera > Panthera onca. The sequence goes on along the minus strand of NC_138353.1, from coordinate 21,737,510 downwards.
GGAAAAGGAGGAACAGAAGAGGAGAAGGAGGGAGAGAAGGAAGGAAGGAGGAAAGGAAGGAAGGAAGGAAGGAAGGATGGAAGGAAGGAATGGAGGAAGGAAGGAAGGAAGGAAGGAAGGAAGGAAGGAAGGAAGGAAGGAAAGAAAGCTGAGAACCCTTGTCTGGCTTCCCTGGACCCAGCTCACTTTCTACCATATAACTTGAAGCTGATCTCATGGAAAATTTGATGCCTGAAATCTGAAACTATCTGTTCTGTGTGACAAGGATGGGGTGGGTGGCTTCTGTCTGCAATTTAAGGTAAAATTAACGCATATGCTTCGTCGGTATTTTCACAGTATAAGACTTCCAGCCAAATGCGAGTGTTTCCACACACTTCCTTCTTGAGAAGACAGATTTGCATATGCATTAAGGCCATTTTATCAGAATGCACACACAGAGGAATGACACATCTCATTGACAGCGCCCGGGTGACGGATAACTCCACACAAAACATACATTTGAGAGGAAAATAGGAGGAGGAATAGAATTAAGGGCCGGTGTGCGAGTGGCATCGTGTTTTGTGCGAGGAACCACAGATCGGCTTGCCTGACTCACTTCCAGGCTCTGGCTCCACAGGAGTCGTGAGTCAGGTGGTGACAGGTGCCCCCGGATCTACCTGCGCTCCCTGCCGGGGCTGCTGGGCAGCGGCATCTTTGGTGACTCGTGGCCTCATGGCGGAGGCAGTGAGCCTGTGTACCTACAGTCCCACCCCTGACCACCTTGCTTTCCTACCTCCTCCCTGGTCACCCTTGTTCAGGCGTTCTGGCCACTTCCCCCCGGTTCATGGAACTTAATGACTCTCGAAAATTGTCCAGTTCATGCACTCACTCACTCACTCACTCCTGCCTAGCTTGTTTGGGCTGCTTCACATCTGACTCTCCAGGAGCCCAGGGCCCTGTTCTGGCCACCCCCTCACTTCCCATATCCACAGCCCTCGATGGTCGTTGGACGAATGAGTGGCTGCCCCAGACTGCCCACGACGTTCTCTCCCCCTCCTCCCCCAGATGTGTCATTTGCTTCTCTGGAATTACAAGCCTCCTTGTGAAGTGTGGAGGGCATTCAATGCTTTTATCCATGCCTTTTAGGCCCCAGGAACTGTTAGGTCCGAGGTCCAGCAAAGAGGAAGATAGGTACCACCTCTGTCGTGATGGAGAGGACGGTATATAGAAGATACAGACATTCAACAGAAGATCGCACAACCATTTAATGAGAATGGTGGCGGGTAATTAAGAGGCTCATGTGAAAGCAACGTCATCAGTGTTCTGCTGAGGAGCCGCTGGATGGTTGCCAAGGCATGTCCACATCTAGCGTGCCTTCCTGCTATGCGGGCCACCCACCGCCAGGAGGCCTGGTCCCGGCTCAGTGCCTTGCAGAGTGGCCACACTCAGAGGGGCACCATGCCCTTTGGCATCCCCGAGGGCCACGGCCTCTCTCTTCTTGGAAGCTGGCACGAAGAGGAAGCCTTTCCCTGCCACCCCCTACCCCCCCCCCCCCACCACATGTATGTTCAAGTCCAAGGGTGCCTGGGACCCTCCCACTTAGGCAGCCATGATGCCACTTGGAATGCCTTCTTCTTTCGTTTGCCAAGTGAGCGATTGCCTCCAGGGATTATAGGGAACGGGGGGGGGGGGGGTGCAAAGGAGAGTCCAAGGTGTCGGATGTGGATCTGATGGTGCCAGCTCAGATAGGGCCTTCACACCCGAATCATCTGGCAAATCCAAGTTGAGAAATCAAACACAGGCACACCCAACCCTTCTCTTTTTATGAAATGTCTCTGCGATAAGTGGAGATGACAAACGTGTGCTCGGTTTTTCCAAAGGCCTGGGCGAGTCGCGGTGGCTGTCTTTCCTTTCTTGAGCGTGTGGACCTGGCTCCCAGGGGAAACCTCTCGTGCAGATTCACCTCTTAGAGTCACCCGTCACCTGAAGAGTGGCAGGAGGCTCAGCCACCTGGTCTGACCCATGTGCTAATGAAGGCGGTGGCTGAAAGCTCGTGTCAATGACAGACACCCAAGCCCACCGTTGCCGGGAAGTCAAAATTCCGCTGCAGGTAAGCCCACACGCGTACTGTCTCTAGGTACCCCCCTCTGCGGGAGCAAACGTACAGTTTGGGGCGGGAAGCACCTTAGCAAATTACAGACAATTGTCCAACTTGGCCCTATATGTAATCATATTAATCTGCATTACTTATGCAAAAGATCAAAAACTCACCCACTCTTTTTAGCTCTTTCTCGTTATGGAGGTGCAGCCAGCATCACGGGCAAAGATCCAGGTCCCTGGGACTGTTTTAAACTCTGTCCCCAGTCCCCATCCTGTTCCTCCAGCCAGCGTTCAGCTGAGGCATGTGGCTAACGGTGGAAAGACAGGAGCCATCACAGATCACCGAGGATAATTTGTGCGAGGGCAACATAGCTGAATGCAATTAACCCTATTGTCAGTGATTAAGATTCTTGCAATGACAGGTGAATCTGAAGTGCAAGGTATCAGAACTGTTTGTTGTGAAATTCCCACCTAGAACTCTATCAGTTTGCTAAGAAATTGCAGCAAACTCAAAAAAAAAAAAAATTCTTTTTATCAAGTGTCTCCCTGGGTGCTAAGTCTACACTACATTGTTGCAATATATTATTTTTTTTCTGTTGCAGACATTGGTGATGGCTCACGTCTTCACACCCTCTCTAACCTGGAAGCTTCCCTATGTCTTTAGGAGAGAATTTGTAATTGTTGGAATATTCTTGGCCATCCTTCATTTGGAATTTATGTGGTAATTTCAGCAAAACCGAGACCTTGTGCAGGAGTTTTCATCTTTTTCAAGGCTGCCTCTATTTCTTGAGATGCTGGAGGCTTTCCAATTATTCCTTCTGGTCTCTTTGGATGTGAATTGTAACAGATCAGCTGAGAGTCGCAGTTCAACATTGTTAAGCTTATCAATATAAATATAATGTTAAACCCCTTTTAGATAATTGGAGCTATGTGTGAAAATGTGACCAATTTGTGCATAAATTGGTCCTACACTTCTTCCTGGCATAGACAGAGAGAGAGGGAAAGAGAGACCAACCATATGTGAGGCTGGTTCGCTTCTTCTCGAGGACTTTTCTACACCTTGAGTCCTTGATCTGGTTTTGTGGCTGCTGACAGTCGGGAACCTGCAGAGGTTATGCAAAACCGTAAGGCCCTTGGCCCTTTTGCACCACATCCTTCCATCCTAGAGACTACAGAGTGAATATCAACAAGGCACTTACACATCGCACCAATGGTAAGTTGCAGACAGTCTTGAGATTTAACTGTCTCTGCTTGGACAGCTACCAAATTCAAACAACCAAATGGAGAGACTGACGCCCATGGAGAGGGGGAAGAGAGGGTGCTGAGGGAAATCCTGGAACTGACTCCTCTTGCTTGGAAACCTTGCTGAAACCTCGGGATCCTGGAAAGCTCACATCCTTTTTGCTGTGTGAGAATTCGCGTGGGGACGGGGGCGGGGACCAGTCCATTCCCCCAGCCCAGGGTCCTCTGTGGCCGGTCAGGAGGCAGGCACTGGGTATTCTACAACCGCCCACAGTGTTTTTGCAGCATCAGAAGGGTGTTTCTCAACAACGTTGAGCTAAGTATTATTATTCAAACTCCAGAAATAAAGAAATGGAGGTGCTCAGAAGATTCAGACTAAAAACAGAACAAAACAGAAACAGCTGTTCAAGGATCTTCAGAACAACTTCTGAAGTCCATTCCATGGTCTGCAAATTTTAAGAAGCGTGCTTCTTTGCCTGCGACAGAGCTGTGACGGGAGTGTAAGGCTGAAAGAGCATGCGGGGTCGCTTGAACATCCTTCTCCTTCCCGCTTCTCGGGCTCACTCAGAGAACACGGTGGCTCGCCCTTTGAGCCCCACACAGGTTTGACTTGTGACTTCAGGGGGCTCAGAGTGGGAAGGTGTAGAACAGCTTCCCCAAACCAAACAGGGTCCCAGAGACCCCTCTCCCTGGGACGAGTTGTGTTGCTGAGAAAACCAAAGACGACCTTTTAAACTTGCGGTCACGGTTCCAAATGGACCGCAAGGTTTCCTGGTCATGAGCGTTCCTGAGGCACCTCGCCTCTCCCCTCCAGCCTGGGGGCGAGGGCGCACAGCAAGAGCTTTCTTGGACATCAAATGCTCTGTTAAAGCAGAAAGATGGGTGAGGCAGACATGAATCAGAAAACATATGGATCCAATTTGGGTTTAAAAATTAATGGGAAAACACATTCTCCTCAAACTCAAAACAATGAAAAATATTTCTTAAGCAGGCAAAAAATCCAAAATACAGCTGGGTTTGCCCAGCTCCGCACAGATTCCTTGCCGCCCCGGTCTCCTACTTTGATTTTCAAAACGAGCAAGAAGAGCGGAAGGATGCGTGGAATAAATCAGGGCAGCACGAGGTAGGTGTCGGCTTCCAGCAGGAGGGGCCGCCGGGAGCAGGTCCTGAGAAGACGTGGCCAATGGACAGGACAGGTGCCCAGAAGGGAAGGGTGAAGAGCCACGGATGTGTCTGGGACAGGGACATAATAATCTCATAAAATCTCCAATGAGCTCATGAAAAGGCAAGGGAAACAGAAAGCAAAGGGGAGTTCATCTTCTGTCACCCCCTGGGTGTGACCTCGCCGTAGGAGAAGGATCCTGTCGGGCACAGTCCCCTTGGTAAACCCGTCCGTTCTCCTTCCCACCCTCACACAACCAGAAGCCCGGGTGACTTTTCCAAACCTGGTTCGTTCCCTGGTGGCCCAGCCAGGCCTCCTGAAGAAACCAAGGATGAGGAATTTGTTGATGAAAGTGACCGGCTGTGGGAGGGGAAGTCTGGATCGTCACCCTCCGTGGCAGACCAGAGCCTGTAAATTGCCCACTCCCTTCCTCGATTTTGCCGGTCAACAATCATTCCTGGACTTCATCCTCCCCAATCCCCTGGACCACCTCCCCATCTTGGCCTTCCTTCTCAGCAGGTGGCCTTGCCTTTTACTTTAAAGATAAAACACAAGCTGCCAGCTGACACACACCTGAACCTGTCACCACACCTGTCATTTTGTTCGCATCAAAACCCATCCGTTTTTGTTCCTTCCCACGTCAGGGAAGAGAGAGTCCCTCTGTCCATGCTAATTCCTCCAGCCATATGCCTGTCCCGTCCCTTTGCCTCCCCCCCCGGGGGCCCTGAGAAGCTGCAACCTCTGCTCCTTCGGAGACTGTTCTCTTCCTTGTGGTGTGTTTTCAGCACAGCGTTTAAACACTCCATCTCAGAGCCAGACCGCCTGGTGTGGTAACCTTGGGGTGGCACCCAGCTTCCCCGTCCCTGGCGTCCCCATCTGCGAAGTGGAGACAATAAGAACTCCTACCTAATGTGCTTGTTTTGAAGACGAAAAGAGTTAATACGTATAAAACACTTGTAACAGCGGCTAGCGCATCGTATGCATAACATAAAGGTACGTTACCCTGCTTGCTTTCTGCCAAGATTTAAATGTGCTCAGGCCTCTCATAGTAAAGAAGAAATTCTTTCTCAAGCTCACATCCACCTGCAACTACTGTCCTTTCCAAGTTCACCCTTGCCTTTAGATCTCTTGGGCGGGAGAGCTATGAACACCTGTTGCTTCCCGCCTTGAGTCCATGGTAGTCCAAGTCTCCCTGCCTTTCTTCCAGTGAAACTTTGGGCCAGGCCATTAAATCCGTTTGTCTCATGCCACCGTATCTCTAGGACCCTTGGCGCTGGTGACCCGTGCCCCTGCTTGCCCACTCCAGCCCGGTCCTCTCCCCTGAGCACCCCCTGGACAAGGACCTTCAGATGCCTCACCAGCATCCAACTCTGCCCTTCTCTGTTGTCTCCAACATATCCATGGGTGGGGGTGGGAGGGTTGTCACTGAGCACCCTGCGGTTTAAACCAACGGCCTAGGGGTCATTCTTAAGCATCTCCTGTCTCTTACGTTGATCTTATTTCCTACCTGCCAGTCGGAGTCCTGGGCATCTCTCCAGATCCATCACCAACTCGCCAATTCAGCCCTCTATTACTCTGCCCCTGGATTACTGCAATTGCCCATCAAGTGTCCTGAGGCGTCCAGCCATTCTCCCCTCTCATCTGTCCTCCACACTCCAGTAGGGAGTGTCCTTCAGGTATCACTGCCACTATCCCGTCCCAGTCCCCACTGAACACTCAGTGATGGTTTACCATTGCCCCGAGGATGAGGCCCAAACCCCTTACCCTGCTTTTCAAAGACCTTGACTTGTTGACGACTACGAAAATTGCCAGTGAGAGGTCTCTATTTCTCTCTGTATCCTCTATGTTCCAGCCACACAGATTTAGTGGACGTTTGTAATGTACAGCTTTCCGGCAACTGAGCAGTTTGATTTGGGAAGTCCCCCGATGTGAATCTTCACCCCAAGGGATAGTTCCGTTCCCCGCTCACTGGCACCTTACATGAGATCATGTGGCTCAGACTTGCCAGTCAGGTGCTCAGTGATGGTGGCACCAGGAGGGTAGGCTCGACTGTGTTCCTGGCAGTCCAGCTTCCTTTGATTTCTGCATGATTCCTCAGCCTTCCTTTCCTTCCATAAGCTGTCGATAGGCTTCCGATTGACTCCTTTTCCTTTGAAGGTATGCGGCGTCAGTGCCTAGCGTTCATAATCGAGAACTCTTGGTGGTTACGTGGAATTTCTCGCAGACCCGCAGACACACAAGGCTTGTGAATTTCCCCTGTATGTGCTTCACTTGGCCCACTCCTCCTCATTCTGAAAACCTGGATTTACAGCTGCCTTCTTTGTCTGGAACCCCACCCAGCCTTCCTCACCTAGACTAGGTTAGATGCCCCTGCAGAATGTCTCTGTAGCTCCCTCCTCTCCCTATCATGGCACTTATCACCCTTACACGTGAATGCCTGCTACGTTGTCTTCACCACTGGATGCGAGATGTTCAGGCACCTCATCTGCCTTGTTTACACTTGACTTCCCAAGGCCCAGTACCCGGCATAGCATCTGTCACAGAGCAGCTCTCACTAAATGTTGGAGACGTGAATGGATGTGTTGCAGCCCCGTCCCGGTGCCTGGAGTAGTGGTTACTAACTCACAGGTCCTGGAAGTCCTAGGCTCCTGATACTCTGCTGGGAATAACTTGCCTATGTCATCTCCAGGCCCCACGCTTTAGATCTCGCTCCCCATTCTTTGTAGAAACCCCCGACAACGGGCACACACACAGACCTGGATCCTTCCTGGCGCAAGCCAATCTGTGGCGTGTCATTTTGTGGCGTTCGTGGAAACTGTGCCATAGAAGTACTTGACCAAGAACTGGCTAGAGTGAAGCACCCTGCCAGGGGCACCGGAAGAAGCGCCCTGCAGAAGTGGTAGCAACAAGATAGTAGAAAAAGAACAAACACGAGAAGGCGTTAGCCTTTTCCAAGAGAATATTAGCTCTTGCTTACTACATGGTGAGTACTGAGTATATATTTGTGGATTGATTGATTGAATGTATATTACTTAAAGTAAAGCAACAGAAAACACACGCAATCACCTTCACGATAAGTCAAGGATAGGAAATTCATAAAAGGTTCCATAGAATAGAACATATGCATGGCATAGGATTGCCCAGCACCTATTAGTATTGACTGGAGATGAGAAAAAAATATGATCGTCATGACTTTATTTAGATAACACCAGAAATATTTAATATAAGGACTTTCGTGATGCCGTTTACACACTTGCTCTTCCAATTCCCTTTTCCTTACAATATCTTATTTGATGGCTTGTGAATTCTCATGATTTGGAGTTCATGTTTCAGAAGTATAATCCCCGGGGGGAAGGAATGTACTAGTGTCCTTATCCACCTCTATCCATGGCTCTTCTTCACAAAAACACCCTCTGCTATTCCTTCTGGTCCATTCTTTTTTTATTGCCTTCCCTGCTGCTCTACCCAACTCTTATGGCAAGGCCTCTTTCAAGTATGACCTCCTCTGAGAAATCTCTCTGGATTATCCCAGCCCATCCTCTCTTGCCTTTCCCTGAGCACCTCCAGGACCCGATTCTCTATTGACTGCTTATGCTGTGTGGTTGTGTCATTTATGAGTTAAGTCCAACAAAGACAAAACTAAGTCTGAGACAAAATGAACCGTCTGTTTATTCATAACCATACAGCAAGGGAACCCATCTGTGTCACTTTCGTGGGCAAGGTTTCAAGGGCGTTAGAAAGGAGTACGTTTCATAGAGTAAAAAGGGGAAATATGGAGACGGTCTCTGATTGGCAAACACCCTGTTAGGATGGGGTTTGGGAAGCTGGGGAGACTTTCTAATTGGTCTTTGGATCCAACTGTGGGTTGGCTGCAGTTTGGGGACTTTTCAAGAGTGGAAGGATTGTTCAATGTTGGGATGGAGGGTTTTCTGTGCCCGGCCATTTCCTGGAACTGGTGGGGGCGGGACTGCTGGCTGCCATGGCCGGCAGTCTCTCAAGTCTGATAGCACAGCTTATGGGCCGCCACGAGGCAGAAATCATGTCTCACACATTCCTTGTATGTGCTTCACTTCTTGGCTTACCGCCAGCATTCAGCCCTACTTCCAGATTTAACGTGAAGACTTGTTGAATTGGCTTTGGGGACGGAATGGTACTGTATGGCTACATACTCCCTAGTATATTTGCGTGTGCATGTGCGTCTGAGTGTGAGTGTGTATACGTGTGTGTGTTCTCGTATCTGGAAAATGTGTAGGTTGACATGAGGAAGGGGCATGAATTGATATGTCCTGTACATCACTGTTCTTAGTATTCCCCCATCAAAGAAATCCATTGCCGAACGTGTGCGTGTGCCCAGTGTCTAGCTGATTTTGAGGTGTCTGGCCAAGTACTGAGGCATTGGGAAGGTGGCAGTCAGGAGACAGGTGATGTCCTATTGAGGACTGTCCCGGAAGTACTCTCCCCAAGGTACAACTGAGCTGCGTCGGCTGCATTTCTAAATAAGCCAGCCAGTGTTCAACAGGATGGAGATGCTCTGACAGGCACAGGAGTTGCCCTGCAGCCTTGGGTACCCAGAAATCATACATAGAGAGGACATATTGCTACAGCGCTGCCTGTGTGAATGAAACTGGAGACTTCACCATGGAATCATGGAGACTAACGTGTTCCATTGGAAACACTAGCATGAGGCAGAACCCAGGGGTCAAAACCCATAGGAACTAAGACAACTTTTGGACAACTCGGTCATAATGAGCCTCTGTGGGCTGATGGGTTGAATGAATGCATGTTCTTAAAGGTGAGGGCCAGGGCACTGCTTCCTACAGCTCTTGTCTACTGTTGCTGGGGCCATCATGCATTTTGACCACACTCTGGGCATGTGGAGTGAAGACAGCAGACGGGTGAGCGGTGACGAGCAGCATCTGGTGAGGTTGAGTATCTTCCGGACTCAGGCCATGGGACCCAGCCTGGTGAGATGGGGGACTAGGGTGCTGAGGGGCAAGACAACACGGAACATAGCTAAACTATTCTGCCCTTTCATGGCCACTGAGGGTGGATGGCTTTGACATTGGCTGTTCCTGCAGAGAGAATCCCTGTCCGGCCCAAGTCATGCCAGTTGCTGGCTATGACTTTGCATCTCTCTGTTGATTTTTTTTTTCTTCTCAAAATTAGATGACAGAGTCATTGTGCCCTTGGAGCTTCCATGGCATAAATGCATTGGTCAGTCTTTTGATAAATAGACTTTGAAATGCTCTACATATGCCTACAACAAGCTTTTATCCATTTGGCTAATTTTATTCTTTGTAAGCCACAAAAGACAGGGGAAAATGGCCCTGTGATTAGATCTGGTTCTGAGACTGGGAGAAGAAAGTGGAATCTGAGCCTCCCTGCAACACGTGAGCAAAGCATCCTTTGTACGAAAGGTGGAATCAGAGAACCAGGGAATCTGGGGACTTGGGAGGGAGTGTTGAGGCCCTGCAGCCCTGACACTCTCAACACTAACCCTCCAGTCGGGCTCAGAATCACTTGGGTTGGAGGTGGGTGGGGGACAGTGGTGCTCTCACAATTCGGGGTTCAAATGTAATCTCCGCCAGTGCTCTGTGCCTCTGTTGCTTTTCATACAAAAGGTGGGAAAATAGTATGTATCTCACAGGGTTGTTATGGCTAGTACATGTGGTCACCCTATAGTGTTTCCAGAGCAGGATCTAATAATAAATGTCAATCATGTCGAAGTTCAGAGTGAGGAACAAGGATAAGCTGGCAAACCACCAATTCAAGCCAGCCGATCTCCCAGCTCAGCAGTGACTTCCTCGGTGTCCCTAAGGGTGTCACTTTGTTCTTTCCCCCTCTGGAAAGCCTGGCTGTTGGAGGCTGTGTCTTGATTTTACGGAGCTCTGCCTCGGGACACTGTTGCCCTCTCACCCTGGCCCTGCTCTCATGACCTCTCAGGCTGCACACGTGTTTTGAGGAACTATGACACGAAAACAAACATGGTGGTTTCATTAGATGAGCTGTGCCAGCATTTCACCCAATGTGAAATTTCTCAGCCCACTTCCACCTTGCTGAGTTAAAGCATCCTCCCTGAACACAGGACACACAGCTGGGCACCAAGAGGGAAGCAGCAAGCGATATAGCCACGAACAGGTCTAAAGCAGGGGTCCCTATGGTGACGGTGCTGGGGAAAGGGCTAAAGGTGAAGTCCTTGCACGTATTGGGTGTAAATTGGTGAGATTGCATCAGGGGGCCTCCGTGCTCATCGGGGCCCCACATCTCCGTACCTTGTCCTGCTGTTACCATCTTGAAATTCTTAACAACCTTCGAACAAAGCGTTCTGCATTTGCCTTTTGCACTGAGATCTACAACTTATGTGGCTGGTCTCGGACTGAATTGAAATGTACGTGACCCACTGACACCAACATTCTCCTGTTGCATTACTTCCTCCCTCCGGCTGCTGACACTGTGGGCCTCCCCTGACTCTGGGGACAAGTTCACAAGGACACCGGAGCACCTCCACAAAACCTGCCCTGGGCCCTCATTGTCCAAGGATATGCCATTTTGCTGCATTTGCCCCAAAGGTGCACAGGAAAGCCTCACACTCCCCCGTGCGGGCGTGGACACACATGCACACACTTAGACACACCCCCAAATTAAAGGGTCCCTTGCTGCAGTCCGTATTTCAGCCAGGAGAAGACTCAGCTTTTCCTGTGTCCTCAGCCGCCCTGAGAGGTTCAGGAAGCTTTGTTCTGCTCCTTTGGAGAAAGACGAGGATGAGTCGGCTGTTTGCCCCAGGCCCCGCCTCCCTGAAGTCTAGTTCAGCCTGGCTACCGAGATGCAGGGTCAGGAGGCACGTTGGTGATTTTGATCCCTGTTCATGTGAATTGTCACGTCGGCCTTCTCTTCGCTCTCAGGGGGCAGATAAGGCATTTTTGTACAATTCATGCAAGAAGACACCGGCGCCGAGGGTCTGAAAACAACTGATTGTTTGCTCTTCCCAAAGGCTCTGCTTAGCTGAAGTTTGGCGGGGGGGAAGGAGCAGACATCCCACCCACAGTCTATCAAACTTGTCATTTCAACGCCACCCTCAGCAGGAATGCTGTGCCGGCACAGCCACCTTTGGATGAAATCTACCCCCCGCCCCCGATTTTAAGTAGACGTGGGCACACTATAAGGTGGTGGGGGTGGGGCGGGGGGGGGGAGCGGTTTCCTGGGAAAGACCAGAAGCACTTTGCTCCTTGCCAGGAATCTCTACTGGAACATGAAGGAGAAATGGATTCTGAAAACATCCTTGGATCTGGATGACTGGGTTCCACACTCCTTCTCCAGCTGTGTCAGCTCCTTCCTGACAAGCACACTCTCTGAGATCCTTAGATTATTAACACCAACCAAAACAGCCACCTGTGGGGACCAGAGGCGATGCAGCGGGCAGCAGAATTTCATTCAGGTAGGGCTGTAAGGGGAGGCCGGAGAAAACGCTCCAGGTTAAGTCTTTCATTGTGCAGGCTGCAGCCCAGGGAGGAGGAGGAATGATGCACTCTTGAGAAAGACTCTTTGGAAACTGTACCACCCCTCAAGCCCTGACTTCTAACCCGAGGCCCTGTGGGTTGGACCAGGGTCATACCCCTAACTCTAGTGGGCCAGCCACACTCTGTCTCCTACAAATAAAATCTGGAATCTGAGGTTCTAGTTGACTGGCAGGGGCCCTGGAGCTCTGGGACCACCTAGTGTGTGGTCGGACTCTCTTCCACAGTATGGATACTGAAGGAAGCAAAACCCACTAGTGAGAGAAGAGAGAAGCTGAAAGGGGACTGGTAAGACCTAGAGGGGCAGAGAGCTCTCCTGCCCTCATGGTCCCTTCTGCTCTTGAGCGTCTCCTTCCATGGGACAATGCCCAGCATTGACCACACCCCAGACCACCTGGGCACAGTGCGCTTGGCACAACCTTGGGGCTCCTGGGCGGTGACTACAGTGAGCCACCTGCTCTGGGCTTCCCAGGCCTCTGCTGCATCTCTCCTGACTCTTGAGTATTGTTCTGACTCAGGCATCCAATGCACACCCTGGCCTTACCTTACACTGCAAATTACTCACCTAGCCGTTCCGTGCACTGAATCTCCCAAAATTATTTTGGAGAGTCAATATGAATGCAACACAAAGTACAAAACATTCAATATTAACACCCTTGTCCCTAACAGAGACGTGGCCTCTTCACTGAATATAGGATTGTACCATCCCCCTTTACCAGGGGCCACTCTCTGCCCATTATCCGGTCATGTAAAGGGCCATGGTTGAACCTTCTTCCCTGCTGTCTGGTATCCCATCACCCCAGCTCTCCAGAGTCTCATCTGCCACACCGAGTTTTTGAGAAAAACTTGGACTCCAAGGGCAGTGCCCTTTCAGAGAGGAATCCATCAGGTGGGGGAGGCTCAGGCTGTTTTTGACCCAACTTCTCTGGTTGTGATGCAGTCAAAGCTGGACTTCAAGCATTCGGCCCCTCCAGGATGCTGCTAGGGGGCCCCAGGCAGAAGCCTAGTGCCCCACCATAACTAACCTGCTGCCTGGCACCCAGCAGGTAGATACTTTTGCCATGTTCAGATGCACTTGTTTTGATAGCTTGAATGGGGCTATAGCATAACAGAAGTTTTGCCCATTTCAAATGGACAGTTAGTTCCATGAGTTTTTGTTGGTCGACCACCCCAACAATGAAGACTTTTAAAGCTCCATCATCCACCCCCTCCGGGGCCCCTTGGTGGCTCAGTGGGTTCAGCATCCAACTCTTGGTTTCAGCTCAGATCACCATCTTGTGGTTTTGTGGGTTCGAGCCCCACAGAGTATTATTCCACTGTATGGACATACCATGATTCGTTTATCCACTTACAAGGTGACGGATCAGGGTTCCTTCCAGGATTCGGCTCTTACGAATAAAGCTACTGAGAACACTTGTGTCCCTGTCTGTGCATGGTGATATGTTCTCATTTCTCTTGGGGGAATAAATGTCCAGGAGTGGATTGTTGGGTCATAAGGTATATGCATATTTCATTTTATAAGAAAACTGACAAATTATTTTCCAAGTGATTGAGCCATTTTGCATGCCCACCTTTAATGTGTAAGACTGAGTTTTCTCAAGTTCTGCTAACGTTTGATGTTATTGGTCTCTGTGTGCTACCTGTTTTTGTGGTTATGTGTCTCTTTTTAAACTTGTACTACCCACATGACCAATGCCCTCGAGCGTCTTTTCATAGGCCTCATTGCTTTCCCCAAATTCTCTTTGTGGAAGTGTCTGTTGACATCGTTTGCCCATCTTTTAGTTGGGCCTTATGCTTTCTTATTATTCAGCTGTGAGAATTATTTATATGTTCTTTCCTTTTTATTTTCTTGGTGGTGTTTTTCAATGAGCAAAAGTTTCTAATTTTGATGAAGTCTCTTTCTTTCTTTCCTGGTTTTTGCCTTTGGTATCTTAAGAAATTTTTGCCTAGCCCAAAGTCACAATTTTTTTTTCCTTTTTGTTTTAGAAGCTTTATAGTTTTAGCTCTTACATTTAGGTCTATCATCCATTTTGAATTACTTTTTGTGTACAATATACAGGTAAGTTTCATCCCCCCCACCCCCAGTGTCTGTGGAGTCATGTCAGCACTACTTATGAAGAGAGTATCATTCCCCCATTGAATTACCTTGACCCCTCTGCCCTGGTAAGTAAACCTTCACTGGTAGTTCGTTAAGGCAATCCCCAAAGACCATTTTCTCCAGTTTCACGGGTACCTGGAAAGGACAAAAAAAAAGCCACCCTTCTGCAGTGCCTTTGACTGGGGCCTCAGGCTGCAAATAGTCAAGAGTGCCTTTGCCAGTAATGCTGCTTCCCATGGTATGATACCTTCTTATAATACAGTATAAATGTCCCCCCCCTTCCTTCCTTCTTTTTCCTCCCGAGGGACCTTGCAGGAGACCAGGTGTCAAATACCAAAGCTAGAAGGAACCAGTAATATAATGAAGCACAAACTTCTCATTTGTAAAATCAAGGAAGAGAGACCCAGAAAGGTTAAGCAACTTGGCTGATCTCACACAGCGAGGAAATGGCGGATCCCAGGCTTGCAGTTGCCTGCTGGTGTCTGATGCTCCTCTTCCAGACCACATCCTCCCTCCTAGCGACTCCGCTGAATACCAGTGGCTGCCACTCATTGGAACTTTACAAAACCATCTGAAGAGGCAGTGTTCTCAAGCAGAGTTTGACGTAGTCTGACTGTGGATGGCAAAGTGGCGGGGGGCTGTAAATGGCACCAACCCCTTTCCATAGAGGTCATGTGAAACAGCTCAGTTGCCCGCTAATTGCTCTCACACTGTCACATATCTCGGCCCTTGGGGGAGTTCTTATCATCCAGACCTCCACCAGCTCTGGACCCCTCCCTGCTCCTTCCTATGTGACTGATACATGGCCACCCTCGGTTGCAGATGGTGTAGCCTTTGGGGACATATGACAGCAGCAGTGGGAGTAGACACAGTCCCTACCACATGACTTCAACGTCCTCTCGATCTCGATTGGAAGCCCCAGTGTAAGCCTGGGCTGGTGCAGCCACTCAGGTTGGCAGGGGCGGTACACCAAGGGAGGGTGCAGCCCAGCATCACAGTATTTGGAACATCAGCCCTGGCACTGACACCATAGCCCATCGTGTCTAACCCCATCCTTTGCAGATGGGGAAACAGAGTCCTCGAGAGGCGATGATGTGTTCCCAACACCATATAGCAAAGGTGCACAGCATGCTCTTAAATGTACAGAAATTCAACTGTCTACACCCTTAGTTCTTTTACTGCGTTCGATGAGACTTGAAATAAAAAGAATATTTTTATTTGTACTCTGTTACATACTTTACCATCACGTTGGCATTTACACACGGCAATTACTGGATAGTGGTACCTACAGAAATGCATGAATGCTGTGCTGTGTGGATGACTTATAGTATATGCAGCCAAAATAACCCTTGAAACGTGGTTTTCATCTTACCTTGCGTCTTAGAACCCAGCCTGCTGTGAAGGATATGACACTATGTGCAGCTGTTTAACTTGGGGGGAGGGATGTGAACCCTGACTCCCAATTAAACACTCTTTTCCCAGAGCCCAGCTGCCTCTGTCTTCCAGTGAAATGTCCAGTTTTTGTCTGGTTGCCCCTCCCTGAGGCAAAAAATGGAGGGGGCTGGGGGGGGGGGGTAGGCCTCGGGATGCTGGTTTCTCCAGGAAGTTTGCTGGTAGGGGAAAACGTAAGTAGCAAATGTCCATGAAACGGGAGTTTCTAATGGACCCGACAACGGGGTCTAATTTGCAAAGCACTGCCCCCCACCAGACTCCCAGCCCACCCTCGCTGCAGCGACGCTTCCTGGGGCTGAGAGCAGCCTGTGCCCTATCCCTTTAATGCTGGGTCTTCATCTGGGTTCTTCGTTTCTCTGGGAAGTGACTGTGTACAGGGAGAGTGTAATTGGCAGGCTGTGACACTCCTGTCTGCAAGTGTCTCTCTAAGTGGAGCGCATCTCAGCCTTTATCTGGTGATGGCTGCTACCTGAGAAAGGCCCTGGGCCATCTCAAAGGGCTTGTAGCAGCTAATTGTGCCTGTTAGGACCAGCAATTAGCTGGGAACTATGGACTTCGAAGCTCCAACACCCACCAGCTCTCAGCTCGTTCCTCTCCCTTTCACTTAACTAGCAGAGCCTAATAGAGGCGGTGAAGGACAGGCAGGTGAGGCACAGTCACAGCAAGGGAGGCGGGGGGCTCGCCGGGTCTTCGTCGCCAGTGCCCCCTCTGAGTCCTGCACGACGCCCCCGCGGGGAAGATCCGGTGGAAAGAGGCAGGCGCCCGACGCTGATCTCACGCCATAAATACTCCCTGTTTATTGCAGGACCAGGGATGCAGGCTTATTAATTGGTATTGGGAGTCATGCTGCCCCTGTTTGTACAGTTTAAGCGTGAGTTGGAAGATGACAATAAAAAACTAATTAGGCACAGGTCATAAAGGAGATCACACATGCGTGGTATCTGCTGGTTACTATGGGCACACGGTGGTTTCGGTGGAAACGTGAGGCAGAACATCGGAAAATTAAGACAATAAATCAGTTTCATTGAATAAAAGCCATGCATTTACCCATTAATTAAGGATAATAGTATCCTATAAGCTTTTGTGTACCATAGGTAATTTGTTATACTTTACCATAATAATATACATTGAAGATTAAAAATTCAGCCCACCTTCCAGGTAATGGATGAACACGCTCTCCTCTAGTTCTAGAAAAAACTAAGAGCATGAGCCCAGTCCTGCATTCAGGCTCACGTGAGCCGTTTTGGTTCAGTGGCTCAGGTCTGATTATTAGGGGTTCCTCCCTGCTGGTCAAGTGCATCTTTGTCCCAGGAACAGGGACATAGCCTGGTGTAGTGACATTTGTGTTTCACTTTTTAGCCACACCATCCTGTCCCCTTCTTACAAGGTGGCACCCTGATTTTCTGGAAAGGATTTGCTTCTCTTCGGTTGTTTCCAGTCTTGATGGGGCCGTCAATCAAGGTGCCCAAGGTGGGGATATAACAAAGGCCCAGCCACGGAAGCTCACTGTCCCAGGACTTGGGCTCAGTGAGCAGAGGGGTTCAAGGACAGAGACAGGAGTGTCAGTGAGGTTCTGCCTGGAGAGCTCTAAGACTTCCCTCGGTCACCCTTTGTGGTACACAGAATAATGTCCCCTCCCCACAGACATTTACATCCTAACCTCTAGAACCTTTCAATATATTACTTTACACGGCAAAGAGCCTTCGTAGTTGTGCAGAAGGGTACAGACTTAGATAGGAAGATTAGCCTGGATGGTCCCATGGTCCTAATATAATCACATTTGTCCTTAAAAGAGGAGCACCGTTCCCAGCTGGGTCAGAAAAAGAGGTGACAAGAAAAGAGGGGCCGGAAATGGAACATGAAAATGACTCGGCCTCCATTTTTTTAATCAATCCTGAAGCAGAAGGAAGGGGCCATGAGCCAAGGAATGTGCAAAACACTAGAAGCTACAAAAGGGAATAAAATGTATTATCTGTTCCCTGGAGCCTCCAGAAGGGGACCTGGCCCCAGTGACACTGTGGTTTTCACCCAGTGAGATCTGTGCCAGACCTATAGTACTGTCAGAGCATGAATTTGTTTCATTTAAGCCACTGGATTTGTTGCTTTTTGTTACAGCAGCAATAGAAGACCAATATGCCCTTTGAACCTATGCCCTCAGTCTTCCCAGAGTGTGTTTCTGCTGCTTGTAACTAGCCTGAGAGAACTGGAAAAAGACTCCCAGCAAATACTGATGGGCCATCTGCATAACCCTCAGCTCACAGAAGGCTTGCTAGAAATGAAAGACACTACCTACTCTGTTTCTGGTGCCAAACCACCCCCTGGACTGACCATGGGCACATCCATGATCGACACTGGGCAGGCTTCCCCTCCCGCTGCCTCCTCCCCGTCTCATCTCTCTTTGTTCTTTAGTTTTCAAAACATGAATGCCCAGATCCCCCAACCATTGGCACCCCAAAATTTCATTCACTTGTTCTGAGAAGGGGCACAGATGTGATTTTTTTTTTCCCTCACCTGAGGATTCTGATTCTTGGGGAAAATCACTGGTCTAATTCAAGGCCATTGTGTCTTGATAAAGTAATTGAGACTTAATGAATGTAAGCATCCTGTCTGCTGGTCACACAGCTGAACAGAGACAGAAGAACCCCAGGATCTCAGCTCCACATTCAGTGCTTGTCTCGTGAGCAGGAGCTGCTGTGAACTAAGGCACTGGAGAATTCACTGGGCCTTCCATGATCTTTCCATCTGGCAAGTCTTGTCTTTTAATTGGAGCATCTCACCCATTTACATTTTAATGTAATTATGTGATCTTTGGATTCAACTCTACCATCATACCAGGCGCTTTCGATTGGACTCACCCAACTCTCCCTTCCTTTTCTTATCATTGGGTTGAACATTTTATGAATCCTTCCAGGGTTTCCTTTATTTCCTTGGAAGGTATACACTTGTTTACTATTCTTTTTTGGTTACCCTACCGCAATAGTTTTCAACTAGGGAGATTTCCTCCACCCCAAGGGATGTTTTGCCATGTCTGGACCCAAGTTTGGATGTCACAGTGGTGGCAGCAAGGGTTGAGGAGGGTATTGTGTATTGGGATTCTAGATATAGCTAGAGAGTTATTTATTATAAGATATTGCCTCACACAATTATGGAGGTTAAGAAGTCCTACGATCTGCCATCTGCAAACTGCAGACCTGGAAAGCTGATGCTGTACTTTGACGGTGCCGATCCCACTGTGGGCCTGAAGACCTGAGAACCAGGAGTGAGCATCACAGGCAGGAGAAGACGGATGTCCCAGCTCAATCAGTCATGCAGAGAGTAGGGGAATCCCTCCTCCTCTACCTTGTTGTTCCGCTCAGGCCCTCAAAGGATTGGATAAGGCCCACCCCCACTGGGAATAGCAATTTATTGTATTTAGTTTACTGATTCAAGTGCTAATCTCTTCTGGAAACACTCTCGGAAGCATACCCAGAAAGTAAGCTTAACCAGATATCTGAGAATCGTATGATCCAGTCCAGTGGACACGTAAAGTTAACTATCACAAGTTGCTAATGGTAACTGGTTCATAGAAGCCAGACATGCTGCTCAACATCCTACAGTGCACAGAAAATTCTCCCACAATAAAGAACATATGGTCCCAAATGTCAATATGCCAAGATTGAGAAACCCTGCCCTAGAAATGACAACTTTCATCCTTGACTTATTAAAATCTAATGTCAATTTGGCAACTTCACATGCTTTCCAGAAAATGCAATGGAATATTGTAACTTCTTTGCCCAGTTTCAATTCGTAGGCTGTTGGTATGGGGCACTCTTCATACACTTTTAAATACCACAAAATATCATTTTTATTGTTTGATACAGTTAGTTCTTTATTTAGGCTTGCCCAGACTCTCCATTCCTTCCTGCATCTCTGACCTTCCATCTGGAATCCTTTTTCTTCTAACCTAAAGAGCTCCCTTTACTATTTCTTATAATGCAGATCTTCCAGTAATAAGTTCACTTAGTCTGAAAATGTCTTTATTGCACTTTGTTTTTGTTTTTCTGGTACTAGTATGTTTATCAATGTCTACATGTAGAAAACGTGGCTCTCAAAAGTAAAAGCCAGCATCCTTCTGTATAGCCACAATACCATTATTACCTGTAAGAGAATTAATATGGCTATAATGATTTCTACAGTAGCGCTAATATTCAAATTTCCATATTCAAATTTCAAACTTGCCCCCAAGATGGCTGGATCCTTTCATAAGAATCCATTCACCTGGTTGTTGTCTCTCTGTAGCCTTTTAGCCCAGAATATTGTTAATTTATTTTGTAAATTATTGTTGTTATTTTAGGTCTTTCACAACTGTGTTGTTTTTGAAGAACCAGGCCAGATGTCTGGTAGAACACTTCACATGCTGGATTATCTTGATTATTTCTTCATGGTTTGATTTAGGTTCAACGTTTTGGCAAAAGTATCCCATGGAGGATGTACATTTTTCTTATGGCCACATACCAGGAGGCACATAGTGTTAGCCTGTCCTACTGGTGACATGGCTAAGGGGGTGACTGCCAAGTCTTCATAGTGTAAAGATTTGTGTTTGGTGGTTAGTTGGCTATAAGAGACAAATGTATATTTCCCTTTGTAATCAGCAGAGTAGCTCCCACTTTGCGACTATGACACATCATCATCCCTAGCAACATTTCACTTAGGTGCTTACCATCCACTGATAGTTCTTGTCGGTAACAATTATTGCACTGGGGTTTGCAAAATTGTCTTCTCATTTTATAATCCCTTCTGTTTGATTAGTTGGCACTCCATTGAAAAGAGTTTTGAGCATTATCTTGCTTTTTGGGACAACAGAGAATTCCAGGCCCCCTTTGTACTTTGTCGCAGATCTGTAATAAGCTACTTTGCAGAGGATCCTTGGTTTTCTTCAGTGGGAAATGGTACTTAGAAACCAAGATCTGGGCTGTAGGTGTGCTTCTCACTAACTGGTTGTTACTGCTTCTGATCCCTTCTAGGGAAAATAATCAGGAAATGAATTTGTTTCCTTAAACTTCTGAGTTCACATTGGTAACCTCCAGCTCGATAGGAAGTTGATTTCCTATTTACATTTTCCTTCTCCCACAAAGAGAACTCTCATATGCAGCAACACATTTATACATGTTCATAATTCTGTAATGCACAAAATATTTTCAGAATTGGATACTAATACCACTCCCATCTACAAACCTCGTAAATAAGGATCAATATTCCTTTGCAAGTTTTTAGAAATATATATTTTGACTTTAGAATATATCCCTGTAGGAAAGCATGATTAGAGTCCTGTGCTCAAAAATTACTTGAATTAACGTTTTTGTCGCCATGGTTATGTTGGCAATGTTATCATTTGGAAGTACAATATGATTAATTTGCTCCTGTGTATACACATTTTTACATTTGGTTTTTGTCCTTTCTGATGCCTTTTTATTTTACATACATAAAATATTTACAAAATTCGAAATTTTCAAAATTCAAAACTATGTAAAAAGATAATCTCAAGGAATCTCCCTCACATATGTATCAGCCCATCTCACTCCTACCCATCTT
The DNA here is from genome assembly GCF_046562875.1 of Panthera onca. NCBI lineage: Eukaryota > Metazoa > Chordata > Mammalia > Carnivora > Felidae > Panthera > Panthera onca. Next base: position 21,716,392 of record NC_138353.1, on the reverse strand, counting down.
CAGAGGAAAACAGTTTTCATTAGTTTCTGGTACATCATCCTGCATTTCTTTCTGCAAAAGCAAGTATATATGTATATAAGTATGCTTTATATGAAATAATAACAGACATTTGTTATTATGCAATCTTTCTTTTATAAAAGACAGCATATTCTCCATGTATCTCTCACTTCGCTGTTGATAAAACAGTTGGGGAATCTCACAATAGAAGTTTATAGAGATATTCTTTATTCTTTTTCGAGCTGGATATTTTCCTTTGTTTACATACCACACTTTGTTCAAATAGTCTTCTATGGATGAGTAGTGCGGTTGATATGAGTTTCTATTACTTGAGGATACACTCCTAATAGTGGGTCTATATTGCTCTTTTCTTTAAAGGTTTTGTGGGCATTTTTAATTTTTCTAATTTTACCTACTTTTTCAAGTGAATGTTAAAGCCTTGCCCAGATCCAGGAAACAAAAAAAATGTGTTGGTATTTTTATTGTTATCATTATAAATTTATATAATGACTTAGGCAGATGACATCTTTATGATGTTAAATTCGTCTGTCCAAGAACAAAGAATGCACTTCTATTTTTAATATATATTTTGGAATCTTTTGGAGTATGTGTAAGATTTCTTCATGTAGGTTTAGCACAATTATTATTACATATATTGACAAGAATATCTTTTTTGTTGTTATTTTAAGAGGGCTTTTATCTTCTATTACATCATCTAACTGGTTATTATTTGTATATATAAAAGCTATTGACTTTATGCCAATTTCAGATCCTTCTACCTTACTGAATTCTGTGTATTTGTGTGTCTGTCTGTGTGTATTTTGCTTTCAAATTGCTTTACTGGTTTCAAAGATTCTTTGTCATATCATATACAAGTTAAGGAAGTGTTACTTCTTTTCCAGCTCTTATGCCTCTTAAAGTTCTGAATATATTAGTCAAATAAATCAGATAAGAGAACGTATATAAAAGGAGCAGTAGTAAAGGCGATGAAATCACTGTCTTTCCCAGACCTTAGTAGAAATACTTGTAATGTTTACTGTTTATCCATGAGAAAAAATGCTACCTTTTGGACTGAATAGTAAATATTTTATCATTAAGAAAGTATCTGTAAATGCTAAGATCAAACCATCTTTGAATTCCTGAAATAAATCCAACTTGGTATAATGTATTTTTTAATTGCCATTTTTTAATATTAGGGATATTTTTAAGTTTCATTATTTTTCATGAAATTGACATTTTTAAAAATTATTTTGTAAAATGCTCCTCAATTCGGTGGATGTTTCCTAATGATTAGGTTTCAGGTTATGTGTTTTGGGCTGGCATACTACAGCAGTAACTTTATGTTCTTTTCAGTGTATCACTTCAGTGGGCACATGGTGTCAATTTGTTATGTTACTTTATTGGATTTTTAACTATACCTCTTTGATAATTTTACTATTTGCTCTAGGGATTAAGACATACGTCCCTGATTTTTCTTTGTTGACTTTGTTTCTCCACTGTAAAGTTACTCTCTTTTCCTTTTGTAATTACTAAATACTTTCCTGGAATGAGTTTTGGTTAAATTACTTTAGACTGTTGCCTTCATTTGGGTTGTCATAACAAAAAAATGTCATCAGTGAGTGGCTTATAAACAAAAAAACATTTGTTTCTCATAGTTCTGGAGGCTGCGAAGTCCACAATTGTGGTGCTGGAAAGATTTGGTGAGTAGGGAGTGCCTGTTTCCCCCCCCGATTGCTGTCTTCTCGTTATAACCTCACATGGTGGAAGGGGCAAGCTAAGTCTCTGGGTTCTCTTTGATGAGCACTAATCGCATTTATGAGGGCCCCACCATCAGGACCTAAGCACCTAACATCAGCTCCTAATACTATAACCTTGGGATTCATAATCTCAACATACGAATTTGGGGGAGACACAACCCTTCTATCTACGGCACTGTGTAAATATCCTGTTCCCACAAAAACTTTCATCTTTTGTTTTAGCCTTCAATGATTTCATCAGTTATCCTTATCTAAACTATTACATTCTTTTCTTAATATTGTGTTTTCTATCTCTTTATTTTAAGAGAGAAAGAAAGCATGAGACAGGGAGAGGGGGAGAGAGAGAATCTTAAGCAGACTCTATGCTCAGAGCAGAGCCCAGTGCAGGGTTCAATACCAAAACCCTGGGATCATGACCTGATCCCAAATCAAGAGTTGGACACTTAACCAACTGAACCACACAGGTGCCTCTTGTGCTTTTCTATTTGTAAAATTTATTTAATGTTTAATAGCTGGCATTCTTCTCCACAGAATAATATTACTATGAATTTTTATGTCTTTTTAATTACTTGTATTATAATCCATCTCCATCATTATTTTTGATACTAAGTTTCCCTGGTTTTGGAGAGTTAGAGCCCTTGTAAACTTATTTTTGTGTTGTTTTGACATTCTCATCCTTCTTTGAGCTTTTTCATCCTTTCTAATTGTTTGCATGCTGTATAGTTTCCCATCCTTTTACTTCCCACTTATTTGTGTCTTTATATTTAAAGTACATCTGCTATAGACAACATATCATTTGATGTTGCTTTTTTAAAATTCTTTCTGACAATCTCTTTCTTTTAATTGGAGTGTTTAGTCCTTTTTACTTAATGTAATTATTTAAATTCTTTCAGATGAAATGTGAAACTTAAATCTTCCATTTTATTTTTCTTTTTTCCTTCTGGTTTGGTTCTTTCGGTCCTCCTCTTTTGTGTTCTTTTGGTTTAGTTAAATATATGTTATGGTTTTATTTCTTATTTTTATTGAATTATGTTATACCTTTTTGACCTTTTTACTATTTTCTCTGGGGATTGGGACATATATCTTTATCTTTTTATAGTATACTTATAATTAGATTCCTTATCTCCTGCTACCTCCCCCTGTCCTCCACTCTGTCCTTTATGCTACGGTTGTGTGTGTGTGTGTGTGTGTGTGTGTGTGTGTGTGTATAGGTACATATATAAATAAAATGTGCATGTATATGTATAACAGTTACACAATCTTATAAATGTCCACAATTTAATGTTGTATACTTGTTTCAAATGTTTTGTTTTTAATTAAAAGAAGAAAGACTTTTACATCCACATATTTAACATTTATGGTAGTCTTCATCTGGTATTATTTACCTTTGACCTGAAGAATTTCTGCTAGCATTCTTTGTACTATTGATCTATTAGTAACACATTCTCTTCATTTTAAATTATCTGGGAATGTCTTCATTCCACAATCATGCTTGGAGGGCATTTTTACTGGATAAAGAATTCTGTATTGACAGTTTCTTTTTTCTTTCAGTATTTTAGAGATTTTTTTCCATTGTCTTCTGGCTTCCAGTGCTCCTGATGATAAGTCAGCAGTTCTTGAGATCGTTGCTCTCCTTTGTGTAATGTGCTGTTTTCTCTAGTTAGTTTGAATATTTCTTCTTTATTTTTGATTTTCAGTCATTTGACTATGGTGTGCTTAGGTGGGATTTTCTCTGTGTTGTTTTTGCTTGATGTTGGCTGAGCTTCTCAAAGCAGTAAGTTTGTCTTTTACCAAATTCAGAAAAATTGGGTGCATTATTTCTTCAAATATATTTCCATCACATGTTTTAAGGCAGCTCATTCTGGGATTCCAATTATTTGTATGTTATCTTTTTGCATTGTCCTGCAGACCACTCAGTGTCTGTTGTTATTTTTTATTTTCCCTTGTTTTTTAGATTGGCTAATTTTTATTGATGTATCTTAGATCAATGATTGCTTCATCTGTCATTACTAACATACTATTTACCACACTATTTTCTTCATTTATTGTTGAGAAAGTTGGTGCAGTAGGAGCTGCTTCATAATTACCAGAAGCAGAATTCTCCTGGGGGTGGGGGGGGGGGATGATGCATTATATTTAATGCACTTCACCTTCATTCTTGAAAAATATTTTGAGGAGCATAGAATTCTTGCTTCACATTGGTTTTCTTTCATAACAAAAACCGAATATTATTTGTTTTCCCACTTATTTTTCCTTCTCTCTTCAGTTGTCTATCAGTTAGACAACTATAGTCAGTTGTCTATCTCACTCTTGCTTCTTTAAATATAATCTCTTATTTTACCTGGATTTTGAAGGATTTTTCCTTTCGTTTATTCTTTAGTTTTATTATTAGATGCATAAAAATGTGGTTTTACTTTTAAATTTATACCCTCTTTGGCATTTATCAACCTTCTTGAATCTATTTGATGTCTTTTATTAGTTCTAGAAAATTCTCAGACATTATCTGTTCAAAGGCCTCTGCCATATTCTCTCTTGTCTCCTTTTGTAACTCCAGTTAATATGTATTAAACTTCTCACTGTATCATCTATGTCTCTTACTTCCCTTCTATTATTCTGCTTTCCTGTAATTTTATCCTATTCTATCCTAAAATAGCCTATCCTAAATCCATTTGTGTATATTACTGTATATTTCTTTTGATATGTCCTCTATTTTACTAATTTTCTCTTTAGCTGAATGCAATTATCCACTGAGTTCTTAATTTCAGTTGTGTGTATCCTTCTGGAATGCCATTTTAATTATGCTATGTCATTTTTGAGAAATTCTTCTCTCTGTAAAAATTTTAAATTTTGTATTTTTCTCTTTGAACATAGTATAATTGTTTAACATAATTATTTAAAAAGCCGTGTGTTCATTAATGTTTTCATTATTTGGAGCCCCCATGGATCTGTTCTATTGTTTTATTTCTGCTAGTTTCCCTTTATCTTGTTTTGTGAAGCAATAAAACACAAACAAATTTTTTTTCTTTTTCCTATGCTGGGTGCCACACTGAGCAATATTTGTGACCACACTTGATACTCACATCAGCTATACTGTCATTCTCATTTTGCAAATGAGAAAAGCAATTCTCAAAGACACTGAGTAACTTCTCAAAGCCATGCAGATGCAGCTAGATTTCCTGGAATTCAGAACCAGATCTGTCTGCCTTTAGAGCTAAATGCTGGGCTTTTACCCCATGGCTACTTAGGAGAGGCTGAGATGACGAGACCCTATTTTCCCAACTGAAAGCAAACCAAACCATTGATAAGGATCAATATAGTGGTCAACTCCAGTGTCATCTCCTTTCTCAAGTTCTGTTTTCACACTGAATATGCAGTAGTGGACCAGTAGTGAGCTGTTTTCAGTCTATGACCTGTAGCTGGTCAGCTGACTCCTTTAGTGATGTGTGTGAAACAGAAGAAGCAGCAGTTTTTTGATCACTTTAGGGAGATTTAAAGCTGAGCAGTGGTGAGGTGCCTGTCATCTTCTGCCAAGGCAGAAGGCAGCTGGGAACAGGCAGCATAACAGACCCTGGGACTTCCTTATTCCCACATATTCCAAATCTTCCCTATGTAGGCTCATAGAAAATAATAGATAAAATTTATTAAACATAGTGTGCGTATCACTATTCTAGAACTTCACATTTATTAATGCATTTTGCCTCATAACGATATTATGATGTAAATTGTATTTTTATTGACTTTTTATCAGTGAAGAAGCTAAGGTGCAGAAAGGTTATGTATCTTTCCTTAACTGGCTCAGATATTCAGAGTTAGGCACAAGACTCATTCAGACAGTCCCATCCTGGAGCCCACAGTCTTAACCAGTAGTTAACTGCATTGTTACTTACTTCCTCGTGTTGGTGGCCTTCTGGTGAGTAGAAAAGTGTATAACTGACCTAAAAATAAAATATTGGATGTTCCTGATGGGTATGATGGGTCTGACAGAGGTCAGCTGTTGACTTAATTGCAACCCAAGAGCTATAAGCTCAGGAGGGGTCAGTGATCAGCAGAAAACCCTAGAGTCTGGACTGTGGAGGTGAATGTGTAGCCATTGCAGATTGCACGCCAGCACACAGAGGGACATTAAAATGGCCAGCAGTAAACGCCACAGCTGAGATGCTGTGGAGTGGTAGCTGGCTCCACCCAGGGAGGTTGAGCCCAAATTTCTACCTAGCCACTTTCAATAAAAAAGTGTGTCTCTTCAAAGATGTCTTTTACTACAGATTGTAAACACAGGGTTTAATAAAAATTAATGCTCTCACTCAGAATCTCTTATGCAATAGTTCTTCCATATGTAGATGAACGAGTCAGAAGAGATTCAAGTGTTTCATTTGTAAAGAATCTCAGGGTCTTGGCAATTTTCACCCTTGTAAAGGATGCCATTTTATTATTTATTCACTATTATTTTCCCAAATTTTTCTTTAACTTTCTTTCTTTGTATATTTTTTATAGTAGGATTGCTGGCTACCTTGAGCTCCTTTTAGCTGACAATTGTCACTCGGTAGTTAATTACATTGGATGGTGGTTCTGTAACCAGTGGCTCCTGAGTAATGGTAAAAATGCCCTGTTGGTGAACTGTGGAAAGTCCTGCCCTAAGCTTAGTGCCCCTGACTGAGTGCAGACTGAGCCCTGCTGGGACCAAAAATCTAAAATCTATGGGGACCTGAAGGAAGTGCCTTTGTCCAAAGTCAGCAAGTGGAATCAATGGCTGGATCTCTCAGAAGGTGTCGCTCTGCTTGGGACCTCCTGGTCTCCCTGGCTTTGTCATGGGGAAGCTTTGGGGGGCTTTGGCATGGCTGATAGCTGGTCCTCAGACCCTGGTGTTCCTGCCTCTGCTAGCCCTAGAAAACAGAAATTAACATAAAAGGTAGATTTGTTCTTATCTAAACTCTCATGCTTCTCACTGATGCCAGGCGGAGCCATGCTGGAAAATCTAGCCTGGTTATCCTACACATTCTGGAGCCTGGCTTGTTCCAGATCACTTGCCTGGCTCTAAGTTAAAGAAACTCTTGTATGGGAGAAGTGTGGATATGGACTGTCCATGAAATAGGTGCAGAGGAAAGCAACAAATTCTAGGAGAAGAAAGCGCAACAACCCCATGATCTTTGTTCTGTGGTCTCTTTTCCCCAGGGTCCTCTTTTCCCCAGGAAGGGAGGGGGAGCTTTCTGACCTCCCGAAATTTCACAGTCACTGGTATGAAAACCGATCCTTTGCTGCCTCACTCTCTGGCAGGTGGCGACTGATGCCTTTTACCATTTATGAAAAAAAAATGTAAATGGCGACAAAAGCTATTTTTATAATGTTTTTATCTATTCTGTGACTGACATCAATAACACATAACAGTTTCATTGACATTGTATCGCATCCAATGGGCCCAGTGACCTGATTCAATGTCAGTGGAAAAGCCTCGTACATCATCTCTGTGGCTGAATTGCAACAGATCCATTATTGACGCTTCAACCCCACGAGTGCCCCAGAACTGATGCCAAGTCCATTTCAAGGGTTTGCCTCCTTCCCGATCTTCGTTTGTCACAACTGTCTTAGCTCTCTGACCATGGACATGCCTCTTTTTAGCACGTCCCCTGAAATTGGTCCACTCCGAACGTGTTTTTAGACTTGACAGCTCTTGAGAGGTGGGATGGGTTTGTGCTTGAGGCACATAGCATGGATCACAGTAGGAACTCACACAGTAGGAACTTTGAATGAATGAAAGAGGGAAGGCAGAAAAGGAGAAGAGGGTGCAGAGAGTGTGAACCTCTCCACTACAGTATATTGTCAGTGTTTCCTGTGTTGTGGCCCTGAGGTCCTCAGAGCTCCTATGGCTTAGCTCAGGACCTTGGAGGAATAAAAGTTGTTAGTAGGACAAACTAGAAAGAGCTTTAGAACACTTTTGCAAGGTAGGAGAATGCTCTTCCTCTGACTTCAGCCTCAGGACCTGGAAGCTGGCCAGCACGTGGAGAAGAGTGGAGGCCACCTGGCCAGGCCCCTGTGGTGGGCACATGATGAGGAGCCCCAACCACCAAGCCCACCCTTGTTTCTCATCTTCTCAGCTATGCAAAATGAGAATTAGCACTGAGCCCACAGTCTTAGATCGGTTTAAGCCAGCTCTTACTAATATTGCAATATATTTGTCATTTGTCTCACTGGTAAGCCTGTTTAGTAGTCAAAACTGTAGAAAATTGAATATACACTTACTGTATAAAAATGATATGCTTGGTTAGTGATAGTTTAGAAGAAATAAGTACATCTATCATAGAGGAGCAGGCTGTCAGCTCTTTATATGTAAGAAAAATATTGAACACAAATGTGATAAATGTTGGGCATCGTTTACAAAAGTTGTCTGACAAAGTTGGTTTGTAATAAGTTCTTCAGAGCAAAGAGGAAGATGAAAGGAAAAGAGAGAGAGTGGGAAGAAGAGAACAGGAGAAAATGGATAGCCGGGTGGAGAGAGAGAGATAAGCGGAGAGCTTTAAAATGATCAGAGAAAGGGAGACCCATACCTCGCCCTTGCTCTGACGTCATAGCAACCCCTGCCTGCCTATGAAGTGTCCATCCTTTGGCAAAAGGAGCTCAGACACACAACGGTAAATCTGCTGGGAAAGATTCCACCTCAGGGGACATAGCTAATGGCCACCTCCCGAGGCCACGATGGTGGCAGCTGAAGCTGAGACAGACTTCACTGTGGCCCAGAGGGGAGGGTAAGGTAGACTTTGGACTAATGACTTGGGGACTAGATCCATACATAAGAAGGTTCCAGGTGGGGAATCAGGGCAGTGAGGGGTAGGGTCCTCAGGAGTGAGCAGGCTGGGCTGGCAGTGCTGGGCCCTGGGACCCAGGTGGGGTTACTGTCTGGAGAGGGAGGCCACGTCTGGGCATGGGAAGGTGAGGAGGCCACCAGGGCCATTGGTGTCAGCACCTAGGAGCTGGAAGGATGGTGGATGCGGTGGAAGAGGACAAAGCAGGTGAAAGGCCCATTCCTGGAGGAAGTGGAGAGTAATTGAGCCTTGAGGCTTGGGTGGGCAGGGAGCACTTTCGCTGGGGAAGAGCCCACGGTGGAGGGCATCTGTGTCTATCTGGCTGCGTCAGAGGGAGAGGGCACTGGAAGGCAGCAGCCCAGAGCTAAGACGAGTGGGGAGGTTGGTTGGGAGCAGATCTTGGCACGTGGGTAAGCTTAACACCAAATCCAAACCGGCTCCCTCGGATTTGTTGCGTAAAGGGAGCTGGGCACAGCGAGGGTGGCAGTGTGATACAGCAACGGCCAGTGGAGGGCAGCGAGGGACTCTGGCCCCCAGGAGAGTAGAATGTCCATTTCCAGCCTGTCCTCCGCACTAAGCACCCTGCCTGCCTGCCACTTCTCACCTTGTCTGGGGTCTGTTTGTGCACAGACCTGCAGGGCATGGCTCAAGGACTGCAGTGAGATTCAGCAAGGCTCAGGAGAAAAGGTGATAGATAAGAAGGGCCAGGTGTGGGCGAGGGCCAGCAAGGAGGGTGGAGATATCCTCAGACCAGATACTTCTCACACTTAGGGAAAGGACTCAGAGAATCCTGGGATTCACTTTACCTCTTCCTTAATTTCCTGGTATTTTTTTTTTTTTTAACTTTAGCCACCACCTAGATGGATAGTAATCATTACCTTCTTGGAATTGTTTCAAGCACTTTATAGATATTACCTCATTTCAGCTGTCATTATGGCCTTAAATATAGTAGGTCCTATGGTTGTCCCCATTTTACAGAGAAGGAAACTGAGGCAGAGTGGAGGGTAAGCAATGTAATGACCAAGTCACCCAGCTAGTAGGTTGCAGAGCTGGAATTTGAGCCCAGGCTATGTGTTCCATTGTCCAAATTTTACCTCTCTGGGTAACCCTCCTCCCCCAAGCTGCCCCTCCAGAAAATGCCAGTAATTCTCTGGAGGGGACCCATGTGTTCATGGAGAGCATTTGTACTCACTTGTCTGTTCTTTTCAGGAGCTCACCCTCCCTGGAGTTGGGAATATGGCCCAAGGAAAGGAGAGCAGGGGTTGGGAAAAGGAGGGTTCCCCTGGCAAGAGGTGGGGAGGTCTTGCCTTCACCCATTGTGGGCACCTCTAAACTTAGTAGCTCCGGGTTTACATTCACTGTTATCACCTCCCCACTCCTCCTCAATTTCAGAGAAGCCTTCTCCGTGGGGTAGCAGGGATGGACCAGCTTGGCCAGTCTCCTCTGACATCACTGAAACGCCTAACAGGGCTATCAGGGCATTTAATGAAAGCCCAGCTATTACTGAGCAGGTTTGTCCTCAGGACTTCTTTTGAGTTCCTGAATCCAGCTGTACCTGAAATCTGATATTCTTGGGCTTACTGGTACTATGACCCATCAGTGTTTTTTTTTTTTTTTAGCCTTAAAATACAGGCAATTCATATCATGTAATACATGGAGTATTAAGTCCCCTCTGACAGGCGTCTCTAGAGGGAGGTCATTGTGACTTGGTGACCAGTGGATCTTACTGGATAACAACTGACCACTTCCCTGTCCGATGACATGGGAATGCTCTCACTTAAAATTTGACCATTTATGCTCAAATTCCATTGGGCATTGAAATTCACTCTTAACAAGGTGGCATCTGAGGGTCAATTGCCAGTGAACCTAAGGGGCCAGTGAATTGAGCTGCATACATAACTATATGCCTGTAGACATGCATCTCAAGGTCAAGAGCCCCATCACTTGGGACTGGGGGAGGCAAGAGGAAATGATAGCTTATCTTTTTGGCATTTTCAAGGCTTTAATTAATCGGGGGACCTAATGACTTAATGATGGAATGTGAGGCATGATATCAAGCCAGAGAATACATCTGGGGCCAGGGAAAATTTTTGGGTTTGGGATCAGCACAGATGATGGGTAGCTGTTCTTGGAAGCTTTGGAATATAAACCCCTTTTGAGTGCACAGTGATGCAGCCAGGGCACAGCCAGTCAAGGCACATCGTTATAAATATATCTAGGGCTGGGTGGTCACAGGATTCTTAAGGAAGATCTGAGTTGAGGACCAGCCCTGAGGGACATAGGATCTAGTGGTTTAGCCCTCCAGCCTGGCCCCACCCAGGTTTTAGCATCTTGTTCCTATGGGCAAAAATCCCACAGGAGAGATTTAGATGCTGGGTGACAGGTCCTACCTGTGCTCAGCTCAGGGCTGGCCAAGGAAAAGGCTCAGTTAAAATTGGCTAATTGGGTAAATTGAATCCACCAGAAAGCTTGAAGAGGCTGTTCCTTGAGGACGCAAGCACGTGAGTCGTTAAGACACCAGTCTGCTTTGCTTGATACAATGGCCAAGATGCCTCAAAGCCATGCCAATTTGAATTTGGGGATCCCTGGTCTAAAGATGTGAGATACATTTCAAGTGAATCATTTCATTGAGTAATGGAGTGTCCTTCATTCTGTTTGTAAGGTTAGATTTTGCTGGGGTGTGTTTTTCAAAGAAAGACTAGCACTGTCATTACTGAGGTGTGATGGGTCCTGACAAGGTGAATATCCCTGGGCCAGGACTGAAAGAAAAAAGGAAGGGAACAGAGAGGAGAAGAGATGGTGTGGGGGGTGTGGAGTGGAGAGGAGGAGAAGGACACAGAAGGAGGGCAGCCTTCCACAAGCCAGGAAGAAAGAAAGCCCTCACCAGAACCTGACTGTGCTGGTACCCTGATTTGGGTTTTCCAGACTTTAGAACAATGTCTGTTATTTAAGCCATCCAGGCTGTGGTGATTTGTTATGGTGGCCCAAGTTTATACAGATGGGGATTCAAATATATATATATATATATATATGTATATATATATATATATATATATATGTATCTGTATATATCTGTGTGTGTATATATATATAAATGTACACTGTATTGCATAGACCCTCCTGTCTCCACTCTTTATTAAGTCCGTGTATGTGCATGGGTCTGTTTCTGGATTCACTCTTTTGTTCTACTGCTCTATTTGTCTATTCCAGTGCCAATATGACTCCCATTACATCAAAGTTAGATTAAAACATATTTTGGACCAACCTTCCTCCCCTCCCTCTCTTTTATTTTTAAACATTTGCATTTTCTTGGCTCTTCTTGCACATGAACTCTTCTGTGTAAATATTAGAATCAGCTTGTCAATTTCCATGAAGTCTCTTATTTGTCTTTTGATAAATTCCAGGTTGAATTCATACGTTTATTTTGGGATAGATGGTGCATTTTCAATTCTGAGTCCTGCCTTTTCTTCACTCAGTAGGTATGTCTGTGATTTGAGTCTTCAGCCTGCTTTCTCAGGACTTTCCTGGGGGCAGGTCCACCTTCTACAGATTTCTCTATTTCTGAATCTCTGACTTCTTGTACATATCTTATATACATATTTGTACTCTCTTATCTCTAGATACTGTTATTCCCACATGACTGGGGGGGTGTATATAGGCACACAGAGGAAGTTAATGGCCTATCTATAGTTACAAAGCAAATGACCAAGCCAAGACCAGAACTTAGGTCATCTGACATTTCACCCACTTCATATCTAGGCCACAATTGCTGAGCTATCAAATCTTGTGGCTATTTCTTCACCCGATGGCTTGTCTTTATCCCCCACACCAATCCTTTGCTTAGCCCTACAAGCCACAACATAGCTACTTTATATTCAGATGGCTGCCCATGAGGTCAAGACATCCATTCATAGGTTTACTGAGTGCTTACTGAATGTCAAGTTCAATACTATACACTAGATATACCAAAGCAGATGAAAGAAGGTCCCTAGCCTAAGATTATTCACCACAGTCTGATGTGCAAACTCAAGTTGTCACAGATGTCACAAGGGTGAGAGGGTGTGTCCGGGCATATCTGTGCATGGATTTGCAATGTGGGTTTTGTCTGGGAGGGGGACCATTTACAGGGGATCTGGGAAGGAAGCATGATGCAATTTCAGATATTGGTCAGTCTGACCCATCCCCTTCCCTTAGATTCAGTTTAGCCCCTATGGACAGAGAGGTTGTAGATGCTGCTATCCTGAGGTTGCTGAGTCAGGCAGGACCTAGGAAAACTGCCTGGTGACCAGGTGATGAGCACAAACCAGAATAGGTGGCTTAGAAGCCATGTCCTCTACCCTGGGCATCAGCACCCATATTCTCCCACAAGTTAAGAGCATCTGTGGCAATGGGAAGACCTCCCCCCTTCAAAGGACTTCCATACTAATATAGACAAACGTGAAGAGCACCCTTCTTAATTTTAATAGGATGGACATCAAGCAATAACTCAGTAGACTGTCGACTCTTGGACCCGCATGCTTGAAGTGAAGTGTCCAGCAGCCTCAGGGACATATTATTTGCCAGTTTTCATGCGATGTATTGCCCATAGGCAGAACTGCCTGGGGATGTCATGTCACTCTATTTGGAAACACTGATTTACAACAAACCTCAGGCAAAATTCTGCACACAACTTATATCTCTGTACCTTTTGTACTTTTACTTACTTAGTGTATTTTTCTTTAAATTGACCCACATTCTTATTTAACTTTTTGAAAGAAGAAACTAGTGGGTAACATAAAATAAAAACAGAGCTAAAGGGTACAATAGATACATGACCTCAGACACAGAGTTAGAGGACAGGGACTTAGAGGAGCTGGAAGGCCAGAACCGGTCCCAGAAAAAGGGTTTGAGATGAGAAGAGGGGCAGACATCAGAAAGCAGGAGCGAAGGTAGAGTCAGCCTTGGAGTGTAACAGGATACAACCTGGAAGTAAGGATTCATGCTGGGCCTGATTCAGGAGTGATGACAAGGGGTGGCGGGTAGGCAGAGACTATAATGGAAGAGCCTATGGAGGGCCAAGGGATGGGAGGCTGCTGAGGCATGGAACTGGGCCCTCAGATAAAGGGGTGACAAATGGAGAGAATGACAACTCCTATGAGCAGTCAAAGCCATTGGTGGCCTTTCATTCAATTTACACATACCAGGACTATAGGCACTGATGAAAAGTCATAGCAAATGGGGAACTGATAAAACTGATTAAGGCAAGCACAATCACTGTGAGGATTCCTTTCCATTCTACATCCAGCACACTGAGTGTGTGTGTGTGTGTGTGTGTGTGTGTGTGCATATGCATGTGTGTGCATGTGTCTGTGTGTGTTAGGGGATGGAGTTGCAGACCTATTGGTCTTTCAGGACAGTGGAAACAGGAGATATCCATTGGTGGCTGTGGACTGGAAATGCAAAGATGGGTGACTCCAGGGAAGCCTGAAGAGTGCCAATGTCCTGACAGCCAGATGTTCAGCTGCTTCTCTTGGTGAACAGAAGATTACTCCAAAACACTGTTTATTCAACTGTATTTATTGGCTTCCTGCTGTGTGCTGCCCGGAACCGTGCAAGAAGCTGGAGACAACCCATTGAGCCAGATGGACAGAACTGTCGTGCCAAAGAGTGGCCATTCCAGTGCAGGAGAACAGATAACAAATACGTAGAGAAAAAGTTAAAAAGAAGGAATCAAAAGTGGATATTGGTGTACAGAGTGCTTGGGAGGGAGGGAAGTAGAATAGTCAGGACAGAACCCTCTGGGAGGTGAGAATGTTGGCATTTGAGCTGAGACCTGGGCACAAGCTCAGCTTATGCAAAGGCCTGGAGGTAGGAATGGAATGAAGAAAAGCACAATGAAAGATGGGAAGAAGGTTAATGCCCAAAATTCCAGTTTGACTTGTAAAGTTTGAGGTGCTTTTTTAAAATCCAAGAGGCAATATAAGATGAAATACCACCATTGCTTCCAGTTCTCCTTTGCAACTAAAAACTGTAATTCACAAAGAAATATGAGAAAGTTGTGAAAGATGGAAAACAGAAGGCAGATTGGCCCAGGGACCTCAGACCTTGAGGAACAACCCAGAGGCATTAAAAAACACACTCAAGAAGCTGAATGAACCCAAAAGGGTATAAATTGAAAGAAACCCATGCCAAGATCATAAGCAACTTTTTGAAAAGACCAAGAAAAAAATTGAAAGGGACTAGGAAGGAAACACTCCACTCAATAACAGCAGAATACACATTATTTTTAAGTGGCCTGGAGCGTATATCAAGATAGACCATATCCTAGGCCATAGAATAAACCTCAACAAATTTAAAATAATTGAGACAATACAGAGTATGTTTTCTAACTGTAATAGACTCAAAGTAGAAATTGATGAAACACTAATTCAAAAGGATACATGCATCTCTACGTTTCTTGCAGTATTAAAATAGCCAAATTATGGAAGCAGTCCAAGTGTCCATCGATAGATGAAATGGATACAGATATCTATATCTATATCTATATCTATATCTATATCTATATCTATATCTATCTAGATAACAGAATATTACTCAGCCATAAAAAGGAATGAAATCTTGCCATTTGCAATAACATGGATGGAGCTAGAGTGTATTTTGCTAAGTGAAATAAGTCAGTCAGAGAAAGACAAATACCGTGTGATTTCACTCATATGTGGAATTTAAGAAACAAAACAAGCAAAGCAAGAGAGAGACAAGCCAAGAAACAGACTCTTAACTCTAGAGAACAAACTAATGGTTACCAGAGGGGAGGTGGGTGGGGGGATGGGTGAAATAGGTGATAGGGATTAAGTAATGCACTTGTGATGAGGACTGGGTGACGTATGGAATTATTAAACCACCATAGTGTACATCTGAAACTAATGTTAACCACACTGAATTAAAATAAAAACAATAAAAATGAAATAAAAAATTAAAAAGAAATTTATAAGAGAAATATAACAGGAAAATCTCCAAGCACGTGGATTTTAGATAACCAATGGGTTAAAGAGGAATTCTCTACAGAATTTTTAAAAATACACTGATGTGAATGAAAATGAAAATACAGCATATCAAATTTTGTGAAATGTAACTAAAGCAGTTATATGAAAATGGAACTCTGTAGAGCACTAAAGTGCTCTAATGGAAATTTAGAGCACTAAGGACTAATATTAGAAAATAGTAAATGTCTTAAATCAATGAAGTTCCTACCTCCATAAACTAGAAAAAGAAGAGCAAATAAACCAAATGCAAGAAGAAAGAAAATAATAAAGATAATAGCAGAAACCAATGAAATTGAAAACAGGAAAACAATAGAGAAAATCAATGAAACAGAAAGCTATTCTTAAAAAAAAATCAATAAAATCGATAAACCTCTGGTCAGACTGACAAAGTTAAAGAAAGAAAAGACACAAATTACTGATAGAAATAACAGAGGCTGCCACTATGGGTTTAAGAGGATAATAAGGATATATCATGAATAACTTGAAACCCTTAAAAGTAGCAATTGAAAAAAAAAACAATTAATGAAACTCAACCAAGAAGAAATGGATATTCTGAATAGCTTCGTAATCATTTAAAGAGATTTAACTTGCAACTAAAAATCTCCCCCAAAAAGAATATTCATGCCCAGATGATTTCACTGGAGAATTCTATGAAATTTTAAAGAAAAAATTAGCACCAATTACACACATTTTCTTCCAGAAAATAAAGGAGAGCAGAACACTTCACAACTTATTTTATGAGGCCAGTATTTCTCTGATACTAAAGCCAGACAGGAAAGTACAAAAGAAGGAAAAGGATAAGAAAAGAAACTACAGACCAGTAATTCCTATAAATGTACACACAGAAGTTCAGTGGCTTACACAACAGAAATTTATTTGCTCAAAATTCATGGTTTGCAAGTTCAAGCCCCACATCGGGCTCCTGCTGTCAGCATGGAACCTGTTTCAGATCCTCTGTACCCTTCTTTCTCTGGCCCTTCCCTGCTTGTGTTTGCGCTCTCTCTCTCTCTCTCTCTTCTCTCAAAAATAATATAAACATAAAAAAAACAGTTAGCTTTACATTTAGGTCTTGATTAATTTTGATCTAATTTTTGTATAGGGTGTTAAATTTCCCTTGAACTTCATTGTCTTTCCTATGAATGCATAATTGCTTGATCATTGTTTTTTGAAAATACTATCTTTACTCCATTAAATTGCCTTCACACCTTTTTTGAAAATAATTTGGGTGTATTCAGTATGTCTACTTCCGGGTTCTCTGTCCTGTCCAATTGATCTATATGTCTCTCCCTTTGCCAAAGTCAAACTATTTTGATTACATAGCAAAATTAGTAAGCCTTAATATCAGGTAGTGATTCCTCCCACCCTATATTTCTCAAAGTTCTGTTATTCTAAATCTTTTGTCTTTCTACATACATTTTAGAATAAGCTGGCCTTTGTCAAAAACCTTGCTGAAATTTTAATAAGAATTGTATTAAATATATAAATCAATTTGAAGAATTGACATTTTTACTATATTGAGTCTTCCTCTTCCAACCCATGAACATGGTATACCTCTCTATTAGTTAGATTTATAAAATTTCTTTACTCAGAGTTTTATAATTTTCAACAGGCAGATCCTGAACATGTTTTGCCATATTTCTGTCTAAGTCTTTCATTTTCTTTGTAGCAATTGTAAATAACTTTGTTTTTAAAATTCTAGTTTCCAATTGTACATTGCTAATATGAAGATCTACAATTTATTTTGCTGTATTGCCTTGTGTCTTGAAAATATGGTAAAGTTTTTAACTCAATGGGTGATATTTGGGAGGGAGGGGTTCTTGGGATTTTCTATATAGATAGTCACATTGCCTATGAATATGAAAAAGTATATTTCTTTCCTACCAATCTGTTTATTATTCATTTTTCTTGCCTATTTTTAGTTTCTATTGTATGTATATGTTACCACTGGGGGAAATTGAGTGAAGAGTACATGGGATCTTTCTGTATGGTGTTTTTCTTTCTTTTTTTTTTTTTTTTCCAACTTAATGTGAATCTCTAATTCAAAGTGTAAAGTTTTTAAAAATCCAAGACCTAGAGCAGAACTTTTTTTGGTGGGAGAGGCTCCAGAAGAATTACAGATTGGAAAGTCATAAGCATATGTTTAATTAATTAATTAATTAAGTGTTCATTTATTTTTGAGAGAGAGAGAGAGCAGGGGAGGAGCAGAGAGAGAGGGAGACACAGAATCTGAAGCAGGCTCCAGGCTCTGAACTGTCAGCACAGAGCTGGACACGGGACTCAAACCCACAAACCAGGAGATCATGACCTGAGCTGAAGTCGGATGCTTAACTGACTGAGCTACCTAGGCACCCCCATATGTTTATATTTTAAACCAAGGACCTGGATAAGATCACTCGAGGACTGTAAAGGAGGTTTATGCCTCAACATTCAAATGTATGACAGTGGGCAGGCGTGGCTAAGATGAAAGGGTAGAGAGTGACAAAAGGGAAAAATCCAAGCAAGGTAAGGTCTTGGCTTGTTTCTCAAGAATGAAGGGGTATGGATGGTTTGGAGGCTCACAAAAAGCCCAGTAAGTTGCAGAGAAAGGACTGTGGTGTTCAGCAGGATGGCAATTGATGAGCATGATGAGCTCTGTCAGGGGAGTGAAATAGATGTAAACACAGATAAAGTGGTTGGAAAAAAAAAATGAGAGTAAGTTCTAATGTGGAAAACAATTCAAGATTCTCTAGAAATTGGTGCCTTTGGAAGCCTGAGAGGGAAAATCTTGGCCAATTGAGTCATACTTTAGGTTTGGGAACCTGATTATAACCTTGGGAAGGAGCTAGCTCCCTTAAGAAAATATTTGGACATCCCAGATTTTTGTGATGTATTACACACCATTGAAGTTGAGGTAATGTGATATGTGATTCAAAGCCTAGATCCACCACTAGCTTACTGTGTGGTCTTGAGCAATTTGCTTCCCCTATCTGGGCATGAAGGGGAACTATGTCATTCTGTTGTTCTTTTCAGCACCCATTCCCTCTTAACTAATATTGCAGTTCTGCCTTTAGGCATGAACAAGAAGAGACCCACCCTCGCACCCCATGTTCTAGAAATCCCTAATTGGTACTCCTACAGCTATACCTCTCCCCACAAGACAAGAGGATGTGGCTGAAGCCCATGCCTCCTTCTCTGGACCACACCAAATATGTGGAGCCCCTAGACAAATAGTCTTGAATCCACTTGCATTTATCTTGCCCTGGGGTCCAACCTCCCCAGATGCAGACCACACACCCTGTGTTGGCATTACGGCCAAGGACTGCTGTTTGTAAGCAGTGTGGACAGAGAATGGACATGCAGACTTGGTGTTCACATGTATAAATGAGAGGCCCTTCAAGATGCAGGGGAGACTGAAGGTGGGGAGAAAGTGGTCTGTATGTTGGTGAGGGGGTGGAACTGAATGCATTCTCCTTGTGTAGCCAGAATTCCAAAGCATTTGGGAATTCTAAACTCAATCCTGACCTTACAGGCTGTTATGAAGCTATATTTATCCAGGTAGGAGGATATAACATGTTTTATTTAACAGTTTATAACTTGATTTGTAACGTTTAAAAATATCTGTACTCATATGGGGAGCCCCGTAAATGTTAGGATTAAGCCTGTAACAGAACCTTTGGGAGGAATGCCCTCTCTCTGATTATATGTGGTGTTGGGGGAGACAAAGAATCCAGATCCATTCCCCTCCTCATATAGAAGTAGCAGAAGACCCTTGAGTCCTGTCCACCAGAGTCTTCCTTGCCACTTCCTTTAAGTACCAATGGCCAATCATATTCTTTCTTCCTGGACTTGGGACTTGGGTAGAATAATACCAGATAAATAGATTTATGTGATGTTCACTCTAGCAGGAGTGGATCCTGGGGTTAAGTGGCACCTGTTCTAGTTTCAGTCTTGCTGCTTAGCCTCACACTCGAGGCTTCTTGCTCCATAGATTCTGGAAGCTCTTCAATATCCCCTTTTGTATTTACTTTGTCTAGTTGGTTTTTGTTGCTTATCTTCAGCTTTGATGCTCAGTGGCTCATGTTGCAGAAGCTTCAGGGCTACTCAACATCCTCCTGGTGATAAGTTCATATTTGTATATGGAAGATTTCTCAGCTAATGATGCCCACATATCATGAGTGGTGTAGATCTGGTGGGCAAGACAATCAATGAGATATGGCATTGGGCCCAGTGGCTGGGAGGCTGATGTGGGGGGGTGGTGAGCAGATTTGTCTAGGGCTCTGAAGTGAGCCACCATTGAGGAGTTTCTGGATTTGGCCTGTGTACCAAAGGTAACTCTATGTCCAACATTGCTTAATAGGGTCTGAATGACACCAAGCCACCTGCCTATAGACAAAGAGAATCCAACCTCAGCTGCATCCTTTCATTTAATGATTCAGTTCAGCCCAATCTGGAAAGTTCAGATTGGCACCAGTTGAATGTTCTGGAGGTCACTGGATTCTTCAAGGTGGGTTTGAATTAGCATCTCCCCTCAAGGAGCTTGTAGGCCCTCTACTGCTTTGTGCAGCCTTCCCAAAGCACCTTTCTCTTCTTGCTCTTACTCCTTCTAGCAAGAACATTTGAACCAACCCATAGAGTCTGAGGTTTACAACACACCCTCAGAATTCCAAAAACTGATATCTGATTTTATAAAATTTATATAACCAAAAAACCCTATACATTTTAACCCATTTCAACCTAGCCTCCTCCTCTGACTCACCCCAACCACAAATGTAGGGAGAGGGTGATGCAGTATAATGCCATTTGGCCAAGGCGAAAGCTGTGAATAAAATACTTCTCTGACTTGATGGTAGACAAAAACTCCTCACTATCCAACTTTGAGATTGTGTTACTGGATCTCAAAGTGGTGGTGGTTGTGTTGTCCTACCAGTTCTTAACATTGGAGGTTCTGGCAGTGGGTAAGGGTGGCATGATTGGTAGTGTTTGGGGGAAGGGCATCTGGGGTTTGATGAGTTTGTTATTTCGTACACAGCTCACTCTGTTTCTAGCCCCCTTTGCAGATGACAGGAGGTGCTAGACAGTGGAAAATAAGATGTGTGGTGTTGCAGGCAGAAATTTGATATGGTGTAATTACTGTACATTAAAATAGATGGAATTTGGATATAAAAGCAAAGCAGACCATACCTTACGTGATGCTGAGAAGAGAGACATCACTCCACTCCTCATGTGCATGTGTCTGAAAGAGCATTCCAGTCTCTAAAAATGGCACATGGGCCAAAAAGTCCAAATAAACATCTCATTGCTGGGAGTGGGAGGGGAGGAGGTTCTCACCAAGGCAGATGAGAGTAGATGTGAATCAGAAACCACACTCATATGAACCATCTTTTGGTTTGAACTTTTATTCAAAAATGAGGAATTGCATTTCTCTTTTTAGAACCAAACCAGAGTCATGCCAATTCCTTTTTTTGGGTGGAGAAAAGCAATTCAATCCCTCAAGACTTGCTGAACAATTGTGCCAGACTAGGTCAAGGGGAAATAGAAGGAAAATACTGCATGCTTTCAAGTAGCTTATTAGTTTATTTGGGAGTCTAAACACCAATGAAAATTTTTGAAAATATAATAATTTGTAATTGAGTATTATTATTTATCATAGTTCAACTAGGAATGTCAAAACACAGATCAATTATTTGTCAAAAAAATGCGCTGAGAAAGTCCAATTTGAACAACTCCTTGAAGAGTGGAGTGTGTCCAACTAGACAAAGAAGTGGGACATATACTTTCTGGTTGAGTGCAAGGAACAGCATGAGAAAAAGCTCCAAGGTGAGTCCTGAGATGGTATACACATGCATAGATGGTGGGAGAAAAGAAGGAGGATACTTTGAGTGGCATAAAGGAAAGGAAATTAAAATGCCTAGATAGGGACTTGATTAAAATCTACTGATTCCTCATTGCCCTTATCAACCCTAAGATTCTCTGATCATAAAATACTAGGATAAAATAAATATAGATGTAAGCTTCAGAGAGTGGAAGAGAACCATGGAAGTGGTGCATGATGGAATTTATTGGAGACAGTGCCATAAGGCAATACTGATCCTCAGACTGGAATGGGTTTTGCATTTCCTTTGTGTTAATCTGTTGCTCATAGCATTTTGGCCAGTGGAAAGACAAAGTACAGCAGCCTTTATTTCTCTGTGTAGCATATTGAATTTTTAGGAAAGAAGATATAAGACTGAGTGTCCCTCCCACTAGATGGCTGGCTTTCAGTGGATCTGACACTAAATTTCATGACCTCTTTCTCAATTGGGAGAGCACACACAGATGCCATCAATGAGGTGCATCAGTTAGGGTGATTTTCTAAAACTGCTCTTAACACACATTTAAATATATGAAAGCCATTCCTGGAGGTAAGGCCATTTTGAAAGCAAAGATACCATCACTTCCCTTGCAATCAAAAAGCCAGAGAAATATGGGCCAACTAGTTAAGAAGGAACTGGACATCAAAGCCTGGGCCGCTGATATTATCACCAGCTCTTGTGAGTTAACATTAGATCATGTGTTTATGGTTGTGTTCCACCTGCCAGGTGAGCCCTCATTTTCCTCACTCCACCTCATCGAGGTTTTCTCCATGTTTGACTTATGGGGACATGAAGAATGGAGAGTAAGCAGGTCTATGGAAAACCACTAGGTGGGCTTCCTGGTCAAAATGGCATTTGGATAGGACACCTTGATTTAGCTCCAGCCCTAGCCCCGTCACACACCCGCACACACCACAGTTCTTCCTGAGTACCAACAAAGACAAATGGGGAAAAAAAAAAAAAAGAAACTCACACCATTACCCAAAACAAACCAATGGTCATTAATACAAGCAGGTAGAAGGAATTTACCCGAGTGACAATGTCTTTAGAAATATAAACAGAAATGGGTAAAACACAATTATAATGACATCCTTAACTTGATTTTATTTGTCTTTGACAGCTAAAACAGGGAACAAAAGTGAGAAAATCTGAATAACATAACATTTTATTTTATGGTGAATATGCCTTATTCCCTAGCACCCATATATAATATTTATTAAAAGTTGATCTTATATTAATCTCAAAAAAATACCAATAATTTTTTAAAAAATCTGAAATTTATGCTTCACCTAACTAAAGTATAATTAAAGTAATAATGACAGATATTAAAAAAAATATGATAATCATTAGAAAATTAAATAATACTTGCTTAAGTACCTATTTGTCAAATATAACTTCAACATTTTAATTATATATTTATATTTTTAAAAATTAAAATTAAAAAGTTATATATCAAATCTCAAAATGGTCAAAGTTTCTTTCAGAGAAAAAATTGAAATGTTACATATTTTCATTTTTAACTCACATTATAATGAAATAAGTATGGACTCAAGGACTTAGAAATATAACCAAAAAATTCATCGAAAAGGTAGAAGCAAACAATTAAGATTAGAATATAAATTAATTAGAAAAAATGAAGGAGTACAGCATATTGTGTATATGCACATATTGTGCACACATATATACACACATGCATACACACACACACACACACACACATAAAGCTTTTAACAATTTTTCTGAAAGTTCTAGACATTGTAAAAACTTTTCAAATACATGACCAGTATAAATATTAGGGGAAAAAACAAAAACAAAATTATTTTGATTTACACTTAGATTATCTTCCCCTAAATGCTAAGACAACTGAACAATGATTAAAACTAATATAAAATGCCATGAGAACAAATTACAGGACTCTTTTTGGACTTGAACAAAATGACTTTTAATGTATATGGAAGAAACAATAAATAAAAAATCCAGGAAAAATTTTATGTAGAATAGTTTAGGAAGCCTTGCCCTATGCGTGTTATCAATCTACCATAATAAAATCAATATAGTTTGGTTTTCTGTGGCAAACCAATGGACCAGAAGAGAAAATTCAGAAGCATGCCTATGTTTATGTAATATGAATTTTAAATCTGTGGATAAATGATAGATGACTTATTCAATGTGTTAGGACAATGACAGCCATTTCCAAAAGAAATTTAATCACTATCAATAATCAAAGTAAATTCTATATGAGTAAAATCTTTAAATGTAATTTAAAATAATGAAGTATGAGAAGCAAATGTGGGTGTACATATTGCCAGATGTGTGAAGGTGGAGGTTGAGAAAAAAATTTATTCTAAAATATTTAATATTTTGCCAGTATGACATTTCTGTCTCAATTATAGCAAATTTTGATGCTAATAAAGTTGAAATCATATTTATTGTATCAAATCTACACATTAACTCTTTAATGGTGTTTGCCTTTGGTATCTTGCTTAGAAAATTATGTGTGTGTGTGTGTGTGTGTGTGTGCGCGCGTGTGTGTGTATGTGTACATTCTAAAACAAAACAAAACAAAACAAAACAAAACAAAACATAGCCCATGAAAATCAGGCTAGCAAAACATTTAAGAGTACAGATTCTGCCACTGTGGCACAATTAAATTTCAACTCTACATAACCTTGGGCAATTTAAGCCTTTAAGCCCCAAATGCCATATCTGTAAAATGGAATAATATTATCTAACTTGTTGGGGTCTCTTGAGGATTAAAGTAATTAGCACATGTAAAGTACTTAGTAAGTAGTTAGCAAATTTAAGTGTGATAATGTGATTATTAAAGTAATATTAATGGACATGAGGTTATTTAAGACTGAATACATACACATGGCCATACACACTAAAATTACTAAAAATTATTTTACGTTTATTTTGGTCAAAGAAATGAAATTTAAGTATTAGTGAGTTATATTTTTCATCTATAAAGATGTCAAAGGCAGAAAATATCTATTCAGAGTTAGCAAGTTTTCAGGAAAAATAAATACCTGATAAATCACTATCAAACTTCTTAAAGTAGTTTGACATTATCTACTAAGATATTATTAATGTGTGTAATTTTAGCTCAGCAATTAATTTAATTTCTTAGAGGAATTATTACATATAGATAAATATTCAGCTACAAGGACAGTCTCCTTAGTGTTGTTTAGAAAACTAATATAATTTCTTTCATCAGTGTATCATCAAATTTATTAGTAAACAGGTGCTTTCATTTTGGAAAGGTATTGATTCAATTTATTTAATGGATACAGGCCTATTCATATTGTCTATTATCCTTGTGTGAATTTTGGTAGATTTGTCTTTCAAGAAATTGATCCACTTCATGAAGGTTATGAAATTTATGGACATAGAGTATTCTTTATTATCCTTTTAATATCAATGAGATCAATAGTGAAGACCCCTTTTTCATTTTTGATGTTAGTAATTTTTTGTTCTCTCTTTTATTCTTGGTTTGCTTAGCTAGAGGATTATCCATTTTATTGATCTTTTCTAAAGAGAGGTTTTTTTTTCTATTGATATCTACTTTTAAATTTAATTTACTTAAAAAATAAAATAAATTTCATTTATTTATGCTCTTATTTTTATTATTTTATTTATTCTACTTACTTTGGATTTAATTTCCTCTTCTTTTTCTAGTTTCCCAGGGTGGAAGTTCGGATCACTAATTTTAAATCTTTTTTCTTTACTAAAATATACATTAATTGCTATAAATTTCCCTCTAAATACTGCTTTTACTGCATCCCATGAATGTAGACAAGTTGTATTTTCATTTTTATGTAGCTCAAAATATTTTTTAATTTCTTTCAATATTTCTTTGACCCATGTGTTATTTAGAAATGTACTGTTCAATCTCTAGATTCTTTGGAATTTTCCAGCTATCTGTTATTGATTCCTAGTTTAATTTCATTGTGGTCTGCTGAAGTCTACAACTATAATAGCGGGTCAGTCTATCAGTTTTTGCCTCATATATTGTGACTTTCTCCTGTTAGACACACACACATAAAGTATTGTTATATCTTCTAGGAAAATTTGCCATTCATCATCATGTAATGCCCCTCTTTATGATGATAATTTTCCTTGCTTTGAAGTCTGTTTTTTCTAGAATTAATATAGTGTTTTTAATTTGATCTCTTTCAATAGATCTCTCTCCATCTCTTTACTTTTAATCTTTATATTGCGTATCTTTATATTGAAAGTGGGCTTCTGGTAGACAATATATAGTTGGGTTTTATATCTGTATCCACTCAGAGATTTTCTGCCTTTTAATTGGTGTATATAAACCATTCACATTTAAAGTAATCATTGACGGTGTTGGAGTAATAATTAACATTTATAACCTTTTTTGTCTTTGTTCTTTGTTTTATTTTTCCTCACTCTTTCCCTGTTTTTTTTTCTGTTTTTTTTTTAATGTTTATTTATTTACTTTTGAGGGAGACAGAGACAGAGACAGAGAGGCAGAGAGAAGGAAGACACAGAATCCCAAGCAGGCTCTGCACGGATAGTGCAGAGCCTGACATGGGGCTTGAACTCACAAATTGTGAGATCATGATCTAAGCAGAAGTCAAGAGTTGAATGCTTAATGGATTGAGCCACCCAGGTGCCCCTTTTTCTGTTTTTAATTGAGCATTTTATATGATTCTACTTTATCTCCTCTCTTAGAATATTAATTATACTTCAAAAAAAAAAAAACCCTTTTTTAGTAGTTGCACTAGAATTTGCAATATACATCTACAACTAACCTAAGTCTACTTTCAAATAACACTACACAGCTTCACAGTAAGTACAGATGTTATATAACAGAATATTCCTAGTTCTTGCCTTCTGTCCCCAATACTGCTGTCATTCATATCCCTTATCTATAAGCTATAATAACCCAGTACACTGTTGATATTATTATTTTGAACAATTATTAGATCAATCAAGAATAATAAAAAATATATATTTTTTAAGATTTACCTTCATTTATTCTTTCTGTGACACTCTTCCTTTCTTTGTATAGATCCAAATTCCTGACCTATATATTTTTTTCTTTTTCTCTATCTTGGTGATTTTAATAGTAAACACTTGGAGACAAAATAAATGTTCAACAAGAGGATAAGACACTGTCAAATCCATGTAATGGAAAGCTACAAAGCCATTGAAAATTGGTGTGAGTCTCCTGTTCGCCATGTGGTGGTCCAGTAATTAATCACAGCTGACAACAGTTCATTGGGGATAAATTCCAGGCACCCTGTGAGCATTACCATTGGGAAAATTGACCATTTATATTTCCTCTTCTACTTGTGAGAGTGTTCCCCACTGTTGGTGGAAAGGGGGAGGTTGAAAAGAAGAGGGCAGTGCCCAACCCCATGCAGGAGACACACAAATGTAGATTCCCCGGCTCTGAGAATTCCCCATTACTTGGAAAGTTCAGCTCTCACAACATGGGGTCAGAAGGCTGGAGAGGGGTTTGTTCCTTTGACCTAGTGATTCCTGGGACTGTCACTAGAATATGCCTGATTTTCCCTGGTAAGCATTACCTTTGTTTGCCCCTCCTTTAGAAAATCAGTTTGTTCTGCTGGGTTGAAGAAAGGGAAGAGACAGAGAGGCAGGAAAGTCATCTTTATTCCTTCAGAATTTTACCAGCCTAGGTCCTGGAAGGAACTGCAGGATGCTAGGTTTGGGCAACATTTTAAAATAAAACATCATGATGAAGAGTCTCCTCCCAAGTCTAGGAAAAGAATTCAGACTGGAGTGAAGAGAGAGAGGCAGAGAAGTCTGTGTTCCCTGCAGAGGTCCCTGTGGCCTGTATCCTAGGCTAAGCCCTAGAGAGTGGGGAAATAACTCAGACAAGTTTGTAGGAACCTACAGCAGTGGTGGCCTGCAGGATTTCCTGGGAAGAGACGAGGGGAGGCAAGAATCCCAAGACAAGATTTTGGACAATGTGGTGGAATTTCAAGACAGCAGCAAAGTGCAGGCGAAACAATCACCTCAAGCCCCATATGCTCAAGGGCAGCATATGGAAGCTGTTGGATGTAGGGTCTTGGATTAGGGGTGTGGGATACCTCATAGAGGTGGGAATGGACCAATGACTTAGACTAGACACCAGGATGGGCATCCTGGTGTATTGCAGGGTAGACAGATGACACTGAAGGTCAGAGCACTAGGAGCATGGGCACTATGTAAGCCTTACAGCCTACCAGAACCTGGTAGGGAGAAGTTTGAAGGAGCCCCCATTTTTACTGAAGTTAAATTCCTACTGCAACCCTGGCAAAATGATTGCTCAGAAAAAAATGTTAATTGCGTTATAAGAAATAAAGTTATATTTGTTAAACTCTTGTGTTTGTGGACCAAGATTCTCATTTGATCATTTTTATGGTAATTTTAGCCCCAGACTACCCTAAGATGATAATGTGAGGAGAGGGAAGAGCGAGCACAAATATTACCAGTTGTTGGGTCTGAAAATGCCCTCCCATGAAGGGTTAAGGCAGGCCATTTCCTTCCCACACTGAGGAAGCCAGCAGCCCTGATTGTAAATAAGGAATTAATGAGTACATCAAAGACAATGTTGAGATTGCATTAAAAATGAGCAGTTCACACCTTTTTTTCAAAGTTAACTTTTTTTTCAGCTTAAAACCCTGATAAATGATTTCAATTAACAGTTACAGAAAAAGAAAATTATATTGCAAATTCATGCAAAATCTTCCTACAAAATCACTTGCCTAATTACACAAATCAATTCTTCAGACTGAGAATTTAGCTCCAAAATAGAAAGTATGGATGTTTCAGCAGCAATTGCATGGGTAAGGTGGGAACCTCAGGGTGGTCTACTCTGGCCTCTGTTTCATCAGGATAAAACAAGCTCAAGATCACAGAAACCTAGGGGTACCTAGGGGCGGCTCAGTCGGCTGAGCATCCTACTTCAGCTCAGGTCATGATCTCATGGTTCATGAGTTTGAGCCCCACATTGGGCTCTGTGCTGACAGTTCAGAGCCTAGAGCCCGCTTCAGATTCTGTGTGTGTGTGTGTGTGTGTGTGTGTGTGTGTGTGTGTGTGTCTTTCTCTCTGTCCCTCCCCTCTCCTCTCAGAAATAAATAGAAACAACATTAAAACATTTTTGAGAAAAATCACAGAAGCCTAGTCTTTCAGGACCTAGTGTTGCTTTATGGATAGCTCAGCACAGTGCCTAGGATATCAAAGGCCTAAAGAGGTGTTCTACTTCTTTCTTCACTTCAGGCAAAAGGAATAATAAACTCCTTTACCCAAGGGAGAGTTGTAGAATGTGTTAGTTCTGGAGCAGTTGAGAATTGTCAAGCTGTACCAAACAGATATGTAGATGCTCTTAGTCACATGACAGTCCTAATAAATCATCATCATCACCATCATCATCATCTAAGAACCGTGCATCCATTTGGATGGACTGTGATGTGGAAGACAAGGAATCGGGTTGGAAGGGTGCTAGACTGACTCAAACTTTAGCTGCTTGTTTAATTTTTGCAGGTTGCTTCCCTGGTCTGGGCCTCACTTTATGCATGCATATTTGAATGAAGAGTCATGATAGACCAAGGATCCTTCTGGGCATTCTCTGTTGTCACACTTGCCCTTATCTTCATAGTGTGTGAGTCTTTAAAGTCTTTGATGGCAAAGACCTTGTCTTGTTAACCACATTACCCTTCAAGAAGCCTGTCTTAGGGTGTGTGCCTAATAGTGTTAGCTAATGTGAGTTAATTTTGTTTTGTTTGGGGAGAGCCTGGGAAGGATAAGAAAAAACAGAAGAGGTATGGGTATATATTGTCCATTTAAAGGTGTTAGTTTCCCTCACCCTACCCCCTTCCCCAGGGGGTAGGGCCCTGAGGCTTGGTCCCTAATCCCAGACAATCATGAAGGAGTTATGCAGTGTTTTGCTTGCATTTGACAGCTCTATGGTCTTGTATCTCCCCACAGAACTAGGGACTGCTTTTATGTTTTATTCCTGAATCTTGGCTATGCCATGGAGGTGAAGTGACTACATTTGTTCGATTCTTAGTGGTATTGCTGCTATGACAGGGATTCCTTTAATGATCCCTATTCCTCCTGGTCATAAATAACATTTTAGGCTCTGGCTAAACAGAGATATAATATAGCACCGTCAACACACAACAGAAAAGCATCAAGAAATACGGGAAGTGGGATAAGAAGGCTAGAGAAGGGAAAAGACAGAGAATGTCCTGGAACACTACTGACTGAAGAAAGTTAAGGCATTTGGTCATAAACTTGGTCCTGAACCTCTGGGGATCCCAGGAAATGGAGGGACTCAGAGTAACATCACAGTGGTGCGTAGAGAGAAATGCATTTTCAGGTGTTGGCTTTTGAGATGCACTGAGTAATACGACAAGCAAGAGTTTTCTGTATCATCCATTTTATGTCCATTAATGGCTGAAAATAACAACCTGATTTTTTTAAATTTCTTTTGAGTCTGTAGGTCAACTGGGCAGGTCTACTGATCTGGACCAAGACCAGCTAATCTGAGCTGGGGTATGTCATGCTTCTGTGGTCAGGTGGTGGATCGGCTAGCTGGGCTAGCTGGTCTTTGTAGCCACAACTAGTACAACTTCTCTTCTCCATGTCATCTCATCCTCCAGCAGGCTACCCTGATCTGTTCAATGGTTACAGGATTCCAGAAGGGATTGGAGAGGTGTGTTGGGGGCCAGACTCAGAACTGGCACAGTAACACTTCTGTAGCAGTCTCTTGACCAAAGTGAGTCATAAGGGCAACCTGGAGGAGAGGGACAATAGACTATTTCTCCATGGGAGGAGTTGCAGTCATATTACAAAGGTCATGGATAAGGGAGGTGAAGAATTGGGGCCATTTTTGCAATCAACATACTGCAGCCAAACCTCTGTTGATGATTACACACCTCTTCTCTTTATACAAAATACATCACAGCCCTCCTGAGATTCCTACTCCCTAATTCTCATCCAATCATGGCATCATACTCCAAGTCTAAGATCCTGGGATCTGCATCAGGTCCAGTTCCAGATCCTCCTGATTCTGAGGCCCCTGGACCAGAAAAATAAGTTATCAGTGTGCATACACTCTACGTGCAATGTTGAAATGGACCTAAAACCTCTGTAAACACTCTCATTCAGGAGTGAGAAGAATGGGAGGCATGTAGCTGTCAATAGTCTGCAAGAATTCTGAAATCCCTCTGGGTAAATAGGGACTGTTACTTGATTAGGTAATGGTTCTACTTCCTGGGAGTGGCTGTTCCATCCACTGGTTTTCATAGGTGTTGGGTACACTGTTTGAGACATCTTTCCTTTCCTATCATCGTCTCTGCCTTCTAAATAAGTCGCTTATCTTATTAATGCTTTCTCAGCCTTCTTATTGACTTCAAGAAGTTGGGGGTCCAGGAGCTGCCTTATAATTTGAAAACTCTCAGTCCTTTTATTATATGTGAGCAGATTTTGCCAATTCAAATCACTTTAAAATTTTGCAGGATTTCCATGTATCTAACTGCTATTTACCCCATACTTTGAAAGCCATGACTTAAAAAGCTTCTGAGATAGAACCTTCTCTTTGAAATTACTTCCAGTGTGGGGTCTGATTTCTATGTTCTTAAGGTCCCCTTCAGTCCAGCTGAGAAGGTCTATCCCAACTTAGAGTCTTCAAGTCACATTCTTGATTTTGTCTTTGTATTTAGGGCTTATTTTATTTCATTCACTTCGTTTTAAATTAATACCCATAAAGCCCATTTAAAATTGCACCAGAAATAATAAGATATCTAGAGATAAAACCTAACCAAAGAGATAAAAGACCTGTACTCTAAATCCTTTCAAAACACTGATGAAAGAAACTGAAGACAAACAACACAAAGAAATGGAAAGACATTCCATGCTCATTGGATTGGAAGAACAGATATGGTTGTGGAGATCCAACATGGCAGGGAAGTAGGGGGACCTGAAGTTCCCTTGTCCCTCAAGTGTTGGGGCCAAAGGACTTTAAATTCCAAGTCTGGTCTGCAGAGTGACAGAGACATCTCCAGGGGCCCACGGGGACAACCTGGCAGGCCATAGGTATGTGATTGCGAACTGGGAGAGATAAAACGGGCAGTGTAGGCACAGATGGGAGCGATCCCCTTCTGCAGAGACACAAAGAGAAGAGAATGAGAGCCTTGGGAAACAGGAATGTATCTGGACAGGAGAAAAACCACAGACTTGGACAGACAAAGGTCCAAATTCTAACTGCGGGGCTTTCTCCAGACTGGGGCCAGCTGCCCCGTTTGTGCACATGGGGGGAGGGAGGGAGGGGAGCCAGCCCTGGGCTCGGAAACTAGTTCAGAGGAGCTGTCCTCAGTGGGAGGAAGCAGTCCCCTCCCTGGAGTGCTGTTGGAAGAAGGTATATAACGGTTCAAAGGACAGGACCCTGCCTGCACCCGCCAGCTGGAGGCCGCACGGAGAGGTGCTTCCCAGGAACCAGGGCGCAGGGAGTGGGGCCCTTTAAGACATTGAGGTTTAAATCCCCACGGAGTACCATGGAAGCGCAGGAGTCAGTGGAGCAGGACAAACACCTCCTTCGTGCCCGCGGCACTGTGAGGATGGCCTGAACACAGTGGTTTGGGACACCCGGTCCATGGAGGACAGACTGGGGTGTCACCATTTGTCTCCTCGGCAACCACAAGGTGGGGCTTTCAGGAAAAGGACAGCGGGACCACAGCGTAGGTGGGATCTGCCTACACCAAAGCACTCCCCTCCGCGCTTGGTAACTTCGTATCTACAGGATGCGGATTGTCACTGAGGAGTCAGATGGACCCCTCCTCCAGACCAGAGCTGCCCCCAGTTCCAAGGCCCCCAGCAGTTTTTCATTTCCTAATTTAATTCTCAGACAATTCTTATTTTATATATGTGTGTGTATATATATGTATATATATATACACATATATATACATATACATAATACACGTATATATATACATATGTATATACATATACATATATATACATATATATATATATATACACATATATACATATATATATGTATACACACACACACACACACACACACACACACACACATATATTTTCACTTCCTTTTCTCCTTATTTCGTCCCTCCTCTAGTTTGGTTATTCTGGTGGTTGGTTTGTTTAAGCAGACATATGTAATCCATTCTCTTTATACCTGTTCTATATCTCCTTCTTTATTTTCCTCTCTCTCTCTCTTGGATTAAGCCATGTAGTTTCTCTGCCTGGTCAATTTTCTTTTCAGTTTCCCCACCCTTGTCATTACTCCCTTTGTGTGGGATAAGCCCTCTTCCATCAACACTGCCCCCACCCCGTTGTTTTGCTATTGCTGGTGTTATTTTGTTTTTGTTGTTGTTGCCATTGTTGTTTTGTTTTTGTTTATTTTTGTCTTTTTGTTGTTGTTGTTTGTTTGTTTTCTTTTTCAGGGCTACTTCAAGGAAAAAGTCAAAGCACATTGGCTGGAGGGTCCAAAACATCACTACAAGTAGGGAGATAAAGCAACCAGAATCACAACAACAGAAAGCAAGTAACACACTCCAAAAAACACCTCCTGAAGGGCCAGGCCCTGAACAGTGTATGACCCCTCTTTAATATAGTAATGTTTGCAGGTGCAGGACACATAATAAGTTTTTAAAACACATAAGGGACAGAAAACTAGCCAAAATGATAAAACAGAAGGATTGTCCTCACAAGAAACTCTAGGAAGAAATGATAGCTAAGGAATTGATAAAAACAGATATAAACAATATAACTGAACAAGAATTTAGTATAATAGCCATAAGATTAATTGCTGGGCTTGAAAAAAACATAGAAGACAGCAGAGAATATATTGATGCAGAGATCAAAGAACTAAAAAATAGTCATTATGAATTAAAAAATGGTGTAAATGAGGTGCAAAATTAACTAGAGGTGGTGACACAAGGATTGAAGAGGCAGAGGGAAGAATAACTGAAATAGAAGATAGAATAATGGGAAAAGATGAATCTTAGGAAACGGGAGATAAAAAAATTCTAGATCACAAGGGGAGAATTAGAGAACTAAGTGATTCAATGAGACATAATAATATCTGTATCACAGGCGTTCCAGAAGAAGAAGAGGGAGAGAAAGGGGCAGAAGGTGTACTTGAACAAATCATAGCTGAGAACTTCCCCAATCTCGGGAAGGAAACAGACATTGAAATCCAGGAGGCACAGATAATTCCCTTCATACATAAGAGGAATTGATCTTCTGCACAACATATCATAGTGAAACTGGCAAAATGCAAAGATAAAGAGAATTCTGAAAGCAGCCTTAACATACAGCCTTAACATAAATGGGCCTTAACATACAAGGGTAGACACATAAGGGTAGTAGCAGACCTATCTACTGAAACTTGGCAGGCCAGAAAAGAGTGGCAGGAAATATTCAATGTGCTGAATAGGAAAAATATGCAGCCAAGATCCTTTACCCAGTAAGCCTGTCATTCAGAATAAGAGAGATAAAGTTTTTCCAGACAAACAAAAACTGAGTGAGTTCCTCACCACTAAACCAGCCCTACAAGAGATCCTAAGGGGGGATCTGTGAGAGTTGCAAAGACCACAAAGGACCAGAGACATCACTATAAGCATGAAACCTAGAGATAACACAATGACTCTAAACCCATATCTTTCAATAATAACATTGAATTTAAATGGACTAAATGCTCCAATCAAAAGACATGGGGTATCAAAATGGATTAAAAAAATAAGACCCATCTATTTGTTCTCTACAAGAGACCTATTTTAGACCTGAGGACACATTCAGATTGAAAGTGAGGGGATGGAGATGCATCTATTACACTACTGGAAGTCAAAGGAAGGCTGGAGTAGCCATACTTATATCAGACAAACTAGATTTTAAACTAAAGGCTGAACGAGATGAAGCAGGGCATTTTATCGTAATTACGGGGTCTATTCATCAAAAAGAGCTAACAATTATAAATGTTTATGCACCCAATTCAGAAACACCCAAATGTATAAAACAATTAGTCACAAACATAAGCAATCTTATTGCTAAGAATGTGATAATTGCAGGGGACTTTAATACCCCATGTACAACAATGGACAGATCATGTAGGCAGAAAATCAATAAAGAAACAATGGCCCTGAATGATACACTGGACTAGATGGACTTGACAGATATATTCAGAGTTTTTCATCCTAAAGCTGCATGCAGAATACACATTCTTCTTGAGTGCACATGGAACATTCTCCAAGATAGATCACATACTGGGTCACAAAACAGCCCTCAATAAATATAAAATAAGTGAGATCATACCATGCACATTTTTGGATCACAATGCTATGAAACTTGAAATCAACCACAGGAAAAAGTTTGGAAAACCTCCAAATAAATGGAGGTTAAATAACATCCTACTAAAGAATGAATGGGTCAACCAGACAATTAAATTTAAAGAATTAAATTTAAAAATATATGGAAACAAATGAAAATGAAAACATGACAGTCCAAACCCTTTGGGATGCATCAAAGGCAGTCCTAAGAGGAAAATACATTGCAGTCCAGGCCTATCTCAAGAAACAAGAAAAATCCCAAATACAAAATCTAATAACACACCTAAAGGAACTAGAATCAGAACAGTGAAGAACCCCCAAGGATGGTAGAGGAAGAGAAATAATAAAGATCAAAGCAGAAAGAAACAATATAGAATCCAACACACACACACAAAACTGTAGAACAGATCAATGAAACTAAGAGTTGGTTTTTTGAAAAAAAATAAACAAAATTGATAAACTCCTAGCCAGACTTCTCAAAAAGAAAAGAGAGAGGACCCAAATAGATAAAATCACGAATGAAAATGGACTTATCACAACTAATCGCTCAGAAATACAAACAATCATCAGAGAATACCATGAAAAATTATATGCCAATGAACTGTACAACCTGGAAGAAATGGAAAAATTCCTAGACACCCACACACTACCAAAACTCAAACGGGAAGAAATAGAAAATTTGAACAGTCCCATAACAAGTGAAGAAATTGAATCAGTTATCAAAAATCTCTCAACAAATAAGAGTCGGACCAGATGGCTTCCCATGGGAATTCTACCAGACATTTAAATCAGGGTTAATACCTATCCTTCTCAAGCTGTTCCAAAAAATAGAAATGGAAGGAAAGCTTCTGGACTCTTTCTATGAAGCCAGCATTACCTTGATTCCCAAACCAGAGACCCCACAAAAAAGGAAAATTACATGTCAATATCCCTGATGAACATGGATGCAAAAATTCTCAAGAAGATACTAGCAAATTGAATTCAACAGCATCTAAAAAGAATTATTCACTATGATCAAGTGGGATTCATTCTTGAGCTGCAGGGCTGCTTCAATATTCAAAAATCAATGTGATACATCACATTAATAAAAGAAAGGATAAGAACCATATGATCCTGTCAATAGATGCAGAAAAAGCATTTGACAAAATACATCATCCTTTCTTAATAAAAACCCCCAAGAAAGTAGGGATCGAAGGAACATACCTAAACATCATAAAAGCCATATATGAAAATCCCATAGCTAATATCATCATCAGTGGGGAAAAACTGAGAGCTGTCCCCCTGAGATCAGGATGTCCACTCTCACCACTGTTGTTTAACATAGTGTTGGGAGTCCTGGCATCAGCAATCAGACAACAAAATGAAATAAAAGGCATCAAAATTGGCAAAGAAGAAGTCAAACTTTCACTTTTTGCAGACGACATGATATTCTACGTGGAAAACCTGAAAGACTCCACCAAAAGGCTGCTAGAACTTATATATGAATTCAGCAGACTCTCTGGGTACAAAATTAATGTACAGATCGGTTGCATTTCTATAAACAATAATGAAGCAACAGAAAGAGAAATCAAGAAATTGACCCCATTCACAATTGCACCAAGAACCATAAAATTCCTAGGAATAAACCCAACCAAAGATGTAAAAGATCTGAAAACGATAGAAAAGTTGTGAAGGAAATTGAAGAAGATACAAAGAAATGGGAAAAAAAATCCATTCCCATGGATTGGAAGAATATTGTTAAAATGTTTAAATGTTTAAAACTACCTACAGCAATCTACACATCCAATGCAATCCCAATCAAAATTGAACCAGCATTCTTCTCAAAGCTAGAACAAGCAATCCTAAAATTTGTATGGAACCACAAAAGACCCTGAATAGCCAAAGTAACATTGGAAAAGAAAACCAATGAGGAAGACATCACAATCCCAGACTTTAGCCTCTACTACAAAGCTTTAATCATCAAGACACTATGGTATTGGCACAAAAACAGACACATAGACCGGTGGAATACAATAGAGAACCCAGAATTGGACCCACAAATGTATGACCAACTAATCTTTGACAAAGAAGGAAAGAGTATCCAATGGAAAGAAGTCTCTTTAGCAAATGGTGCTGGGAGAACTGGACAGTAACATGCAGAAGAATAAAATTAGACCACTTTCTTACACCATACGCAAAAATAAACTCAAAATGGATGAAAGACCTAAATATGATGCAGGAAACCATCAAAAGCCTAGAGAAGAAAGCAGGCAACAACCTCTTTGACCTCAGTCACAACAATTTCTTCCTCAACACATCTCCAAACGCAAGGGAATTAGAAGCAAAAATGAACTATTGGGACCTCATCAAGATAAAAACTTCTGCACTGCAAAGGAAACAATCAAAAAAACTAAAAGGCAACCAACAGAATGAAGAAAGATATTTGCAAATGACATATTGGTTAAAGGGTTCGTATCCAAAATCTATAAAGAACTTATCAGACTCGACACCCAAAAAACAAATAATCCAGTGAAGAAATGGGCAGAAGACATGAATAGAAACTTTCCCAAAGAAAACATCCAGGTGGCCAACAGACACATGAAAAGATGCTCAACATCTCTCATCATTAGGGAAATACAAATTAAAACCACACTGAGATACCACCTCACAACATTCAGAGTGGCTAAAACTAACAACTCAGGAAACAACAGATGCTGGTGAAGATGTGGAGAAATGGGGACACTTTTGCACTGCTGGTGGGAATACAAACTGGTGTAACCACTCTGGAAAATAGTGTGGGTTTCCTCAAAAAATTAAAAATAGAACTACCCTATGACCCAGTAATAGCACCACTAAGAATTTATCCAAAGGATACAGGAGTGCTGATTCATAGGGGCACATGTACCCCAACGTTTATAGTAGCACTTTCAACAGTAGCCAAATTATGAGAAGAGCCTAAATGTCCATCAACTGATTAATGGATAAAAAAGATGTGGTTTGTATATACAGTGGAATACTACATGGCAATGAAAAATAATGAAATCATGCCAATTGCAGCAACATGGATGGAACTGGAAGGTATTATGCTGAGTGAAATAAGTCAGTCAGAGAAAGACAGATATATGTTTTCACACATATGTGGGTCTTGAGAAACTTAACAGAAGACCATGGGGGGAATAGAAGGGGAAAAAATAGTTACAAACAGAGAGGGGGGGAGGCAAACCATAAGAGATTCTATATTTAATAGAGAAAAAACTGAGGGTTGATGGGGAGGGGAAGAGGGGAAAATGGGTGATGGGCATTGAGGAGGGCACTTATTGGGATGAGCACTGGGTGTTGTATGTAAGTGGTGAACCACGGGAACCTACCCCCAAAACCAAGAGCACACTTTACACTCTGTATGTTAGCCAATTTAACAATAAATTATATTTTTTTAAAAAAAGGAAAAACAAATATTATTGAAATGTCTATACTACCCCAAATAATCTACATATAGTGGTTTAAGGACCTAAATGTGAGACCTGAAACCATAAAAGTCCCAGAAGAGAACACAGTAACTTCTTTGACATTGACCATAGCAACTTCTTTCCAGATAGGTGTCCTGAGGCAAGTGAAACAAAATCATATATTAACTATTGGGACTACATCAAAATAAAAAAAAAAAAAAAAGTTCTGCTCAGCGAAGGAAACAATAAAAAATACTAAAGGGCAACCTATGGAATGGGAGAAGATATTTGTGAATGACATATCAGATAAAGGGTTAGTGTCCAAAGTAGATAAAGAACTTATATAACTCAATACTCAAAAAACCAAATATCCAACGAAAACTGGGCAGACATTTCTCCAAAAAAGGCATACAGATGGACAATAGCACTTGGAAAGATGATCATCACTACTTATTGTCAGGGAAACGCAAATCAAAACCACAATGAGATATCACCTCACATCTGTCAGAATGGCTAAAATCAACAACACAGGAAACAACAGGTGTTGGTGACGTTGTGGAGAAAAAGGAACACTTGTACACTGTTTGAGGGAATGCAAACTGGTATAGCCATTGTGAAAATAGTATGGACGTTCCTCAAAAAATTAAAAGTAGAACTACCTTATGATTCAGCAATCACACTACTGGGAATTTACACGAAGAATACAAGAACACTTATTCAAAGGAATACAATCACCCCTATGTTTAGAGCAGTATCATTTACAATAGCCAAAATATGGAAGCAGCCCAAGTGTCTGAATAAAGAAGATGTGGTACACACACACACACACACACACACACACACACACACACACACACACACAGGAATATCATTCAGCCATAAAAAAGAATGAAACCTTGCCATTTGCAATGACATGGATGGAACTAGAGATTATAATGATAAGCAAGACAAGTCAGCCAGAGAAATATCAAATCAGAAAATATTATTTCACTAATGTGTGGAATTTAAACAAACAAGCAAAGGGATAAAAATAAGAGAAAGAGAGAAATAAAGAAAGAAACAGACTCTTGATTATAGAAAACAAACTGATCGTTACCAGAGAGGAGGTGGGTGGAGGGACAGATGCACTTGTCATTATGAGCACGGGGTGATGTATGGAAGTGGTAAATGACTACATTGTACACTTGAAACTAATATAATGTTGTATGTTAACTAATTGGAATTTAAACGAAAACTTTTTAGAAAAAGAATAAAGTAAAAACCACTCACACACACAAAAAAATTGTGTTTACAAATAAACCACAGGATGTGGTTTTTATCCCTCAGCATCTTTCACAAAGAAAACATTTTAAGTGCTGATGAAATCCAATTTATTGAGATTGTTTTCTTTGATGAATCATATTTTAGATGTCATGTCTAAGAACTATTCACCAAGCATTTGGTCCTGAAGATTTCCTCATTATTTTTTTCCAAATGTTTTATAATTTTATATTTAAGTCTATTATTTTGAGTCAGTTTTTGTACAAGGTGTGTGGGTTAGATCAATATTTTTTTTTGTTCTTTGTTTTGTTTTGCCTCCACCACTAGTTGATGGAAGGTCTACATTTTATCCATTTGACTGTTTTTGCACCTTTGTTAAACAAGGTGTCTGAACTTGTGAATGGCTTTTTCTGTGTTCTCAATTCTGCTCCAATGATCTGTCTCCCTCTGCCAATACTTAATTATTGTAACACAATAAGGCATGTAACATATTGTGACATAATAAGACTAAAAAGAGGGTAGGGTGATTCTTCCTATTTTATTCTTATTTGTTTGAATTATTTTGGCTATCCTTTTACATTTTTATATACATTTTAATCTTGCATATATCAAGAAAAACCATTTCTGGGATTTTGATAAGAATTGTGTGTAACAATAAATTTGGGGAGAATTTATATCTTTATTTCTACTCTTCCAATCTATAAAGTGAAATATCTTTCCATTAATTTATATCTTCTGGCTTTTAGTTCTGTAGTTTTTTCCATTCCTATTTTGTTAGATTCACTCATAAGTCTTTTATTTTTTGAGTGATTATAAATTTCTTTATTTTCACTTGTCCAAAATTACACTTGATTTTTGTATGTTAATTCAGTATCCTGTAAATTTGCTGAACTCTTAATAATTTCTCAATTTTTGTGTATTTTAATTGTTTTCTACACCAAAATAATTTAACATCTGAAAGTACACCAACACACTTATTTCAATTATTAAATTAACTAAGTGCATTTGCACAAATGACAAAAATAGATTATACGGTCAGCTTTAAAAGAAAAAAAAAACACATAACCTTAAATCCTTTATGGCCTGGAGTTAACAAAGTGCTAAAGATAAGGTAAATGATATGGTGACTTTCCCCTGCATTCTTTGTTATTTTCCATGTAGGCAATTGTGTCATTCACAAATATGCAGTTTCGTTTGTTCCTTTTTAATCTGTATAGCTATCATTTCCATTTCTTGCCTTATTGTTCTGTCTAGATCTTTCAGTAGTATGTTGAATGGATATGGTGGTTGTGGAATCTTTGCTCTATTTCTAATCTTAGAGGGGAAACATTCAATCTTTCAATATAAAGTATGATGTTAACTGTAAGTTTTTAAAATAGATGCTCTTTGTGGGGGGCCTGGGTACCTCAGTCAGTTAAGCATGCAACTCTTGATTTTGGCTCAGGTCATGATATCACAGTTTGTGAGTTTGAGCCCTGCATTGGGCTCTGTGCTGATGGTGCAAAGCCTGCTTGGGACTCTCTGTCTCCTTCTCTCTCTGCTCCCCCCCTTGCTCATTCACACTTGTGGTTTCTCATGCTTTCTTTCTCACTCTCTCAAAACAAATAAACAACCAAAAAATAATAAAAAAGAAAATATTCTTTATTGATTTGAGGAGGTTCTTCATTATTTCAAGTTGGCTGAGAGCTTTTATCATGAATAAACATTAAATTTTTTGAAATTCTTTTTTGCATCAATTGATGCAATCATGTGGGTTTTACTCTTTAACATGTTGACATGATAGATTACATTGATTTACTTTCAAATATTAAAGTAGCCTGATATCCTTGGATAAAATACACTTGGGAGAGGTATATAATTATTATTATATGTTATATATTGTCTGTTTTAAGGCTCTTTTGTGTTTATGTTTATAATTATTCTATATTATTGATAAATTGTGCCTTTTATCATTATAAAATGTCCTTTTATATATCTAGGGATAATTTTTGTTTTAAAGTCTATTTTTCTAAAAAAAATTAAAAAAAAAATAATAAAGGAGCGCCTGGGTGGCTCGGTCAGTTAAGTGTCCAACTTCAGCTCAGGTCATGATCTCACGGTCCGTGAGTTCAAGCCCCACGTCAGGCTCTGTGCTGACAGCTCAGAGCCTGGAGACTGTTTCAGATTCTGTGTCTCCCTCTCTCTCTGCCCCTCCTCTGTTCATGCTCTGTCTCTGTCTCAAAAATATATAAACGTTAAAAAGATTTTTTTTTAAATAAAGTCTATTTTTCTAAAAAAAAATAAAGTATTTTTTTGTTACTCATATACCTATTTTCAGCTCTCTTTTGGTTACTGTTTTCATGGTATATCTTTTTTCCCTTGTTTTTATTTCCATTCTATTTTGTCTTTGAATGTAAATAGAATCTCTTAAAGACAGCATATAGTTTGGTTATATTTTTAAAAATTCATTCTTCCAATTTCTGCCTTATAAATTAAAAGTTTAGTCCATTTACATTTAATGTAATAACTGGTACAATTATTAGTATTGCAGCCATTTTGCTGTTTGTTTTCTATGTCTTATTTTTTGTTCCTTAATTTCTTACCATTTTATTTTCTATTAAATAGATATTTTCTTTTGTACCATTTTAATATCTTTGTCATTTTTTTTGGCTATATATTTTATCAGTTATTCCTTAGCAGTTTCTTTAGGGATTGCCATTAAAATCTTTGCTTATAGGGCCACCTGGGTGACTCAGTCAATTGAGCATCTGACTCTTGATTTCATCCCAGGATGGTGGGATCAAATGTCGAGTTGAACTCCATGCTAGCATGAAGCCTGTTTAAGATTCTCTCTCTCTCTCTCTCTCTGTCTCTCTCTCTCTGTCTCTCTCTCTCTCTCTCTGCCTCTCTCTCCCTCTTTCCCTCTCCCCCACTTGCATGCTCTCTCTCTCTCTCTAAAATAAAAAAAAATCTTTACTGGGGGTGCCTGGGTGGCTCAGTTGGTTAAGTATGTGACTCTTGATAGCAGCTCAGGTCATGATCTCATGGTTCATGAGATCAAGTCCTGTGTTGGGCTCTGTGCTGACAGCATGAGGCCTTCTTGGGATTCTCTCTACCCTCCCTGTCCCTACCCCGCTTATGCCCTCTCTCTCTCTCTCTTTCTCTCTCAAAATAAATAATAAACATTAAAAATAAAGGAACCTGGATCACATTAAAAACAAAATCTTTACTTACAGCATTATACTTTGGATTAATTCCAACTTTCACTAGTGCACAAATTCACTAGTGTGCAAAATGTTGCTCCAATATAATGTTATTCCCCTCCTTTTGTATGTTATTATTGTCATAAATGCATCTTTATGAAGTGTGTGCACATAGACATATATTTACAATTACAGCTTTATGTGATTGTTGTTTCAATCAGATAGAGGGGAAAAAAAGTTACAATCAGACCAAAGTGTTTATATTATATTTTTAATTTATGTATGTAGTTACTTTCACCAGTGCTATTTAATTTAATTTTTTTTTTTTTTTTTTTTTTTTTTTGGCCCTGGTCTATTCACACACTCCAGACCTGCTTTGTCTCAGCCCTGCTC
This sequence comes from Panthera onca, assembly GCF_046562875.1. Lineage (NCBI taxonomy): Eukaryota > Metazoa > Chordata > Mammalia > Carnivora > Felidae > Panthera > Panthera onca. The sequence goes on along the minus strand of NC_138353.1, from coordinate 21,673,397 downwards.
TAGATGTTCAGGCCTGTCCTCCTTGTTGCCACTGACTGCTTAGCTAATTTTATTGAGGATACCTTGTACAAAATGAGTTGTTTCTCTGCTATTTTCAAGATTTTATTTGGTTTATAATATTTTTATTATAATGTGTTAGCTGTGCATATGTGAGCTTTTCTTATTTGGAGTATGTTGAGCTTTTTGTCTGTGTAGATTATTTTTTTACTCAAAATTGGAAAGGTTTTTGGCATTATTTCTTCAAATATTATTTATTCTCCTATCTCTCTTCATGTTATTTATTCTGAACCCCTATTACATAAATACTGGTATGCTGATGTTGTCCCACAAGTCTCTGGTGCTTTGTCATTTTTTCATTCATTCATTCATTCATTCATTCTTCTTTTTTTTTTTCTGTGCATTAGACTGGAGAATCTCAATGAACCTATCTTCAAGTTTTTGGGTCTTTCTTCTTCCTGCTCAAATATTTAGTTTGTTTAGTTTTTCCAGTAAGCTTTTTGTTTTTCAGTTATTGTACTTCCAACTTTAGCAATTCTGTTTCATTGTCTTTTGAAATAATTTATATCTCTTTATTGATATCCTATATTTGTTAAGATATTGTCATGATCTCCTTCAGTTCTGTAGAATTGATTTACATTAGCTAATTAAACATATTCAGAATAGATAATTTAAAGTATTTGCTAGTAAGCTTGATGCCCAGGTTTCCTGAAGGTGTCTTTATTGATTGATTTTCCATGTTTATAATCTATCCTTTCTTGTTTCTTGGGATGTCTTCTAATTTTTGTTAAAAATAGAGTATTTTAAATATTACAATATGGAAACTCTGGAGATCAGATTCTCTTCTCCTTCCCAGGGTTTGTGGTCTTTGCTGCTTATTGTAGTCATTGCTGTTTGCCTAGTGATTTGTAAATTAATTGTGTAAAGTCTATATTTTAAATGTCTGTGGCCACTAAAGTCTCTTTTCAGTTAGCTTAGTGATCAGGTAATAATTAGAGATTTCCTAAACATCTTGAATAAATAATCTCCCCACTTTTGCTGAGGGGCATACATGAATTTTGAGGTGTGCTTTCAAAACTCAGCCAGTTGGCAATTCTGCCTTAGCTTTCATTTGGGGCTTGTACAGAACCTTGAAGGCAGCCAGAAATAAGTTTAGAGCTTTCTTTCTCCAGTCTTTCTTGAGCATGCACACAGCCATATACATGTGCTTGCCTTTCTAGATTCCCAGAAATATGTTTCAAAGTCCCCATGGATATGTCATTTCTCAACTTTTCCCTTACTGCTTTCCTTTTAAGTGAGTCTATTCTTTTGCCTCAAATATTAGTCATTGCCTCAGGTGGTCACAATATTAAAACACTTGCATGTACATGTTTTTTGACGAACTCCCCCTGGGAAGAGACTTAACAATGATAAGCTCCAAGTCTACTTAAAGACAAGACTTGTAAGTAGGGTCTTGCAGGGAATCACCAGATACGTCAAGTGACAATTCTTTTATTATTTGCTCCCTCTGGTACCAGTGATGTGAGCTTTGAACCGAGGAGTGATGGGATGGAAGGAGGGTAAGTTTAAACACCACAAAGTTTGCTGTTCCTTCTGTGCTTCAACCACTTTTTTAAAAGTGCCCTTGATTGTTGTAAGTCTCTGGTTAATTTTCGAAATTCTGAAAAGTTAATTCTGACAATTTTTTTTTGCCATTTTTTTATTGGGTTTTACACAGGACTTAATTTTTAGAGGTCCTTGCTATACATTTTTTTCCTGACATTACCTAGTTCTATTAATTTTTGCCTCAGATATTTTGCAGCTATGTTGTTTGTTACCTACATAATTAGTTTAGTATTGCCATGACGTTTTGGTAGTGTGACTCTTGTCATTACTTAATGTCCCTTTCTGTCTCTGGTAATTTTCTTTAGTCTGAAATCCACTTTATCTGATATTAATATAGCCACAATAGTTTTTAAAAATAATATTTGCATAGTATGTATTTTTTTCTACCATTTTACTTTCAATCTATATTTATCATTATATTTCAAGTGACTTTCTTGTAGACAGAATATCATTGGGCCATGATATTTTATCCATCCTGCTGATCTCTAGCATTTAACTGGTATCTTCACGTCATTTAAACTATTTACATATAATGTAACTATTGACCTATTATGTTTAAATCTTCCTTTTTATTTATATTTTTCTGCTTATTCTGATTTTTGTTTCTATGTTTTCTTTCTCCTGCCTTTCTGTGAAGGTACTTAAACACATTTTAGAGTTCCATTTGATCTATAGTGTTGTACCTTTTTAGTAGATGTGCTTGGTTGCATCCTTATTCAAGTTTGCTGTTGTCTACATTTCAGTCATTCCAAATGAAGTGTAGAAATTTTACCTTCTTTTGCATTCCATAATTCTCTTTGTTTATATTATGATTGTCTTATATTATAATTATATTATCTTAAATTTATATTACAATTATCTTAAATTACCCTTTATATTCATTGACAGTCGCATCAGACTGTGTAACTTTTTTTGGCTTAAATCATAAAACATTATTTAGAGAACTCAAGAAGAGAAGTAAATTCTATTGTGTTGACCTATATTTTTGCTTTATCATGTTCTTTCTTCTTTCTTTATGTTCCAAGATTCCTTCTTTTATTATCTCCTTACTGTTTAAAGAATTTTCTTTAACCATTCTTTTACGGTAGGTCTGATGGCAACAAATTCTTCGTTTTTCTTCATTTGAGAATGTTTATATTTTATTCCTAAAGAATATTTTCACTGGATATAGAATTCTGGGTTAGCAACTATTTTATTTCGGCACCTGAAATGTATTGTGACACCTCCTTAATGGTTTCTGGTAAGAAATCTGCTATCAGTTGGGGGGTTCCTTTCCCCACCCCCTTCAATAGGTAATACATTGTTTCTCTCTTGCTGCTTTCAAGATTTGTGCTCTGTCTTTAGTTTTCAGGTAGTTAATTATAATGTGTCTTGACATGGATTTCTTTGGGTTTATCCTATTTGGGATTGCTTACCTTTCCGAGTTTGTAGGCTTATGTTTGTTTTCAAATTTGGTATTTTTTCAGTCATTATTTCAACTAATATTTCTTCAGCACTTCCTTCTTTCTTCTATCTGAGACTCCAACGACACAAAGGTTGAGCCTTTTGTTATAGTCCCACTCACCAGTTTGACGGTATGTTGAACTCCAGTCTTTTTTTTTCCCCATCGTGCCTAACACATTTACTTCTAGACTTGTGAAAGCTCTGTTTTGTGCCTTTTGTGAAGATTTTAATCATGTAGTCAGTGGAAAAAGCAAGATGGGGTGTGCTTACTTTATCTTACCCAGAACTAGAACCTCTTCATTTTATTTTGAAAATCTTTTTTCAGCCATGAAGTCTGGAGAGGAAAAAAAAATGTTATTTTCTAATTCAGGAAGTTCTCGACACTCTATATTCTATCTAAATTATGATTGTAAATAGGCCAGTGTTTCATGATGTTATCATATACAGCTAAGTGCAATCAGCTAGCACTTTTGAAACTCTCACTGGAAATCATCTTTCCAATGTCAGCAAGTCAATTTTTATCTTTCATGTTACTACAGGAACCCAATTTTAATCATTATTTGGCCATTTCATAATAAAAGTTGCCATTTCCTATCTCTTATAATCACTTCCTCACCACTTTTCCTGCTTTTGTGAAGGGTTTCACTGCTGCGTTTCAATCCCCAATGTCTACCTGGTCCTGAAACTGATGCCAGCATATCAGGGTTTTGTTACAGCAGCACCCCACTTTTAAATACTGACTTTTTTTTTTATCCATTTGCTTCTGAGACATAACTACTCCAAAATTAAGTGTCTTAAAACAACCATTTATAATTTTGTGAATTTAGGATTCAGGTGGCTGGTTTTGCTTAGTGGACGTTAGTTAGGTCAGCTAATGTGTCTGTAGTTATCTACACAGTCAACCAGAGGTGATGTAAACAGGACATTATTGGGTTTTGAAGGCAACAAAGGGAGCCTTCATCGGAGGACACACAGGAAGGGCAGAGATGGCCACCTGGCCCCAGGGAATCCCAAAATCTTAAAGATCTTCATATTCATTATGGAAATCCATTCCAGTCTCTTCTGGACTTCTCTTGGTGACAAAGTTGTCCATTCAGACATTCTAATCCATTTCAGGAAGGATTTTAGAATGCATTTATTTAGTCTTCTGCTACCCTTGATAGTTCACTTGGGACTATCTGGAAGTTCCATGAAACTGAACATGGCAGCTGGAACGCTTTTGTCCTAATGAATTCCTCCGTTTCTGTGCCACTGGCTTGAATTATAAAGCTTTATTTAATGGTTCTAGACACCTTGGCATTGGTGGATCCTTCTGTAGAGACCCAGAGATAATGTAAACACACAGGAATTGGCAGCAGACATATTCAAGATGCTCAAGGTCTTGGAGCAGGAAAGCCATCCCCAGGCACTGAACTTAGTGGGCCAGTTTCCTACAAATGGAATATATATATATATATATATGACTTTAAATTGCCTTTTCTTTAAGTGAGATTGGGTCATCACCCCTGCACTACTTTCTTCAGAACTGACATATCCCGTGAAAATGAAGCTAATGATGAGAGACAATATTTTAATGTTAATTAGATATTCCATGTGTCTTAGCTCATCAGACAACTATTGCTCTTTTTATGTACCAGATGAAAGCACAGCTCTTGCTTGGAGGAAAACAGAATACATAGAAAATAAAGTATTTCCAGTTTTGTAATTATTCAAATTATTGTTGCTTTTTAGAAAAATTCAGAAGATTTTGAGAGGGCAGGAGGATACTTAGCAATAACACAACTGCATGGCAGGAAGCCTCTAGGACCTTCTCCTTTCTCTTTCAGTAAACATTGTTAAAGGCTGTAATCTCCAATTAGGGAGCAACCTCCCCAAGAGTTACTCAGTGATTTGGTTAGACAAACAAGTGGTGGTAGGACCAAGCTTCCTTCTGAATGTATCTACCCAGGAAGAAAGAGCCAAAAGCACACCAAAAGACTCCTGGTGTCCTTTGGCCTCTGGCACGCCAATATCCAGGCTGGAGGAAAGACACTGACATACACATAATGAATAAATACTACAGTAAGACCATTTAAAATAGTGATTGGAAAAAGAATGAAGACAATTTCATTTTCCCTTTGAGCTTCCTATCTATTAAATGAATATAATGGATTAGTTCAGGAATTCTACATGAAGGCCACGGTCCCCTCTTTTCCAACCCCTGAGATGTACAGCAAAGCTACAGGGTCAGGGTGGGGCTGCTTTCCAATGACGTATGTGCCCATAAACCCTTTTACAAACGGGAAGACGTTGCATTTTTCCGGCAGATTGAGGCATAAAAAGGTTGAAAGCCGCTGTACTGGGTTACTTAACCATTCTGTAAACTCTTTAATTCCTTAATTTGGGAATTATCTGACCCCACTTGACAGGTGAATACACGGATAAATGTCTGATATTTGTGCATAAAACATTTATTTATTTATTTATTTATTTATTTACTTATTTATTTATTTATTTTACTTTTGATGTTTTCTTCAAAAATCTTGGAATAATTTTAGATTTATAGAAAAGTGGCAAAGAGAGTCCCAAATACCACTCACTGTTTCCCTTAATGTTTCTATCTTATATACTCATATTTTTTAAAACATTGGTGCATTGTTATGAACTAATCCCAGCTTTTTTTGGACGTCACCGGTTTTCCCTGGCGGATGAATGTCCTTTTGCTGTTCACTATCTAATCCAGGATGCTACACTGCATTCAGAAAATATTTCCTTTTTGTATGCAAATTTCTGTGCCCAGTATTGGTGGCTGTGTTTATGAGTCACAGAATAATTCAGTGCCCCCTCTTTCTAGAAGTTCACGAATGTGGGAGGCAAAATAAGATGTATACAAATGTTCATGTGTCCTTGTCCTGAGGTGTTCAAAACATGATGCGTGAGACTTCAAGGCCCCATAGGCCAACAGCCTCAGGGTGTGGTGGGCAGCAGGCTTCTCTCCTTAGGATGTTCTGACCAGGACAATTAAGTATAATGGGTGAGTTTGTCAAATGATCCAATGAAAAATAGAATTAAAAAAAGTTACTTTTCATCAAGTGTCTGATGCTTTTTTTTTTTTTTTTCTGCTTCTTTGGCACTACGCAGACAACTTGAGGCATGTAGATAATTATTTGTCTTCAGAAAGAATAATCCGAATAAAATTGGCAAAACTTTTTAAATGGTTAATATCTGCTATGATGAGGATGGGGGAGAATGGGTACTCCATTGAACTACTGTTGGGAGAATAAACTGATGCATCCTTGAAGGTTATCAGGGAATGTGTAGTTCATGTCATTAAAATGTGCATACTTATTGACCCAGTTAGCCAAAATATACTCAGCACAGCGTTTATAATGACAACAAATTAGAAGCAACATAATATTTAGCCAAGATTGTTTAGGCAAATTATGGAACATACATATGAAATTAATACACAGCTTTAAAAAATAATCTTATAAAAGAATACTTAATGACACAAATGTCATGTAATACTACTACAAAGAAAGAACTTTACATACAGTTACGCACAGCATTATTTGTTTTTGCTTATGTATATTTATATCTTGAAAGTCATTTTTACTTAATGTATTGGTAGTGGCTACCTCTGGGAAGTGTTTTTTTTTTTAAGTTTATTTATTTACTTATGTAATTTTTTGAATGTTTGAGTTTTTTGTTTAAATTTCAGTTAGCTAACATGTAGGGTAATATTAGTTTCAGGAGTAGAATTTAGTGATTCATCACTTACATAGAACACCTAGTGCTCATCACAGCAAGTTCCCTCCTTAACACCCATCATCCATTTAGCCCATCCCCTCGCCCTTCCCCCCTCCTGCAATTCCTAGTTTGTTATCTGTGGTTAGAGTCTCTTATTATATGCTTCCCTCTCTTTCTTTTCCTTTCCCCTGTGTTCATCTGTTTTGTTCCTTAAATTCCACATATGAGTGAAATCATGTGGTATTTGTCTTTCTCTTACTGACTTATTTCACTTAGCTTAATACATTCTAGTTCCAACCACTTCATTGCAAATGGCAAGATTTCATTCTTATTGATGGCTTAGTATGACTCTCTCTCTCTCTCTCTCTCTCTCTCTCTCTATATATATATATATATATATACATATATACATATATAATTAATATTACTCAAATCTATCTATCTATCTATCTATCTATCTATCTATCCATCTAATTTTGTTGACACACACACACACACATACACACACACACACACACCCCACATCTTCTTTCTTTATCCATCTATCGTTTAATGAATATTTGGGCTCTTTCCATAATTTGGCTATTGTTGATAATGCTGCTATAAACATCAGGGTGCATCCGCCCCTTTTAATCAGAATTTTTGTATTCTTCGGATAAATACCTAGTCATGTAATTACTGGGTCATTAGATGTTTCTATTTTTAACTTTATGAGGAAACTCCATGCTGTTTTCCAGAGTAGCTGCACCAGTTTGCATTCCTACCAGCAAAGTAAGAGGGTTCTCTTTTCTCTGTATTGTCACCAACATCTGTTATTTCTTGTGTTGTTAATTTTAGCCATTCTGACAGGTATGAGGTGGTATCTCAGTGTAGTTTTCATTTGTATTTCTCTGATTATGAATGATATTGAGCATTTGTTCATGTGTCTATTAGCCATTTGTAAGTTTTCTTTGGAAGAATATCTATTCGTGTCTTCTGCCCATTTTTTCACTGGATTATTTGTGTTTTTTTGGGTGTTGAGTTTGATAAGTTCTTTATAGACTTTGGATACTAACCCTTTATCAGATATGTCATTTGCAAATACCTTCTCCCATTCCATAGGCTGCCTTTTAGCTTTGTTGATTGTTTCCTTCACTGTGCAGGAGTTTTGTATCTTGATTAAGTTCCAGTAGTTCATTTTTGCTTTTGTTTTCCTTGCCTCTGCCAATGTGTCTGGTAACAAGTTTTCCAGCCTAGGTCAAAGAGGTTGCCGCCTGTGTTCTCTCCTAGGATTTTGATGGTTTCCTGTCTCACATTTAGATCTTTCATCCATGTGAATTTATTTTTGTGTATGGCCTAAGAAAGTGGTCCAGGTTATTCTACCTGTGTCTGTCCAGTTTTCCCAGCACTATTTGTTGAAGAGACTGCCTTTTTTAGATTGGATATTCTTTCATGCTTTGTTGAAAATTAGTTGACCATATAGTGTGGGTCCATTTCTGGGTTTTCTATTCTGTTCCACTGATCTATGTGTCTGTTTTTACACCAGTACCATACTGTCTTGGTGACTACAACTTTGTAATATAGTTTGAAGTCAGGGATTGTGATGCCTTCAGCTTTGCTTTTCTTTTTCAGGATTCCTTTGGCTATTCAGGGTCTTTTGTGGTTCCATACAAATTTTAGGATTGTTTGTTCTAGTTCTGTGAAAAATGCTGGTGGTATTTTGATAGGAACTGCATCAAATGTGTAGATTGCTTTGGGTAGTATGGACATTTTAACAACATTTTTTCTTCCAAGCCATGAGTATGGAATGTTTCCCATCTCTTTGTGTCTTCTTCCATTTCTTTCATTAGTATTCTCTAGTTTTCAGAGTAGAGATCTTTCACCTCTTTGGTTAGGTTTATTCCTAGGTATCTTATGTATCTTATGATTATTGGTGCAGTTGTAAAGTAGATTGATTCCTTGATTTCTCTTCCTACTTCTTCATGATTCGTGTATAGAAATGCAACATATTTCTGCATGTTGATTTTGTATCATATGACTTTACTGAATTTACTTATCAGTTCTAGCATTTTGTTTTGTTTTATTTTGTTTTTGTTTTTGTTTTTGTTTTTGTTTTTTTTGGTGGAGTCTTTCAGGTTTCCTGTATAGAGTATCATGCCTTCTGCAAATAGTGAAAGTTGACTTCTTCCTTACCAATTTGGATATCTTTTCTTTCTCTTGTTGTCTGGTTGCTGAGGCTAGGACTTCCAGTACTATATTAAATAACAATGGTCAGAGTGGACATCCTTTTCTTTTCCCAACCACAGAGGAAAAATTCTCAGTTTTTGCCCATTGAGGATTATGTTAGGTGGAGATCTTTTATATATGGCCTTTATGATGTTGAGGTATGTTCCCTCTATCCCTACTAAGTTGAGGGTTTTTATCAAGAATGGATGCTGTATTTTGTCAAATGCTTTTTCTGCGTCTATTCAGAGGATCATATGGTTCTTATCATTTCTTTTATTAATGTGGTGTATCACACTGATTGATTTGTGAATATTGAACCACCTTACAGCCCAGGAATAAATCCCACTTGATCGTGGTGAGTAATTCTTTTAATATACCGTTGGATTTGATTTGTTAGTACCCTGTCAAGAATTTTTACATCCTTGGGGATTTTTAAAAAACAGCCTTATTGAGATATCTTCACATACCATACCATTCTCTTATTTAAGTTAAATAATTCAGGGTGGTTTTTTTTTTGTATATTTACAGACTTGTACACTTATTACAATCTAACTTGAGAAAACTTTCTTCACCCCAAAAAGAAACCCTAACGCAGTCAATATTGCACACTATTACACTCTTTATCCGGCTCTTGGCAAACACAAACCTACCTTCTGTCTTTATAGTTTTGCCTGTTCTGGACCTTTCATATAAATGGAATTATACAAGATATGACCTTTGTGACTGTCTCCTTTCACTTAGCATAATGTTTCTAAGGTTCATCCATATTGTAGCATGTATCAAGTACTTGATTCCTTTTTTACTGCTAAATTATAGTAGTATATTGTCTGGATATACCACATTTTATTTCTTCATTCATATTTAATAGACATGAATCATTTCCATTTTGTGACTATTATGAATAATGCTGCTAAGGACGTTTGTCTGAGTACAAGTTTGTGTGGAGCCATATATTTTCAATTCTAGAGTATATACCTAGAAGTGAAGGTATGGAATCATATGGTAATTCCTTTGTCAACATTTTCAGGAACTACCAGAGTATTTTATAAAATGCCTGCACCATTCTACATTGCTACCGGAAGTGGATGAGAGTTTTGATTTCTTCACATTCTCATCAATACTTGCCATTGTTTTTCTTTTTAAAAGTAGACACTGTAGTGTATGTGAAGTGGTATCTCAGAGTTTGGTTTGTATTTCCTTAGACTAATGATATTGAACATCTTTACATGTGCTTGCTGTTTATTTTTTAAGTTTATTTCTTTATTTTGAGAGAGAGAGAGAGAGAGAGAGAGAGAGAGAGAGAGAGAGAATCCCTAGCAGGCTCTGTGCTGTCAATGAAGAGCCCAACGTGTGCTTGATCCCAGGTCGTGGGATCATGACCTGAGCCAAAACCATGAGTTGGACACTCATCCAGCTGACCCACTCAGGTGCCTGCTTATTGGCTATTTGAATATCTTTTTTGAAAATTGTCTATTCAGATTCTGTGTCCAATTTTTAATTGGGTTAACATCTTTTTTATTATTAAGTTGTATGTGTTCTTTATATATTCTCAACATATCAATAAGATATATGCTTTTCAAATATTTTCTCTCACATTCTGTAGCTTGTCTTTTCATTTTTTTCAATTACATAATTTGAAACAATTTTTTTTTTATTTTTGGTGAAATCCAATTTATCTTTTTGTTTTTGTCCTTTATGTTTTTGGTGTGGTATTTTGTAACACCAATCATGAAGATTCACTCTTATTTTTCTTCTAAGAATTTTATACTTTTAGTTCTTTTTAAAAGTTTAAAAGTTTATTTATTTATTTTGAGAGAGAGAGAGAAAGACAGAGAGAGTGGGTAAGGGGCAGAGAGAGAGGGAGAGAGAGAATCCCAAGCAGCCTCCACGTGCTGTCAATGCAAAGCCCAATGTGGGGCCTGATCCCAGGAACCATGAGATCATGATGTTGGCTGAAATCAAGAGCTGGTGCTTAGCCAACTGAGCCACCCAGGTGCCCTTATAGTTTTAGTTCTTATATTAACATTTATTATCCATGTTAATTTTTGTGTATACTGTGAGGTACAGGTCCAGCTTCATTCTTCTGCATGTGGGTATCCAGTTATCTCAGCACCATTTACCGAAAAGCCTTCTTTCTGTATTGAATGGTCTTGGCACCCTTGTCAAAACTCAGTCAACTCTTACATTTATATATAATCATTTGTTGACTAAACTCTCAGTGTTATTCCTTATGCCAGTAACACAATGTTTTGATTACTATAATTTTGTAATAAATTATAAAATATGTAACTATGTGATAAGTAATAAGAAATGTGTTATCTTCTAAGATTGTTCGGGCTATTCTAGGACCTAGCATTACCATTTGATTTTTTTTTATCATTTCTGATCAGAAATTTCCATACTTTCTACAAAAATGCCGCTGGATTTTGATAAGAAGGGTACTGAATTTGAAGGCCAATTTGGACAGTATTGCCACATTCACAATATTAACTCTTATCTATGACCACAGGATATCTTCTTGTTTATTTAGATCTTCTTTAATTTCCAGCAATATTTTGTCATTTTTTGCTATACAAGTTTTATACTTTTTTTGTTAAATTTATTTTTCAGTATTTTATTCTTTCTGGTGTTATTGCAAATGAAATTGTTTTCTTAATTTTATTTTTATATTGTTTATTGCTAGTGTATAGAAATTAAATTGCTTTTTGTATACTTATGTTATATCTGACAACTTTGCTGACCTCATTTATATATCCTAATAGGCTCTGTGTGTATGTATTCCTTAGGAATTTATATGCATAAGATTATATATATACTTCTTCCTTTCTGATCTGGGTGCTATTTATTTATTTATTTATTTAAACCTAACTGTTCTCTCTTAAATTTGGGTAGAACATGTTATGTAGAAGTGGCAAAAGAGTACACCTTTGTCATTTCCTTTTATTCTCCTTCTCTTTCCTTCTCCTCCTCCCCTTCTTTCTCCTCCTTCTCCTCTTGTTTCCTCTTCTTCTTCTTCTTCTTCTTCTTCTTCTTCTTCTTCTTCTTTTTGATCTTAGCAGAGAAAACATTTTGCATTTCACCATTTAATCTTGATATTGCTGATATTATAATTTTTTTCTTCCTTTGCTTATATATATATTAAATTTTCTATAATGTACAAATCACATTTGCAGTCTAATAGTTAGCAAGGAAAAAGAGTAAATGGCCCAAATCCTAGCAACTAATATTAATGAAGGTTGGGGTGGGGCAGATACAAAAGAGGACTCTGAACTACCTGCTTTTTTTTGTGGGAAATTGTGTGCTCAGTGTTTTCACACTTCAGTTTTCCCACTGACCTCTAAGGCAGCCAGACAATGAAGTAGAAGGAGAGAGAGGAGCAGGAACTATTCATGAATATGAGAATTATACTGTACTTTCCAAGGAACCAAGGAAGAGGTAGTCTCAGGCTAAGGAAAAGTACTATTTTAAAAAAATGAATGGTCATAAACAAAAGAATTGGGTAATTTTTTAATTTGGGTTTCCCCAAAATTGGATTCTGAAATACAGATCTGAGTGCAAGTCGTTTATTTGGGAGTTGATCCCAGGACGCACCAGAAGGGGAAAGAGGAAGGAAGACAGAGAAGAGAAGGAAGCCAATGCAGAGTGTGTCAATATGCAACATAGAACATTGGGCAGCTGAAGACTCCAGGAGACTATAAAACACATCCCAGTGCCATCTGAGGGGCAAGGACGCTGGGGTATTCACCCTCCACTACCACTTGTCTTTTCTTGAGATGGGCTAGACATACCTTACCCCACACATCAAGCTTGTCTTATGTAGGTCCCACTATGCTCTTGTGGCCAGGGGAAGCCTTCACACAGAGTCACAGGACTGACGGTAGAAAGCCCTATTCATGTTTGGGAACTGTAAGTGATGAGGGTATATGCCATCTGCTAGGGAGATTATCTATTTTCATTCAGTAGTCCTCTCTGGGTCCCCTTAACCAGCTGGCTTTTTAATGGATTTAAAATATAACGTGGTTTCAATTGTTCAGATGAGCATACTTTGCAACTTCGAGCCTCTAGGGAAAGAAATCTTTTCTTATCAAGGTTCCCATTCCAACCCCTCTGTATTTTGCCTGGGGCCAGGAATAGAATGGGGGCACCATCTAATTTTGTAGAATTGACCAAGGGATTACAATATGTCCATGCCACAACTTTGTAGTTGGTAACTCTTGGTCTGGGGCCATATTGAGGAATAGAGAGGAAAAAGCTGTAATTGAAACAAGCCCATGTACTGTTTCCCATGCTGCTGGGGTGGGGATGGACACAAGTGGGAACACAGGCTTTTCTAGTCTCTTAAGAAGACAGACCCCCTGGGGAGCCACTCCTGCTATTTATCTGGGGTCTTTTATAAACAGAGACTTAACCCAAACTTACCTAAAAGAAATAGGAAACTATTGGTTCATTCCATTGGAAATTTCCAGGGATGCCCTAGGCAGACTCATGAGCAAAGTCACCAGCATCCAGCCTCTCTTCCTTTCTTGGTTCTGCTTCTTAGGTATGAGCTTCATTCACAGACAGAACTTCCTCCTGTGGTATCTACTGGCAAGTCTAGAACTAGATGCTGCAAGTCCATCAGCCCTAAGTGGAAGAACATTCATTCTAACAAAAGGCAAGTGTGAAGTTGCCTTGGCCTGGTTCAGGTCATGTGCTTCTCCTGTGCCAGCTGCTATAGTCAAGGGGACCATAGTCTGATTGCATAGGCCTGGGTTCTGTGTCTATTCCTAGAAGGAATAGATGGGGTCAGAAGGACGACAGATGGTCTAATCATATGGACTAGGAATAAGAGAAGAGACATCTCCAGAGAAAGTGGAATGCTGCTGTCAGATGCACAAGTGACACTATGTAAGCAAAGATAACTGAGGTCTATGTGGCATAGACCAGTGTTCTCTGTGCCTATGGACATGCTCTTCCTTTAAGATTTATTTTAATTATTTACTCTACGTCTCCATTTTCCCCACCTAGATAGATAGATAGATAGATAGATAGATAGATATAAATACAGATATATTGGTATAGATATAGGAATAGGTGTAGGTATAAGCATAGGTATAAGTGTAGGTGCAGGCAGATATGATAGACACAGAGATAGAGATAGAGTTTTCAATATACTATATACCAGGTATTGAGCCAGTCAGAGAATTATAAATCGAATAATCACATGGCTAAGTGTTTACTTAAATGCAAACAATGTGTAGAGATCAGAAAGCTACTATGATTACCTGGTTGCCTACTCGTGATCTAGCTGGTTCCTGACTGACCCATTTCCAGCAAGAGGGGTTGCATTCACACTGAACTTCTCATGGGCCAAATGGCCCTGAGATCTTCCACAGTTAAGCAGCTGGTATATTCTAGAAACTGCTCTAAACAATACAAAGTACATATACAAACAAATGTTTACAAGAGGTTTATGTATATGCAGTCATATTAAGTTATTAAATTTAACTACCAATAACTGCCAAAAAAGCCACAAAAAAAATATTAAGGATATAAGGTATTCTCTGACTATAAGGCAATTGGTTTAAAAATCAATCACAAAAGTAATGTTTAAAAGCCCCCCATAGTTTCAGGAAAAAAATTACAGGTTTCTAAATAACAAGTCAAGAAAAAGTAAAAATGGGAATTTGAAAATGTTCAAAATTGAATAAAATGAAAATGCCACAGATCAAGACAGAGAAAAATAGAGATTTTTCAATACCTGTGTTAGAGAAAAAAAAAGCCTGAAAGCCAATGAGATGAGCACCACAATGAGAAAGTTAAAAAATGGACAGTAAATTAAAGAATATAGAAAGAAGAAACAGCAAAGGTGAGGAAAATGATTAATGAAACAGAAAACAAAGAAACAATAAAGATGATCAAACCTTACCTTTTTTTTTTTTTTGAGAAAGACTGTAAAAATAGACAAATCTCTGGCAAGACTGAGCAAGGCACAAAAGTTCAGGTACAAATAACTTTAGGACTGAAAAGGGAGACATAACTACAGATATTGTAGAGATGTAAAAGGCTCTAAATTTGAAAACTTGAACAAAAAAAATACCATTTTCTAGAAAAAAATGACTTCTGAAAATTGACTCAAGATGGGAGAAAAACTCCACTACGTATCTATAACTATATCTGTTCCCATCTCTTGGTTTTTTTTATTAGGTTGTCTTCTTATTTAATAATAGTTGTAACAGTTATTCACACATTCTTTACTCAAGTTCTTTGACAGATTTCTATCTATCTAGATCTGTATCTACCTAACTTTCTGCTTGCCTGTCTATCTGACAGTCTGCCTATCCATCCATCCATCCATCCATCCATCCATCCATCTATATTTCTATCTATTTATATCTCTCTCAAAGGGCTTGTGTGAATCAAGGTATGTTTGAATAACTCCTATAACTATTATTAAATAATGAGATAACTTAGTTTTAAAAAATCAAGCAAAAGATTTGAAAAGACACTTCATATAGAAAGACATAGTTGCCAATAGCCACCTGCAAAATTCTTAATATCAGTAATCTTTGATGAAATGCAAATCAATACAACAATGAAATACCATTTTACACACAAAGGAATGGCTAAAATTAAAATTCTCAAAGCACCAGATACTGCCGAGGATATAGAACAACCAGAGTCCCATAATTGCTGGTGGAATGTGAAATGATGAATCACTTTAGAAAACCCTTTGGCATTTCTTTATAAAGTTAATCATGTGCATATCATAAGACTAAACAATTCCACTTGAGATATTTACCTAAGGAGCTATATACCAGTGTTTATAGTAAAAACACTTCTAATCGCCCCAAACTGAAACAACCTAAATATCCATCAATAGGGGACTGTATAAACAAATTGTGTGTCAAATGCAACACCACCTGAGATTAGAGAGTAAACTACTGATACACCAGTAACACAGATAAATCTCAACAAAAATTATTTTGAGTGAAAGAAGCCAGACACAAAATAGTGCAGAGCGTATGATTTCATTTAAATTATGTTCTAGAAGAAGCAAAACTAATTTATGATGAAAGAAATAATAGAATTGGTTGTCTGGGGAGATAGTGAGGAGAACTGGCTAAAAGGATACATGAAGGATTTTTTCTGGAGTGATGGAAATGTTCTATATCTTCATGGGGATGTGGGTTGTGTGGGTGTAAGCATTTGTCAAAACTCATCAAATTATATACTTAAGAACCATGCATTTCACAATATATAAATTATACCTCAATAAAAATATCTTAGAAACCGGCTAAGTAAAAGAGGAGATTGAATCAGTTGTTAAATATCTGCACACACACACATATATACACATATATACACACAAACTAGCAAACAAACAGGCCTACACTACCAACATTCCAGGAAATGATATCCTCAGTCTTGCTGATTCCACAGGGTGGGGACACTTACCACCAGGCCAGTATCGGGAGTCCTCTGCCCCTCAGGGCGTTGGCTGGCAGCGGGGTGGGAAGGCTCATGGACCATCACCAGGGAGGGAGAGTATGGGACAGAATGAAGCTGGAGGATGGGTGGGGCATACATGGCAGGTCCTAGAAGCTCACACGGCAGACATTGTTGGCTGACTACTGAAGAGTCGCATTCCCCTGATGTCCCTTCTTTCTTGCTCACAAAACCCTCATCTTGTTTAGGCAGAAGACAACCTTGAGTTTCAGGGAAAGTTATGCCCTCCCTCAAACCCAGGAGATGAGTCTTTAGTAGTCTGACCAATGAAAGTACCATCGTCCTTGTCTTGATCGGTTTTAATGATGGCAGGCTGCACAATTCTGGCCAATAGGAGGTGAATGGAACGTGCCAGTGGAGGAGTGGGCAGTGTGGAGAGGCTTTCAGACACGCTTCCTAGACTTTCTAAAGGGTCCAAGAGAAGGGACATTCTGTCCTCTGGCTTTGGGCACTGCCTTCTGCAACTGCCATACTTGGAGTTCCTGCAGACATCTTCGTCCCTGGGGGCCCAGTCCAGAGGGAAAAGCTGTCGTGCAGGATGCCAGGAAAGCTATATGGAAGTTACACTCTTGATGCTGTTCTTGAACCACCAAATTAACCAAATCTGAACATTTCTCACCTCTGGACTCTTATGTAAGATCATAAACTGTCTCGTTTAAGTCATTTTAAGTTGATTCTGTTACTCCGTCACTTTGCCACCCAAAGATCCCCATAACGAGGATCTGAATATTTATTTGATTTGGCCAATGAGAAGCCACCGGTAACCGGTAAGCGAGGAATGGGGTTGACACGGTCAGATTGCGGTCTAAAGTGATCACCCCGCCTGCAGTGTGAAGAATGTAGGAAGAGAGGATAAGGTGCCAATGGCGATGGTCTACAGGAAGGATGATAGAAGACGAGGACATGTCAGACCATGAGGGTGGAGGCAATGACAGAGAGAAGTGAATGGGTTTAGGAATAATAATAAAAAAAAAAATCTCTTACGTTACCTCCTCCAGAAAGCCGCCTCCGATTTTCTCAACTAAGTCCTGGTTTTAAACTCTCTGTCCTCCAAGCCCTCAGATGGTGGTTATACAGCTTTGTTTTAGGGCCAGGTCTGTCTTAGCTTGTTCCAACACATGCCTCCCCGTGACCCGGGAGCTCTCTAAAGACTGAGACCCAGGCTGAACATTTCTGTCTCCCACAGCCTCAGTGCCTGACACACGGGGGTCATTCACCAATGCCTGGAGAGCTGAACTGTCTAGCTCGCCTGAAAGAAAACAGGTTCTGTGTCTCCTTCTCTCCCATTGGCAGGCACGCGTTACCTTTAGCGCTGGCCCACCCACCCATCCATCTGTGCTCACCCACAGGGAACCTGTGGGCACGGAGCCAGCTCAGTGTAGGGAGGGGCCTCGAGGGAGGCCTCAGCTCTCAGTGCCCGGTGTCCGATGGAGAGTCCAGCCCTGCCTCTGCCACCTGGGAAAGTTGCCCTGCCTCTCTGTGCCTCAGTTTCCCCCTGCGATGGAGGAGTGCTTGATTACTGAGAACTGACCCTGTGGTTGAGGGACAGCCTGCCTTTTTCACAGGCTCCCAACCACTCCCTTTCCTCCTGGGGACTGACTTCCATTGCAAGAAACTCGAAGGAGCAGAGTGAGGAACCTGCTCCAAGAGAGAACGAAATGAGGCTTGTGTATTGAAATTTTTCTTTCTCTACAAATTCACATTTCGTGTTTTCGGCGAGGAATGGAAAGGAAGGCTGTCGGCTTTTGAGGACTGTTTATTTTCAGGGAGCAGGAAGATGATGGTGCTGGTGATGGGTCCATCCTCAGACAATAGCCATTGTTTGTGCCCAGACTGCGGACGTGGCCTCCCCTGGGAGCCTCTACACCTGGGGAGCCGCAGCGGCCAGGCCCTTCGCAGGTTGCCCGACTCTAAGACATACCAGAAGGACATAAATAATCAGCCACCAATTCTTCAGCTTGACTATAAAAAGCATGCATATGCTCTGTGCAGGTTTTCTTAAGGTAAGGGACAGAGCCTGGGCAACGCTGAGCTTCTGGAACTGCCCATATGGGGAGGCGGTCTTTCACCGATGATTCTGCAGACAGAAATTGCCCATCTGCACTGTTTGCAGGTGTTTTGAATGATTATATTATTAGCTCTGTCTGTTCAACTTTGCTTTTTTATGGTGGCTTTAGTATTGCAGTAAGGGGGGAAAAAAAGAAGAAGAAGAAGAAAGAAAAAAGAAATATAAAGGCAGCCATCTGGTTCCCGACTTGTGATAGCACTCTCTGTCAGGAAAGGGGGAAGAAACATCCACTGCTTTCTCGGGGGCGGGGCAGGCACGGGGCAACCCCTAATTCTGCCCTTTTTCCAAGAGAGTGGGATTTGGGGTAAGCAATGTCTTTAATTTTGCCAGGGGAAACTGACTTATTTCCTCATTTCTTCTCTCCCCACCCCTTGGTGCTCTGCCACTGCCTTGAAGCTTACCTAGGTACCAGGGCTGGTGATGGTTATGTCCCCCAAACCCTCATTCTGGCCAGGACAACTGGTTGTGTGTATGTGAGTGTGGCCCCAGAGAGCCATGCCTGGGCTGTCCCTCCCACCCATGATTCTGGGCCTTAATTTGATCTGTGCTGTGACCTGGGACACTTTGCAGGGCATCCGGCTGCAGGTAGTAAGACAAAGATTTATTTGATTATCTGTGCATGGGTAATTCATCAGGGAAAGGCTCTCTGTGTCAGGCAGCCCAGAAGCGGGTTATTTAGGGTTGTGCAGCGCGGCCAGGTTTGGGAAGGTGCCAGGAGCCAAGAGCCCAGCAAGGTCATGACGCCTCCATACCAGAGGAGATGCCAGGCAGATCTCAAGTCACACTTGAGCCAGAGGGTGTCATCCGCCTTTTCATTGGTTTGGGCAAAGAGAAGAGAGTTTTGTATTTTTTTTTTTTCCTCTAAAAGGGCAGAAACAATGCTCTGATGTAATGTGCAGAAGCAAAAAGGGTAATCTGACACCAAGCCTTGTCTCCTTCTCTTCCCTCCAGGTACCACATGCTGGACAAGTCATGGCATTTTATGTATATGTGTATTGTATATGTATGTGTGTATATATATATATATATATATATATATATGTATATAACACATATTATATATATACATGTATATATACGTATATATATTACACATATAATATATATGCACACATATATATACACACATGTATTATACATATATATTCAATTATGTACATATATATGCATATACATACATATATACATTATATATTTTATATACATATATATTGCCTTGTGCACTGTCTCTGCAACATGCAATCGTGAGAGGTGACACATGAATTCCTACATCAGCTAAATGCAAGAGGCAGCATCAGCCCAGGGGTGTCTTAGACAACCAGAAGGAGGAAGCCAGAGGAAAGTTCCAGAGAAGAAAGGGAAGAGTCCCTAAAGCTACACTTCACGGATCCTTTGGTGCTTTGGGTTACAATGAAAATAGCTGCCCCTCGACCCCCCAAAACAACAAGCACCAGGAAAGGAAACTTTTTGGGTTGGGGACTAACTTTTGTTCTTCATCCTTTTCTCTCCCTATGGCACCTCCCTTCCAAAAATGAGCCGAGCGGTCTGTATTTGCTCTTGTCTGGTGCAGGTGCGGGCTTTCAAGCAAAAGCTGGGGGTAATGCTTCTTCATTTGTTCTGCGAAAGCCCAAGGCAGGAGGGTAGTGCCCTGGGGGAGGGGTGGCCTCACAGGGAGGTGGAGACCTTGGAAAGCAGCTAGGGAGAGAGCGTGTCCCCTCACCTGGAGAGAGGACAGTGATCAGTGGTCCCCAGGGTGGCCCCTTGTTGTTGGCCGTGCCTGGAGCTGGTAAGATCTCGGAAGGAATGGTTTCATGGTGCACATTGTATGGACACGTCCAAGCCCTGGGGTCCCCAGCCTTGGCAATGGGCCAGGAAGGCAGCTGAAGTTACAGACATCACGGCATTATGTAGAGGTGGGCCACAGGTGTCTTAGGGGCAGTCGTGATGGAGAGAAGACCGGAGGCCGCTTCCTGGGACACTGTGCTTTGGGTGACTTGTGCCCATGAAGAGGTGGGTTAAGTGACACTTATACGTATAAAATGCCTGGAATGGTGCCCTTCTATTGAACAAAGTGATCGTAAGTTGAGGGTCTAGCATCTCTAGTTCGAATAATATTGAGAAATGAGTACTTTCTGGTACCATTGAGCCTGGAGCTGCAAATTCACATCTGTACAGGTCCTTGTGAGGGGTCGCAGGGAAGCCCAGAAAAACACAAGATCGGGAGACAGAGGAGACTGGAGCGAGAAGATAGATCAAGGGGGCCCGCGGACCTCAGCGGGAGGAGTCTGGGGCTTGGCTTTGTGGTCAGTCCCAGTTAGACGCACAGCACTAGGCTGAACTTACAGAAGTGCTGTTACTGTAGGCCCTGAACAGCCACATTCGGACGCTTTCACACCCTGCGGATGTGGCCTCAGGACTCAGGCTGCTGGACTTTGAATTCCTTTATTTATTAGCTGTGCACCATGAGTAAGTCCTTCCTTCCTTCCCTCACTCCCTCCTTCCTTTTTTCTTTTCCTTTTCCCATTCCTTCTTCTTTCCTTCCTTCCTTCCTTCCCTCTTTATTTTCTTTCCTTCTTTTTTCTTCTTTCCTTCCTTTTCCCCTTCCTTCCTTCCTTCCTCCCTCCCTCCGTCCCTCCCCCTTCCTTCCCTCCCTCCCTCCTGCGCTTCCTCCCACCCAATCCTTTTCTCTTTCCTTTCTTTTTTCCCCAAGATTCCTTATCTGCAAATGCAAAATGGGAGTTGATAATAACGGCACCTACCTCACTAGGATTGCTGAGAGGATCATTATCTAAACTGCTGAGGATACTGCCTGCGCCCTGGTGAGTCCTCCGTAGACATTAGCTACAACTAGTAAGATCGTCATTATTGTCTGCATACCTGCTTCCTTTTCCTTTCTCTATACTGAGAGGCAATACAGCATAGAAGAAGAATAAACTTTGCAGCCCGGAATCAAACCGAAATGTGTTAATTATTTAATATTAAAATCATCCTCATCGTCAAATGGGTTACACCCTCTGCTCTGTGTTTTCACCCTTTCCTTTTAAGTGCAGCTTGCTTACCCTTGGCTTGCTGGGACTCCAGGGGGGCTCCGGAGCATTTTGGCCCTCGGGTCTACCACTGCCAGGAAGCTGGTTTCTTTATTTCTTGCTCCACTTCCTCCCTGCTTCTCCTTGCCTTGGCTCAGCGCCCCAGGGAGAGGAAGGGCCTAGAGAGCTTTCCTCCAGGCCAACTCATCCGGAGCCTGAACAGGGAAAGCAGTAGTCTGTCTGGACAGAGCTCCTTCCGGGAGACGTGTAATCAAGGAGGCTGGTCAAGGGACCAGGAGGCCTCTCTTCGGGGTAAAGGTTACACAGAAAGCTTTTATTTATCCTCAAATTCTCTGTGACCTCATGCCTAGTGTGTCTCCCAAGATCCCTCCCCACCCCACCCCACCCCAGGCTTCCCCCAGACCTCCCACAGATGGACCAAGAGGTGTGGCTGTGCAGTGCTTTGCACATGGTTATGCCGCAGCCGTGCTGTGTCGGTGCTGTCTGGTCGCACAGGCAGGCCCTCGGCTCCCCCACTGTCCCCGCAGCAGGTGAACACATATGGCGGAACTTCCCCTTCTTCATGTGCTTGCCTCTGTCTCTGTACAGTCTTCTGGGACCTGTGCATGTTCCCTTGAAGGCCCTGATTTCAATTATAATTAGCAGCGAAAACTGCTTTATAATCTATTCCACCTCAGAATTCTCTCTCTGAACAATTCTGTACACTCAGCAATTTTCGTGTTTTTGACTGGATATTCCCAAGGCAGAAAATCAGATCGGCTCGACTCATGTATCCAGAGGCCCACTGCTGGTCCCTCTGCCCTGCTGGGAAGGGACTGGAGCTTAGTGGGATCAAAGAGGCTACCTCCCCGGAGGAGGGCTAATTCTGCAGGGGAGCCTGGCAGGAAGAGCATCCTGAGGGCGCAGGGGGCTCTCTCCCGCTCTGTTGTGAGCCCCTGCCTTGACATTTGTCTTTTTCGCTTCAGGAAAAATCAGACTCCTTCAGCCACCAGCTCAGATATCCCAGTGAAGCTTTCTCCAACGCCCAACTCCACACAGGCTTTATTTTGCATCATATGCTGTCTTACACCACAATCTTTCTTTAAAAGCATTATACATTCTCGGTTCCATCTTTGATTCCACCATCGGCTGAGGACCTACCGCTTGGCACAGTCCCAACGACCCACGAACTGCAAGATACAGTCACTGTCCTCGTGGAGCTTGTCATGGAGGGAAGACTGAAGATAGAGGCCCCAAACCCCCACTGTGGGGCGGGGGGGGGGGGTAGGAGGGCCAAGGAAGGAAGTGATCTTTTATAGAGAGCGTTCAGCACAGGCCTCTCTGACAAGGTGAGGGTATACACTGTGAGGGTATCCAGGGAAGGTATATTCTGGGCAGACAGAAGAGAAAGTACAAAAACCTTGAGATGGGAGTCTTTGGGCACGTTTCAGAAGGAACAAAGAGGCCCAGTAGGCAGGAGCTGAGGGAGAGGTGTCTGTAAGCCAGGGAATTTGGGCCACATGGGATTCTGCTCTGAATGAGACAGGAGTCACGGAGGTTTTGACAGGGAAGCACTATGGTTTCACTTTAAGCTTCACGGGATCAATCATGTGGCTGACGTGTTGAGAACGCTAGTTGGGAGGCCGTTGCGATGACCCATATAAGAAACAATGACGCTGTATACTAGGGAGGTAGAAATTGGGGATGATTCTCTTATTGTATTTAGCCATCGACTTGGGGGATTTTTTTTTTTTTTTTTTTTTTTGTCACAGAAGCTAGCATGACTTACCCTGACTAATAAAAGCACTCACTATGCAGCAGAGACATGGTTCCTGCCTTCAGGGAAGTTGCTGCCTGGCTGGGAAGACGGACATTAACCAAAGTTCATTTCTTGCTCGAAATCCCAGTGTGGGTTAGAGGCTCTGGTGGGAGTTTTATTCCAAGCAGTGACTCCAGGATTCAGGCTCCTTCCACGTGATGCCTTTGCCATCTTGGAGTCGTTCACATCCAGCCACAAGAATGGAGCGAAAAGGAGAGAAATCGAAGAAAAAATGAAGCTAGAGAATCTCAGAGCCCCAGAGGACACTTCTGGGAGGAAAGAGGGGGGAGGTGAGAGGTCGGACCTCCCCGATTCTGTCCCCACTGTAATCAGAGAAGACCTAATTTTAATTGTTTCACATATTAAGATCTGACCTACGACTTTCCTTTTTAGATAAAGTCTACAGTTAGAATATGAAAACCTCTAGATCTGATGATAATCCTAAGCTTCTAGAATTTCCGCATATGTGTTGGTGGGAGAAGAGTTGTCCTCAAGATAATTTGTTGATTTTTTTAAATGTTTATTTACTTCTGAGAGAGAGAGAGAATGGGGGAGGGGCAGAGAGAGAAGGAGATGTCGAATCTGAAGCAGGCTCCAGGCTCTGAGCTGTCAGCACAGAGCCTGATGCGGGGCTTGAACCCACGGGCCGCAAGTTCATGACCGGAACCGAGGTCGGACACTTAACCAACGGCGCCACCCAGGTGCCCCTGTTGTTATTTTTAATTCAGGTTCTAAATATGATGGGAAAGCTGGTCTCTCTCACTCAAATAGTAATCAAAAGTTTTGTCTTTGTTTCAAAATGAAATTTTGAAATGGTCTAGAAGATGCCAAAGGAATAAGCTAATGAATGATGTAGCAACCTGGGTAATGTGAATTAGATGCTTCACGGTGGGTCCAATGCACCTGTGCCCAGAGAAGGGCACTGTGCCCTGTAAGTATTCTAGCCCTGACCCTGCAATGTGAGCCACGACCTCTCCCAAGTCTGATTCCTGTCCTCCCTCCCTGCCACCACCCACCCTCCGAGCTGCGGGCAGATTTGGGACCACAGTGGGTGGCTCTCCCTGGGAACCTGGTCTCCCAGCACAATAGAATGACTGGGTTTTTGTTCTCACTGCTTCTGCACCCTTACTTGCAATTGCTCCGATGTCTACCCTGGAGAAGGGAGAGGGATTGCTCCTCTGAATCGTTACTACCTGAACCTTGGGCTATTGGAGGGGACACTAGCTTGGGAGAAATGTAGTGGACCTAAAAGGATCTTGGGGCTCCCACTCCTTGACACCCGTTATCTGCATGGCAGTGGCCAAATTCTATCAACTGTCCCCCAAATGCCAGTAGTTGGGTAGGACCCATTATCCAACTTCTATAGACGAGAAAGCCAAGGCGAGGAAAGGGGAAACTGTACCTCTAAGTTTTCTGTAAGCTTTAAAATACTGTGGGAAAGAGCCTGTAACATATAGCTCACAAATGAGTGGACTAAAATCAAATGTCAGTTTCAAGTTGTAGCCCATGACTAACATGTAGCCATGACTATGTCGATCCTGACGAGAAGTCTTGGTCTGCGCTTTCTTCTGGATCAGGAAGAACCCTCCCCACAGATGGAGTGAATTATGGCAGCTGACAGGAAGGGTCCTCAGGGAGTGGCCCTTCCAAGCCACATCCCTGTAGGTGTGGACCCTGCATGAGCGTCAGAGCCCTGGCACATGGCTCCACCGTCCAAGCATGCTCTCAAGGGCAGTCTGGGCAACTGGTTCCACTGGTCTGTGTCGTTGTCAAGGTACAAGTGTCTGTGCACATGGGACAGGCACACACACAAATTCTTCTGATCCCTTGGAATCTCCCAGGACAGCACATTTGGGCAGATTGTGTAAGAAACAGGCTGCCGGGTGATTGGCTATAAATCAGCAAGAGATGGCAATGCCAGCTTCCCGCATCACCTCCCTAATCCGCATCTATGCCTTTCTGTTTGATTTGAGGGGGGTTCTCTTATTGGATGCGCTGAAACAATAATCACTTAAAATGGGTATTCTGAAATCCGTAGAACAGTCAATTCTGAAGACGACTAGGGGTCTCGTTGTTTAAAATGTGTGATTTCCAATTTGCTTTCTGTGCTACCAGACAAAGCTCCTACTTCCTCGGGAACAGACCCATAGGAAGAGCCCAAATTACATGATTTGGTTCTCGACAAGCGGAGGACGAATCCGTAATGCCGAAAGTTTTGACTGTAAGCCCTACTCCACAAAACCGACTTCCCCCGGATACAGGGGAGATCGGGGACCCAGCGCCTAACCTTTGGGAG
This sequence comes from Panthera onca, assembly GCF_046562875.1. Classification (NCBI taxonomy): domain Eukaryota; kingdom Metazoa; phylum Chordata; class Mammalia; order Carnivora; family Felidae; genus Panthera; species Panthera onca. Next base: position 21,647,721 of record NC_138353.1, on the reverse strand, counting down.
GACTCCAGCAGGGCCCAGCCCCGGGACCCACCTTCCCCTGCCTGTGCCTTGCCAGTCCCTGCTCTGCACTGTGAAGGTGTGCTCCCGTGGGGAACCCGTTCTCCCTGCCGCTGTGTCTCCTCAACAGACCTCCCACCACACAGACCACAGCCACATCAGAAGTACAACTGATAAAAATATTGCTGCCGTTAGCACTCCCTGGCCCTCAGAATTAGCAAAGTGCAGAGCTCGGAGATTCTTAAATTGTCCTCAGGACCACACCCGGGCAGTGGGAATTTCCATCACCCTGACAGAGTGAAGAAAGCCCACTCTGGGTCCCCTTCCCTAGTCCCCCAGGTTGAAAGCAAAAAAAAAACAAAAAAAAAAAAACAAAAAAAAAAAAAAACGGCATGATCTTTGATGCAATCTCATACAAGGCTGTTGTCAAAAGCCATATAATCATTTATAAGAAATAGCCCACAACAGTAATTATGGCTTTCGACACAAAACAGAACTAAAAACCGGGTCGGTCGTCGATAGGTGTTAGAGCCCTGTGGGCTTGTCCACGCGCCCGTTTCTGTAATCGGCAGACCCTGGCAGAGTGTGCTACGGAAGTCACCCCAGAGGACAGAGAGGGGGTGCCCACCCAAGGGAGCCACCTGCACATGCTCACCACCGGCCGTAACACACAGGGGGAAGAGTGAGGGGCCAACAAAGGAGTGCAAGGAGATTTGCTGTTCCAATTAACAGAACGATTTGCATACATCCATTTCATCTGGCCCTGTAAACTCAGCTGTGACAGTTTGGAAAATTGGGCGTTATCCAGTGTGGTACCACGCGGATCCGACACAAAACTCTCATCCCTCCTCTGAGGATCCTTTTGTTTTGCAATATTGCCGGGTGTGAGCGGTGAGGGAGATTTGCTCTGTTGTTCTGTCACTATTTCTGGCCTGGCCAGCCCTTCACTTCCCTTGTCAAAGTTCCTTAAAGTCATTAGGAGTTAAATATTAAGAAGGCTGGTGGGGATGGGAAGAATGGGGAAGAAGGGGGTAGGAAGTAGGCTTCCAGTTATGGGAAGAGCCAGTCACCGGGACAAAAGGGGCAGCATAGGGAACACAGCCAATGGTACCGTAACAGCGTTGTGTGATGACAGGTGATAGCTATGCCGGGGGTAGCACAGCATAATGTATAGACTTGTTGAGTCACTATGTCTCACACCTGAGACACATTAGTGTAACATTGTCAACTATACTTAAATGAATGAATGAATGAATGAATGAATGAATGAAAAGAAACTATGGGAGCCCCTCTCTCTGGGTGTCACTAGTAGAAAGGGAAGCACGTACCCAAAGGCCGTTCTCTCCCAGAAAAGCCAGGCCAGAGCTGCGGTCCCTTAGGGCTGCCCAGGCTCCAACTCTGATCACCTTGTCAGAACCCTCGGAAGGCACAATGTCCTACATGGCCTAAGCCAGAACCCCAGAGGTGCTAGTTTTAGCTGAAGCCCGGATATAGGCTGGGGTTGGGCTTTGCCATCCCGGATAAACACAACAGAAAAGGAGAAATAGATTAAAGCACTCTATGGTTTATGTTAAAATTGTTGAGCTAAAGCCACGAGACAGACATTGTCTAGTGAGCAGACTCTTTGGGTCTGCCTTAAATTATACAACCCAATGTCCTAAAATAAGCCCAGATTTAGGATTCTGCCCTCTTTTGTCTGCCTCTCACTCTCTTTTCTTCTCTCCTGCTCTCTGCTCTCTCTCTCTCTCTCTCTCTCTCTCTCTCTCTTAGAAAGGTATATTATTTTTGATGAGGAAAGGAGGAGTCTGGCTTCCTTTGGACCTTAAAACAGTATCAAAGGCAAAGACTACAACATTAGTAAAGGACAGTTTGGATGTCTGCACCCTCCTGCCTCCACTAGTGCTCTTGTTTCCCCTCCCCTGTGTCTCCCTTGTGCCCCACTCACCTGGGTCTCTCTCCACTGCGGTGGAATAGGCCAAAGAGCCCAGGGTCCCAGCAGAGTCCCAGGCCCTACCATTTCCTCAAAGCAAAACTTCCATCAAGTGCCTTAACACCTCTAAGACTCAGCTAACCTGTGCGTCCAGTGTAGGGAACTCTGTAGTGAATTCCACTCCGTGGATTGTTATAAACACTAACAGGCATGATGACCTAAGGCACCATGGTGCCTGTCTGGGAAATGTCATGTGTCATCCCTCCCATTGCCCACACCCAACAGTGTTCTGTATCTGGCAGGGCTCACTGTGGGCCTGGAGGGCAAATGGGCTCGGACAACCATGAGTCGGCAGGTTTTCTGTGGAAGAAATGATCCGTCTCTGGTTGTATCCTATGAGGATGAAGGGTCTGGGTCATATCCCCCATCTGGAGTCTGAACTGGGTTACACCCCTCTCCTCTGAAGCATGGCCTCAGCAGGCCAGATGAGCCAGACCAGATGATGCCCACCATGAAGGGGTTGGACCAGATGGGGCTGTAGCCTCTCTGTAGGGCACAACCATCAGCAGGATTGTACTTTTAGCTCTCCACCCATGGCGATCCAGGGGCCCATTTGGAATAGGAAGCAGGCTCTGAATAATCCTGCGGCCCCACAGGAAAGAGACTGAGCTGGGAGGAGGGTGTTAGAAGCCTCCTGTGCTTGGTATAGACATAGCCAGCGTGGTCTGACAGGGTGCAGTCATACACCAGCATCTGCTAGAGGAAAGGAGAGGGCATTTCTCTAAGACTCTTTACCGTGTTGAACAGGTTCCCCTTGAGGGCCTGGCCCACAGTGGGCGCTTCCTAAGCAGCACTGATGGCCACTGGTGTCAGCAGATCCTGAGTCCCCTTTACTCGGCCACCTAGTCCATGTGGCCTGGGGGAGCACTTCCCTCTCTTGGGCCTGTTTTCTCATGTATACCTGGGAGGAGGGTCTTTGCCAAACGTCAGACACTCAGCCCTGGAAGGATGATCTCTCCCTTGAGTCTGGTGTACACAAGGCAACTACCAAGGACAAAGTAGGGTCAGAGAGTGATAGTTGTGTGAAACAGTCCCAGCCTCCTGCCTGGTGTCTATCTCCATGCAAAGACCACCTATGCGCTCATGTATCCACGGTCATCCCAAAGGGCACCCACACCTATGTTTCATGGAGGGACACAGCCCTCAGCTTAGCTCCGGGCCTGGGTAGCATCCTACTATCCAGCTGGCCACACAACCAGATAACCGAGCTGACAGTCCGACTGAAAGTTCTCAGAACCTGGCTGCCAGTGTGTTTCCCAGAAGCCCCTTCTTCCCATGATTATCTAAAATTTAACCTGCGTAGACAAAGAGTTCAATAAATCCACTTTGGCCCGGTTCGGGTGTACCGGATACCCTAGGATACTTATAAACATTTTCCTCATCCAGATTACATTGTTCCCTCTGTGTGCATCTAGCTTTGCTGGGGGAAAAGAGTTCACGTGGGCGGGAATTTCTGCAGGTTTACCGGGAATGTCTTAGAGGAGAAAACAGCGATTCTTGGCCAAAAGCTTAGAGGGACCCCTGCTTCTCGGAGCTTTGGGCGTGAATTCCCTTGTGTAAAATCTCAGCAGAAGCTGATCTGGGGCTTCATGTTTTAGCTTCTACAGGATCCTGGAGGAGGAACCCCAGGCAGCTGCAAGAGCCATGCCCCCAAAACAATAAGATCTTGTAGCAGCTGATATTTATTATTTGGTTCTTGCTGTGGGTGGGGCCCTGTTCTAAGCACATGCTTATTAACTCATATAATCCCCACAACAACCCTCAGAATTAGGTAAGTTATTACACACACAAGGAGACACGTTGCTGCTGGACAGAGATGAGCTTTCTTATTTTCCAGGAAACATGCCATTTAGGAGATGCTGCATTTAAATCCGTTCACCAGCCTCATGTCCCATTGCGTGAGCCCTGGAAGCAAAACATTTTTCCCTGAAGGGATCTGGCTTTCCACAGGGAAATAAAGCATCTTGATTTCACACAGAGACGCGAGATGACACAGAACAGAGGTCAGGCAAGCCACTCCACTATTCTATGCCCAGGACACAAAAATCAGCTGTTCAGAAGTCTTCCTTCTTGATGAACCAAGATTCAGCCCCGGGATCCTTCCCAACACCATGTTCCTGGAAGCCACGATAAATGATTTCCATGAGTGCTTTGCGACATCTCTGCGACGTGCTGTTATAGGACAAAGGGTATGTCTATATCCTTCCTGAGAGGGTCTGCTGGCAGCTCTGTGAAAGATTAGGGGAGAAGCCACTAGCTCTAACGTGGCTTTCCTCAAGTGGTACGGCCACTTGAGTCGAAGTCTAGCTGGCCTAGCTTGGGCCACATCCTGCCACTTGACTGGTGGAGGTCAGACACCTCAGCGTAGAGTCCATCGGACTGCAGGTATGGGAGTAGAGGTCGTTTCCAAAGAGAAACCCATGCACTTTTACAAAAAGCTGGGTTAAAGATCGAGCAGTCAAATAAAAAGTTCCTCTATGCCTTGAGTGTGGCTTCTGTACAACCCAGCCCCACAATATTTTTTCACCCCTGGATCTGGACCACTTGCATGTTCTAGTTCATGTTCCAGCATTGCGTCTGCATCTGGGCTTGACATTCCCATGCCTACCGTGTACCAGGTGGCCTATTTGTGTCACCTCATTTGATCCTTTATGAGAAACATAGGAAGCAAGTTTAATTTCCCCATTTCCGGGCTGAAAAAACTGAGATGTAGAGAGGGTAGGTAACACATTCAAGGCCACACAGATAATAGGGTCTGAAACTGGATCAAGGTTCTTCTCAAGTTCTTTGCAAATAGAATTCTAAGATCCAGGGGTGCCTAGGTGGCTCAGTTGGTTAAGCATCGGGCTCTTGATTTCGGGTCAGGTCATAATCCCATGACTTGTGAGTTCGAGCCCTGCATCGGGCTCTATGCTGACAGTGTGGAGCCTACTTGGGATTCTCTCCCTCCCTCCCTCTCTCTCTCTGTCCCTCTTCCACATGCACATGCTTTCTCTCTCAAAAATAAAAACAAGTAAATTTAAAAAACAAATTCCAAGATCCATTTATGTATTAAGTAATTAATTCACTTATGTTTTGTTGGACACCAAATATCCTTTAGACTTGTCTTCTTGTGTGCCTTTGTTCAAGGTCATCCCCTTGGGAGCGTCCCTGTGTCATCCCCACTGAGGTGAAACTCAACCCATCTTTGTAAACCAATCTCCTGGGCCATCTTCTTCAGACAGAAAATTACTTTCCTTTGTTACAATCTCAGTGTGAGCTCCTCTGGCACCAGTTCCATCCACCGACCGTGAGAATCTTGATTCCCTGTCTCCTCACCCACTGGTCTGTGAGCTCCCCAGAAATTGTGCTATGTCCCCGCATTTAACACAGGACCCCACAAGCTGTAGGACTCAGTAACAATGATTGAAGTGAGCTATTCTATTGAGGCTGAACCATTCGAAGTTGTCAACAACTGATCAGTTTTTAACCCCCAAAACCTGCAATCGCAAGTTGGTCAACCTAAATTAATTGTTGTCTGCCTTTATTGGGGTTTATGACTGACCAAGAGACATTCTGAACAATATATACTAGGATAGGCTGGTTTTGTATGTTCAAGGTATTTCCTAACCCATGGCACCCAATGATCAGGGAAGCATATGTTTTACTTTTCATGTTTCATCTTAAAAAGTTAAAGCCAGGGGCACCTGGGTGGCTCAGTTGGTTAAGCATCTAACTCTTGATCTCAGCTCAGGTCTTGATCTCAGGGTCACGAGTTCAAGCTCTGCATTGGGCTCTGCACTGGGCTCCGAGCTGGGTGTGAGACGATAAAAAGAAGGGAACACCGACCCCTTACCCACCACCTCCCAGGTTCAACAATTACCAAACTTGTGTGTGGTTTTACTTAATCTCCACCCTGCCTACTTCCACCTTCCTCAATTATCGTAAAGCAACTCCCACGTTGTCAAGTCATTGGAAGATCGTCCAGCATGTGTGTCTAAAAGAAAATAAATCTTAAAAAAAAAGGACTAAAATATTTAAAAGTAAGTTAACATAACAATTTCCTAATTTCATCAAAGATTCAGTTTACACACATGCACGCACACACACACACACACACACACACAGAGTACATATAACCCAATAAAATACAATCGGGCAAACTATAGTTTGTTTGAATCAGGGTCTGAAGAAGTTACACACATTGTGTTTGGAGGACATGCCTCATAAGTTTCTTTTAATCTTTGTGTTTCCCTTCCTAGACATTGTTTTAATCAAATAGTTCTCTTAACAACTTTCCCATTGACTTAAGAGGAAACTGAGGCCCTAGAAAGTTTACTGGTTGTGCGCAATGTCCCAAAGCGCATCCGGGATGCAGGCCAGGAATGGAGCCCAGATGTTGGGCCATGAGCCTTCCGGTCCTTCGCCTGAAGGCTCCAGCCAGGCCCGCTCAGGAGGGTCTGACCTACGCTCCCAGGGCCCACCCCGGGGTCAGCACCGCTGCCCTCTACAGATCTCCGTTTCCTGTGGATCTTTCCACCAGGCAGCCAACACTGCTGTGAAAAAGGTTCAAAGGGTCTGCTGACACAGAGAGCCCCTAAAAGGCAATATTTTGATGATTTAAGTATAAGTGCTCAGAAACATGTGGATTTCATTTCCTTCAGAATACACTTGGGTATGAAAATTAAGGGGAAACGTGCTTGGCAAAATACAACCCGGGTTTCCTCAACCCCCTGAATTGGCTTAAGATGTTTAGCGAATTTGAAGTGAAGCCACCCTTTCTCTCTCACAAGCCCACCAGGCTCACACTCATCTGCACATTAAATCTGCACTCAATTGGCTACCGCTGGGGCCGTGACCTTGTTAGAAGGGGAGGAAGGGGAGAGCAGGACACGGAGGGGCAGGGTGGTGGGGAAGTCAGGGCGCTGCTCCAGGCCTGGCCTTGCCCAGAGAGGGTCCTGCAGGTCCCCTGGGAATAGCCCCAGGGGAGCCCTAGAAGTTCCCACATCTCATGCGCAGGGGCCCGGCCACACCCTGGCCACCTCTCTCCTTTCCCCTGAGGAACAGCTATTTGGAGTCACATAGGAGACAGGAGACTTGGACCCACTCTGGGGAGATCTTCTCCCTCTTCACCAGTGTAAGGATGGGATTCATTCCATGACAGTCTTCAGAGCCCCACGTACCCCAGGGGTGCCTGGAAATGGGGTTTCTGGTATAGGAATGAGGGAAGGCAGACAGAGGTCTTGAGGTGAGTTGAATACACTGGAGAAAGAAAGAGGAAAGGGAAACACAGCTAGAGGGAGGCAAGGGAGGGAGGAGAGGAGGGAGGCAGGAAGGGAGGAAGGTGGGAGGGAGAAGGGAGGGAAGGAGGGGAGAAGGGGGAGGGAGGATAGGGAGGAAGGAGGGGGTGGAGAAAAAGAGGGAGGAGAGAGGGAAGGGAGAAAGAGAGGGGGGAAGGAGAAGAGAAAGAGGGAGGGAGAAAGGAAGGGGGAGGGAGGAGGGTAGAAAGAAGGAATGGAGGAAGGAGGGAGGGAGGGAGGGAGGGGAGAGTGGGGAGGGAAGGGAAGGAGAGAAAGGTGTGTAACACAGAATGGGGGAAGGTAGACACAGATCCAGAGCTGGCTTCGGGACCCCAGGTCAGGGTTGCTGCCTCTAAAATAGTGTCTCTGTCAGCAAGCATTTCCAGAAATGCCCCTTTAATTGGGTACACTACAGCAACTGTGAAAAGCATTTTTCGGGGGAAAATTTCATGAACTAGGACAGACTTCCTCTGTCTGCTTTTTGTTTTAATCATCACCGTCAGCAGAAAAGGCTCCAGAGGCCTCGCTGCTTGTCCTGATTAATGGACGCCAGCCCTCTCTGTGCCCTGGGGTGCCCGCCGCGTGCGAGCTGTGTGAGATCACGGTGCCTCCACCCATGGGGCCCACGGTCATTGCCGGGGCCTCCCAGGCATCAGGCACTGTGTGTGGGGCCCTGAGGACGGAGCAGAGGACAGGGCAGGCAGGGCTTCTGCTCCCAGAGGTACATGTGGACAAAATACTTTTCCTGGTGAAGGGAAATGAGCTGAGGGACCACACACGGAGTTTCCTCGGTCACATGCTTGCATTGGTCAAGGTGCAGGTGCCTTGGTTTGGGGTTCCCCTAAAATAGACACTGAGACAAAGCTTTGGGGGACACATGGTATATATGCGAGGTGACCCCAGGAAGCACAGAGAGGGTGGACAGAAGCGAGACAGAGAAGGAAGGAAAGCCAAAAAGATTTTGTCAGTGAAGAGGTCGGTGCTGTGGGCAACTGAGGCTCAGTAACATCGGCGCTCCCGGACCACCTTGTCGAGCACCCCGTGGGTGGTCCCACTGAGGGGCGAGAAGCTGGGGCGTATCCACCAGCCCCTGTCCCTCATTGGTCAAGGGGCTGCAAACTCCCATCTCTCTGGTGCTCCCTCCCCTAGCAAGCTTCCAGAGCTAAAGAACAGCCTCAGGAGGGAAGCTGGAATCATCTTTAGGTGGCCTTCTGAGTGGGCCTGAGGGGGGTGGGGGCGGGTTCAATGCTAGCCCTACCCCTGAGGCAAACGCCAACACCTGCCCAGATGAACAGGCTGGAACACGGTGGGTGGGAGGTGGCGTCGCACAAGCCAGGAGCTACACCCCTGCCCGCAAGAGATGAGCAAGCAGCCTGCATCGGCACAGCCTTGCGTGAACCAAGCGCTTAAGAGCCCAGCCTGCATTCAAGTGACCACTGCTCCCTGGACTCCAGCCTCTCCCCCCGGAGCCACACACAGAGAACAGGAAGGCCCCTTTGCTCTGGGCCTCGGGTAGCCTGGATCAAGTCCACAGCTAATTAGGAATAAATGTGGAACACGGTTAAAGATGAACCTTCAGTAGCCACATTCATGAAAGGAGTAACTGGTGTATGTTTTGCTTTCGTAGAATGTTAATGAACGAGTGGCATTACTATCCATTATTTATCTTCTCTCAGTGGCAGTGAATCGTTTTGGTGACAAATATCAAATTTCCGTGTTTACAGAAAGCCAGCACATGTGTTGATAATGGCACAATTCAGTATTTACAGTATAAAGTGCTGACTTGTTTTTCTTTAATATAGAAATTTGGTAATTATTACTGTAACTATTCATTAAAATGTGAAAGTAGCTAAATAATAAATTGATAGGCCATTTATTTTGTATCCCAGAAAAAAAAAAAAAAGTAGCCAGCTTGTCTTTGGAAATCCTGGCTCTTTATTGGGGAAATTCAGCCCCTGTCTGGGAGAGTGAGCTGGAGGTGGCACAGCCTTGGCATAGGGCAGACAATCAGTTAAAACGCTTCGACAAAGGTGTATCGGTTTGAGAAAGCTGCTGAGAATCGGCCCTGTCCCAACATCCCCTAGGTGGGGCCGACGTCACTCCATGAAGTTTACACAGTAGGTATGGGCACTGTTTTGGTGCTACATGACAAAGTGAAGCCTGTAATCACTTGATTACGCCTTTAACTTGGCAATATCTTTTTTTTTTTAATTTTTAAAATATGTTTATTTATTTTTGAGAAAGAGAGTGTGTGAGCGGAGGAGGGGCAGAGAGAGAGACACACACACACACACAGGATCCGAAGCAGGCTCCGGGTTCTGAGCCGTCAGCACAGGGTCCGACACGGGGCTCGAACTCACGAACGAACCCCTGAGACCGTGACTGTGAGCCGACGTTGGATGCTTCACCGACCGAGCCACCCAGGCACCCCTAACTTGGCGACATCTTGAATAGAATCGTTTAAAACCCGGAATTTGCAGGATTGACGGGAATTCACTGCAGAACATCATAAGAAAATACTCCGAGCTGGTTGGACAACAGCTCTAATATCTGAGCTTCTCAGTCTGGGAGACGTGTACCTGTCATGACCATTCATTCGTTCATTCATGCATGTATTCTGGTGGAATCTATCATAGGAGGGTAGCGTACTGGGTGCTGGAGGCAAAGAATGATAAAACCCTGTCCTCCGGAGACTCAGGGCTTAGGGATAACCCAGCGCCATCCAAAGGAACTTCACATTGGGAAGTGTTAAGGACGGCAACAGAGTCTGAATCACTGCAGGCAAACAAAGGAAGAGGGGCTTTAAAGACCTTGGAGTTCTGTCCCATGAGTTGGTCCTAGGTTTACCAAAGAGCAGCCCCTTGCAAGGAAGTACAGGTGGAGGCAGAGTGACGTGGGTTACAATGATTGCATCGGTTTCCTGGGGCTCCAGTTGTAACTTAGGAACCTGGTTACGGACACTTTTCCTCAAACCCAGTGGAAATGAACGCTACGTCCTGCCAGTCTGTGCATTAAACCCCATGTCTCCCAAGGTTCTTGCATTTGCAAAAGTACAATAAAAAAAAGTATAGAAAACTTAGGAAACGAGACCAATTGTACCTTCCCTACATTGGGAACCCTAGGTTCTCCTGAAACCTTTGCTGTCCCCATCACTTTGCCATGTGCCTTCCTCTTCTTAATTTCTAGGAACAGATTCCTATATACTTAAAAACAAAAACAAAAACAAAAACAGAGGAGTGGCGGCAGGGAGAGAGACCTGGAAGGGGGCTTGCCGGGCCAATGGTTTTGTCCCCTGACTTCCCCAAATCTGGCTTGATCTCCTTATAAGACAGAGATCCTTGGGGGGCAGGCTTGGGCCTGCCCACAGCTGCAGGGCTCCTTAGGACCCTAGGGCCTCACCAACAACAGTCTCTTAAAGGGACCAACGGGCTCTAACTTGGACCTGGTCCTAAAAATTAGCCTTTTAAATATTTTTTTTTTTCCTTTTTAAAGAGCAGCTGCTTTCAACGACTTCTGAAGTTTTGCTTCCTGGTAGCTAACATTCCAAAGCACTCTAAAAACCAATTTTACACTTAATAAAGTTTAACTATTCAATATTTTTCATTTTAAAACTAAATAACAGACATTTAAAAGAATATTTCTTTTTTAATGACACTCATGCTACTATTTTATAAAGCCGAATGACACCCACCGTGCATTCCTATCTCTCTAACTGCCAAATACTCTATTAGTCAAGTTTGTTCATATTTACAAGATTTTTTTTTTTTTGGATGTTTTACTGCTATCAGAAGATCTAACATCTGTTTCTCCAGGGATTCTCCATGTGTTCTGTAGTTTACAACAATTGAAACCACTGTTTTCGAAATGCATTTGGATTCAACTCAATGTACTAAGACTGGATTTCACGGGAGCCCTGCGCATGCATCTGGGGCTTTCTCGCGTGTAATTTTTCCGAATGGTGAGACATTCGCTCTGGATTTAGGTGGGTGACATAAAATAATAGTGGAGCTCAATGGAGCACATGTGTAAAATAATGTTGTCAAAGGCACTCAAGTGTGAGACTAGTTTGCCAGTGTCTCTATTTCTGTGTGGAGCACAGCACGGGAAAAGGCGTTCCCTTGATTTGGCTCTTTTAAGAACTACGGTGGCAGGGATACTCCAAGTTCACTTCCCCGCCTCCAGACAGGAGAGGGAGCCTTGCTTGGCCGTTTACGGACAACGACACTGTCCGGTAGAGTTTTCTGCCGCAATGGGAATGTTCTATATACGCCCTGCGCAGGGTAATGTTGCCAATAGCCCCATGTGGCTATTGAGTGCTTGAAACATGGCCAGGGAGACTCAAGAGCTGGGTCTTTATTTTATTTTTTAGATGTAAATTCTACTACCCCTGTATAGCTAGTGGCTACCATCCCGGACCATTCATAGATGTCACAGCCACTCCAAAGCCAGTCATTCTTTGATGAACGTGGACTGAAGTGGACTTCCCCAGACCACCAATTTCTCCTGCCCAGGTAGGTACTGCTTCAGTGTTTACACAGCAAACAGCACAGTTGGTTTCAAACTATTTACTACTGAGCCTGCCGCCAGTCCACGTACCACGGACGTGCAGATCGGGAAAAGAAGGTCTTCCTGAAGACATTGTCCCCTCATTAGATGGCAAGTGATGTAATCATACACAAATCTACCAGGCCAAATATATGGCAGGCACCCTGTGAACATTCGCGGTGTATACAGTTTGCCGAACGGTAGGTAGCCACCCTGTTCTTCACGTGGTTTCCAATCCTCGGAAGTAGGCACAGCCCTCCGGCTGCCGGATTCATAAAAACAGAGGTTGGATGCCCCTCTCCCCCACACTCCAGGCCCCAAGCAGGGGTCTAGACAAACCAGAGAAGATTGATAAGAAGCTGGCTGTATGCTAATCATCTTCTTTGATGCAAGTCCATTTCCAAGAAGCCTCATTCGGGGAGGGCTGCTGTGAAAATCACCATCTACTCTTTCCTGTAGGATACCAATATGTCCCTTCAGGTTTGGGGAACAGTGACAAAGCACCCCTTCAGCCTTGTAGTCTGTGAAACTGAGGTCCTGGGGTGGCTCGGCTCTGTTCCACATGGCTCCCTTCCTCCAGAAGACTAATCGGGCCCCTTCTCATGGTGAAGGCGGAGGAGAAGAAGTGCAAGCCAACATGTGCAAGTTCTCTTGAGGTGGAGGCTCCGAATTGCTGTGCTATTACTTCCGCCTTGAGTTTAGGCCGTAGCAAGTCACATGGAATAGAAGAATTCATTCTGACTCTGTGAGACAAACTCCAAAGTCTCCCGGCAGCGTGCATGGAGACAGGAGAGAGACCGGAGTGAAGTCCTGGGCCGTTCGTACAATCCATCCGTTACAATTTCTCCAGTGATCCTAGCCAAGACAGGCATGGTGGTTATTTCATGGCAGTGAGGCTATAGGCGATTCTTCTTATCTTTGCTTTGTCTACACTTGATTATTTTATTTTACATTGTCAAATCACAGAAGAGCTGCATTTTATTGTTCGTTCATAAAGGGACTAGACTCATGACAATAATTTAGAAACTGTCTAAAAATAGGGAAAAAAAAAGCCATCCAAATTGTGTTTTTGACCAAGAATGTCACGAGCACGTGTGGGACACATCTGCCTTGTTGGAGACTGCTCTGTGCATTGCAGGAGGTTTGGAGTTTGGGCTCCTGCACATGAAGGGCCAATAATTCTGCCAACCAACCCCACCACCCCCGCCACCCACATTTCCCAACGACCTCTAGAGTCCTCTCCTCATTGAGAAACACTGAAGACCACATTCATCCTTTTGGTGTGTTTCTTCTTGGCATTTCTATGCATGACATTCATTCATTCATTCATTCATCCATTCATCCATTCATTTTAGTTGTTTTATTGCTCATTTATTCACTGTTTTCCATGGATACGACACACTACATGAATCTTTTTGACTGCAACTTTTTTCATTTAAAGTAATGATACAGTCTAAATACCCAAAGACCTTTGACTTTCTAAAGTCATCTTTCCCTGAACAACAACAACAATATATATATATATATATATATATATATATATATATATATATTTAAGGTATCCAACTGGCTGGGAGAAGTCCAATGTCTTCTCCGGGATATTTTGTGGATCTCTGGGGGATGAGCCAGAGATGTCCGCGATCTGCTCCCAGCCGTGGCTTCTGCTATCCTCTTCGGCTGGCCGTCCGGCCATCATCTCAGGGACCTCCACTGCTGCTCTCTTTCCCCACTTTCCATGGGCACTCCTCCTTTCCTCACTTATTTCCCAAGTGATTTCTTGCTCAAGGCCTTTGTAGACAATGGGACTCTTCAACAGTTTTTGTGATAATGGAAGGCGGCCACCACTTGGAGCCGGGAACAACTTCGGAGTGCATTTCAGGTATTGGGATTGTGCAAATTCACGGACATGACGTATTTGAGGGCACACTTGGAGTTTCCTGGGAGAATGCAGTCATACCCTTCTGTCCTGCAAGTTTTAAGTCAAGTGAGAATCAGCGAGGTAACTAGATATCAGTTAAATTCCTGGAAAGAAAAGCTTACATCTAGAGCCCAAGTCAGCATTTTGATTCCCCTCCCCCTCCCAGGTTTAGAAACTGGGATTCCTTACCCAGCCAGACACATGGAGAATTTTAACCCATTTCTCAGGAGAGGCCAGTTGCAGAAAAAAACACAAGGGCAGTTTCCATAACACATTAATCCCACCTAAGAGATAAATACAGACCGCTAAAAACCAAGTGCTCCCCAACACCTGAGATGAGCCAGTCCCCTTTCTCAAGTGGAGAGAGAAGTGGATGTAAGTCCCCTGCAGTGACCTCTTCCACCCACCGTCTTCTCTTTGGCCCAGTGCATTGCTGAGCTGTCCTCTCCTTTAGGATCCAGTGAACAAGATCCCCTCTCTTTCCTGGGACCACCAGGAGAATAACAGTGTCTATTGCTTTGGAATTAAGCTCCAACTTGATCCTGACTTTTATACCTTAAAGAAATACTTGAGGAAGATCTTGAGAGATGTTCTTCCATATTTAGGCCTCGGAAACTATTAAAATAAATATAATTTAACATATAACATAAATAGAAATGTATATGCATAATTTTAACCCAAAAGCTTGTATTTCCTGATGATAGTGCATAAATACACCTTTTTAAAAAAAGTCTGTAAAATACGAACAAAATTATAAAAATGACTCTAGAAGAAAAATAAACCCTGATATGAAACAGAGTATGACAAATGCTCACGTGTCCCATCCATGCTATTCAATGCTTGAGGCTTTGTGTATGAATAAATTAAGATAACAGGGTGAGAAGAAACCACTCTGCCCAAACTCCCTTAAATACAAATAACAAAAATTAAAAAAAAAAAAAATTAACAGCTAGTAAGTACTTATCGGTGCCATAAAACAAGAAAATGTCACTTAGCAGACCCAAACATGTGGGGAATTCCAAGAAGACAGAAACCAGATGGGGCAGGAGTGACAAGAGTAGATGGGATCTGTAGCCGAAAATCCCATGTGGCCCACGGTTACCCTGAAGATAAAAACGAATCCAGAAAAACTCCCAAGTCCGGGAGAGCGGCCCTGGGCAAACGCCAGGGTACTGACTTAGAAGCTGGCCTTCACACATTTACAGCAGCTGCTGGGAGGTTCCTTCCTCATGCCCCACCCCCTCTCTACACACCTGTGTCCTGAGCACCCATCAGCTGAATCTGAGAAGGCCGTCCCCAGAAAGGGGACCCTCCTGGGACAGGGTTAGTAGGGGCTTGTGGAAGCGGCAGAGGGAGGCTGATTTCTCTAGGAAGTTCCTGTTCAAATGTTTTCTTCATTTTTCTGCTAGGCTCTTTTTCATGTATGCATTTGAAAGATTTCTTTACATATCCTGGGTAGAAATCATTTATTAGTCATGTGTGCTGCAAACGTGACCTCCCACTCTGTCTTCTCTTTCAAGTTCTGTATGACCTGTTTACCTTCCTAATTTTGCAGTGGTGAGATATATCAATCTCTATCCTTTGTCATTAGTATATTCTGACATTTGTAGAAAGGATTCTATTTGAGAAAACGTTTCCTATACCAAAGGTCATGAACATAGGCTGCCATATTATTTTCTGCAAGTTTTATAGTTTTGCTTCTCACATTTAGCTCTACAATCCACCTAAAGTTGGTTATTTGTGGGTAGGGAGAGTAGGGAACTGTTCCTAGTTTTGCTTTCACATGAATACATACTGTTCCAGAATCATTGACATACTCAAATGCTTTTCCCCAATGCTCTTCAGCAATACCTCTGTTTGTGTGCACTTTTATTCTGTGGTGGTGATCTTCTGGATATCAAAGACTTTTGATAAAGCCAGTGTGATAATGACCACACAGCAGTAAATTTGTCAAGCCACCTCATCATGTTCTCCCTCACAAGTGTCTTGGCTGTGCTTGGCATTCTATTCTCCAGATAATTTCTAAAATTTTTTAATGTTTTTTTTAATTTATTATTGAGAAAGAGACAGTATGAGTGGGGGAGGAGCAGAGCAAGACAGGGACACAGAATCTGAAGCAGGCCCCAGGCTCTGAGCTGTCAGCACAGAGCCTGATGAGGGGTTCGAACTCACAAGCCGTGAAATCATGACCTGAGCTGGAGTTGGACACTCAGCCAACTGAGCCACCCAGGCGCTCCATTCTGCATACGACTTTAAATCATCTTGTCAAATTCCACAAGATCAAATGGGGGGTGGGGGATGACACTTTAAACATTCTGAGTTTTGAAAACCGGAAATGTTGTGCCTATTGTCTAGAATGTATTACTTTGTTCTAAGTATAATTTCACAGGGTGCAGGTGGATTTTGTTTGTTAACACTGGGAGTTGCTGACCTTCACTCCATCAGCCCCAGCAACTGCTGGAGATCGGTCATTTCCAGTTAGGGCAGTCAGTGACATACTTGGTTTCCACTCCTCCATGGATCTTTATGTTGTTGTGCCCATTGTGGTGTCTCTGTTTCCTTTTCCTTGTTTTGCTGTTTGGATCATGTTTTAGTCATTCATTCTACTTTGCCTCTGCTATTAAAAAGTTCTATTGTACTGTTCCTTTACATTCATGGCTAATTTCCCTTCCCCTGCTTTTTAATTTCTGCACATAACACTCTATCATTATTTGCAAATAAATTACCAATTATTTCCCCATCAAGCCTTAATTTCCCCCATCTCAGAATTCCTTAAGGTGAGAGCTATTGACTAATTTCACTTCGCCAACTCTCCCCATGCCTTCTTCTTGCTTCTTATGTGATCTTTGATTTTCTCTTTACTCCGTCTCTATCACTCCCTCCTGTAGATTTTATTGAAATATTTTACTTATTAGAACTTCCCCTATTTTGTGCTGTTATAAATATAATTAAGCTTGTCATATATACGCATATATATGTTACCTATTTAATATTTCATATATTAGCCAGACTCATTGCTTACTGGTCTTTCTTCTTTGTTTTATCTTCTCTCATGTTTCTTTTTCCATTAGAGCCATTTGACAGGTGTTCTCTGATGGGATACTTGGGTGACGTACTTTCTATGTTTTGAGTACATTACTTTCACGCTGTTAGATTTATGATATTTCATGGGGCAGAGAGATATGAGGTTATACATCTCTCCTTACTCATGTATAGACATGATTCCACTGTCTTCTAGCTTCCAATATTGCAGACGAAAAGTTGATGTCGCTAATATGTGCTTTCTACTTGGGAGCATGTACAATTTCAATTTTTCTATGAAATTCAAAAACCTTACCAAATAGGTCTACCCATGTGTTTGTGTGTATATGTGTTTTCTGGTCATTTTAGTCCAACTTGTTTAAGCACTAGGAATCTAAATTTTCAGATGTATCTCAGTTTGTGGAATTTATGTATTTATTCTATTTCAAGTTTAATGATTGTCTCTTGTATATCTGCTTTCCTTTTCCCATAATTTCTTTCATTCATATGTTAGGTCACCAAGATTTATTCCTTAATCTTCTTACTTTTTTCAAGAAGTTTATCATATCTACTTTTTTCCCTATTCTTTCAAATATCTTACTCATGATTATGGCAGCATTAATTCAATCTTAATAGTGATACATCTCTTCTTTAACTTATTTAATTCTTTTACTTTAAAATAATATTTTAATCCCCCCAAAGTATTTTATTATGAATACTAATTTTCTTAAATCTCTTCCTAATTTCTTACTCAGATATTTAGCAGTCTCTTTTACTGGGTGGCATACTAATTTTACTGCCTAACTTTCCTCATTAAGTTTCTGAGCTCCTTTCACTGGAATGTTACTATTCTTTCTGGGTGTATAGAGTTGACTTAGCTTGAGTTGTTGGAGTATTCTGAACAGCAGAGATTGTATTGGTGGTAAAAGATGTGGTAGTCCCTGACCCTGAGAGCCTGGAGAGCAAAAGCAGAAATCATCTGCCACTAAGGAACCTGGAGAGACCTCTTGCCTTCTGATGTCCCTACATCACTGGCAACAGGATCAGAGAAATCTCAGTTTACCCATCCAGTTTATTAGTTGTTTTTCAAGAATGTCCATAGGCCAGCTCTCCCCAGGTCACGTTACACTCTTGTCCTTTTCCTGAACTTCATCACTGCTGTTTGATCATTTTGTTCAGCACCTGTGCTCCCTACGAGGCCCATTAAATTGCAAAGACTCATTCCACCAAATCAACTCTTGTTGACCGAATAGCAGCCTTGTGGTTCAGGAGAGGCTGGTAGTTTGGATTGGATAGTAGAGGAAGAAGGGAACTGGGTTCACTAGAATCCCCTTCACACCATTGGCCAGGACATTCTAAACTGTCAGCAATATTGCAGAAACAAGGTCCACAGATTCTGTACGAAAAGAAATTTGAACCTAAAAATCTGTATCCAACCAACCAACTATTCCATGGGAAGAGACTAATGAAGGTGTTGTTATCTGACATTGTTTATCTAAAAATTGTTCAGACAACATTTAAGAAAGTCTTCATAACCCAGGGTTAGGCAAAAAGTTCCAAGACATGAAATCTTATGCATGATCCATTTAAAATGTTGTTAAGTTCCACATCATCAAAATTAAAACTTTTACTCTAAGAAAGATACTGCTAAACAAATGAAAAGATAAGTGACAGAATGGGGGGAAATATGTGAAAATCACATATCCAATATATTACTTATATCCAGATATAAGTAATAACTCTGAAAACTGGACAATAAGAAAAGAAACAACCCAATTCTCAAAATGGGCAAAAATCTTGAAAATGCACTTCACTGGAGGTCATGTATAGATAGCAATAAAAACATAAAAAGCTGTTCAGCATCATTGGGCATGGGGGTAGTGGCCACAGTCATAGAGCACTGTACCCCTATTAGAATAGTCCAGATAAACACCAAGTATCGGTAAAGATGGGAAGCAAGTTGAACTTTGTTCTCTGTTGTTAAGTATCCAAAATGATACAGTCACTCTGAAAAAAGCTAAGCATTTTATTATACATTTAAACACATACGTAAAATATGACCTGTCGGTCCCATTTCTAAATATTTATCATAAAAGAATGAACACTTTAACTCATACAAAACCTGTAAGCAGATGTTTACACCAACTTTATTCATAATCGCCGAACTACAAACAAACTAAATATGATTCAGCTTGTAAATGGTTAAATAAACCCTGATACATCAATACGGTAGAATACAAATTGGCAATAAGGAGGAATAAACTATTCCCGCAAAAACTTAGACAGCTTTCAAAGGCATTATGCTGAGCGAAAGAAGCCAGTCTCAAAAGGTGACGTACTATAGGATTCCATTTATTTTTTTTAATTTTTAAACAAAAAATTTAATGTTTTTATTCATTTTTGAGAGACAGAAAGATACAGAGCATTAGCGGGGGAGGGACAGAGAGAGAGGGAGATGCAGAATCTGAAGCAGGCTCTGAGCTGCTAACATAGAGCCCAATGAGGGGGTGGAAGCCACGAACCGTGAGATCATGACCTGAGCCGAAGTCGGATGCTTAACCGACTGAGCCACCCAGATGCCCCTCCATTTATTTTTTAAAATATTTATTTATGTTTGAGAGAGAAAGAGAGAGCCCCTGTTCACACACGAGTGGGGGAGGGGCAGAAAGAATGGGAGAGAGAGAATCCCAGGCAGGCCCTGCTATGTCAGTGCAGAGCCCAATGCGGGGCTCGATCTCATGAACTGTGAGAGCAGAAATCAAGAGTTAGACACTTAACCAACTGAGCCACCCAGGTGACCCTATATGGTTCTGTTTAAATCACTTTCTCAAGAAGTCAGAACTATAATGATGGAGGAGAGGTCAGTGTTAGCCAGAGACTCAGGCTGGGGGATAGATCTGACTACAAAGAGAACAAGTTTTTGTGTGACGGAACCCTTCTCAAGATGTATTGTGGTGGTGGTTATATGAATCTATGCATGTGTTAATTGCTTTAGAAATGTCCACCAAAAAGTCTGTTCCACTCAAATATAATTTCACAAATTAAAAAAAAAATGAAAATAAAAGAAAGGCATAGTGGATCCAGCCTAAAGCGATGCCTTTGGACTAATAAAAATTCTAGAAATGGAGAACTGAGAAAATGGAGGAAATGAAATTGTTTTAAAAACATAATAACAAATTCCCCGGAATGGGATCTTCAGTTTGAAGTGTTTTGTATGATAAATGAAAGTATACCCCCACCTAGACATAGCATATCAGTATAGTCAGAGAAGTAAGATGTTCCCTGACAAGGAGCAAGCATTAGACTGTCATTGCCTGGCTGACCCCCTGTCCTAGGTACTAGAAAAAGAAATGGATCAAGACCGTCAAAGTTCTGGGGGTGGGTTGGGAAATGATCTCCAAACCGGAAGCCTATCACCTGGCAAACTATGAACCCAATTAAAAGGAAGAAGTAAGATATTTTCAGACTACAGAAACTCTGAAAACTCGCCTCAAGTACATTCTTCTTTGAAAGTTATTTGATAACCCTAGAAAAATGGCAGAAACCAAGAACTAATGTGGAATCCAGAAAACAGTGGATCAAAATGGAGAAAAAACAATGTCCTATTTCAGAATCCTGCAAGCACCCAGGGAGCAAGCAGTCCAGATCACGGTGGCAGGATGGCTCCAGGAGAGAAGGACAACTAGAGAATTACAAGAGAATGATTGAGACATTGGACAAACCATGGAAAATGCTAAAGACAATTGGTGAGGTTTTTTTTTTTTTTTTTTTTTTATTGTTTTTGGTTTTGTTTTAGAATGAATTTAAAT
Organism: Panthera onca; assembly: GCF_046562875.1. Lineage (NCBI taxonomy): Eukaryota > Metazoa > Chordata > Mammalia > Carnivora > Felidae > Panthera > Panthera onca. The sequence continues at coordinate 21,627,162 of NC_138353.1, read as the reverse complement.
GACTCTGGGCACATTCTGCTTTGAGTGGTGTTGTGGTCATGATGTTGATCTCCTGGTGAAAGAAATGAATCCTAACTTTTTACTTTGTTCTGCTGTGAGCAGCTTTCGTATAAGCATGATAAAATGATTGCTGTTTCATCAGCCTTTGACTTGTAGAATTACCCCATTGACGAGTCACGGAAGATCCAGATTTTATCACACTGCAAAGTGTAAATGTTATGAATCTTGGCAAAATAAAAGTACCTTTGAGAGAGGTTGGGAGGTAAAAATAGGGAGGTTCAGGGTACTATGATGCTCATTTTACAAAGTTAGAATTCAAGAAATTTAATTCAAAAACTTAACCTATAATTGACTGAATAAAAAATAGAGAGAGGGAGGATGGTTTACTGGTTAAGAAACATGGACTCTGAAGCCTGACTCCCTGGGTTTCAGTCCAAGGTCTGCCACTTATTAGCTGTGTGAGCTTGGACACATTACATAATATCTATGCCTCAAGTGTCCCATCTTGGGAGTATCAATAGTACCTACCTTCAACGAATTAGTCTGTCATAGACACTTAGAACAGCCCCTGGCACAGAGAAAGTACTCCATTCATGTTTGCTACAAACTCAAAGAGCAACAGAGAAATTGATAAGGGTGACAAAAGTATGTCAGGGAGAAGAATATGGAAATATAAGATGTGATATCATGGAGCAAAAATTCCATTCGAACATAGCAAGAAGTTAGTGGAGAATATCTACGTTGAATATATCAAAAATGGCAAGTCCCAGTTTCAGAAATGGCAAGATGGAGGTTTACAGAGATAAAAGTCTTCACTTTGGGAAAACTGGCCTGGGATTTGGGGGTATGTAGGGGCTGGGGTCTCGCTTAGTAGAGTAAGGTCTTCTGAACCATCTGAATCTTCAGCCACGGTCATGCATTAGTTTGAGAATTTTTTTCATCAAAAGTGTTTAGGCAGGTGAATACTATCAATGTCTACCTTGTAAATCACGTTTGGATTGGAATCGAACAAGGAAGACTTAATCCAAACAATGAAACAACAGAAAATACAAACAGAAAATCATAACAACTGGAAAACACAAAATAAGGTGGCAAGAATTATTAAGTATTTAAATAACAGTGATGGACTCCATGGGCGAAGGGGCTCACTCAGCTTTCCTGTGATGGCACACTGGAGGCTCTCTGGGATCACCACATTTTCTCCAAGGCCACGCCTGCCCTGGGCAGTTCCCAAGGGGTACACCCAGGCCATTTCTCCAGGACATGGAATCCCTTGGAACAGGCAACTTTAGCTCCAGGTCTCACATTGCCAGGCTGGCACTTTCTGAGACTTTCCCTCTCCAGTATTTCTCCCTTCCCCTCTGCTTCCACAGGGATCATCGGGGACTTTACTATTGAAAGTCCCTCCCTGCCTCCTCTTGATTTTGATCCTTTATTCTCCTACTGTAATCGTCCAATAAGTGGGGTACATGTCTAATCTCTTCTCTGGGTTTGCTTCTTGGAGGATCCAACTGATCAAGCAGAAGACAGAGTTCCCAGATGTAGTGATCAAGTAAGATCCAATAGGTAGCTGTCCTCAGAGATACAGCTAAACAAAATGAAAGGGAAAGGCTGAAAATAAAGGAATGGAAAAAGCGCTTGAGGTGGAGGTTTACCCAATAAGCAAGCAAATCCAGAGAAAAGTGCTAACCACCACACACACACACACACACACACACACACACACACGATGCAGCAATATTGATGTCAAAACAAATAGAAAAATGGACAAACCCATGATTCTAGAAGGGGACTTTAACACAACTCTGAGAAAGAGTTGCAAGTTGCAAGTTGCAAGTTGCAAGTCCACTGAATATGCAAAATCTGGGAAGTGTGATCAGCACTAGTAAGCCTTCATCACACATGCATGTCCCCACACATGCTTACATGTCCCCAAACTTTCTAACACCCTTGGAACATTTACAGAGTTGTGTTAGGTGTTAAACAAAAAAATTTAATATAAGTTATGAAAAAAGCAGAAATATTTCAGCTCCTTATTCTCACACCATAATGAAACTGAATAAGAAATTAATTATTAAGTGAAGACAAGTGTATAGGGTGTGGGTTGGAAGACAAGCAACTTGGAAAAAGTAATTTAAATAACTCTTGATATAAGGAAAGAAAAGCTCAAATCATGAACAACTTCTAAATGAGCAACAGTAAATATGGTTGACTTAAACATAGGCAGGATATGAAAGTAGCACTCAGGGAAAAAAAAAATAGAGCCATTAAATACAGTTTTAAAAGACGAAACAAAAAAAAAATCTTATATTAGAACAAAGATAGACATAACAAGGAAGTGAATAACAGAAAGATAAATTCCAGGAAAGTAAAAAAGAAAAGGAAAGGGGTGCCTTGCTGGCTCAGTGGGTGCAGCATGCGACTCTTGATCTCGGGGTTGTGGGTTTCAGCCCCTTGTTGGGTGTAGAGATTACTTAAATAAAAAAATCTTAAAAGAAAAAGAGTAAAGAATAAAAAGCATTTGTGGATCCCAAAGCTGATTGTTTATATGGCAACACAAAGGACAGCAAGGACCGTACGGAGCCTGGATTGTTCTGCGAGATGTGTCTGCTGTGGTTCCCTTGCAGTAACGTCTGTCCCCACCTCCACTACTAACGTAGATGCTTCGCAGTGGGTACCATGACAAGGCACGAATTTTATGTGTTTCTATATTGTTGCTTCCCCTTTTATATGGCGATGAGTCATTCATTCATTTATTCATTGAACAAACGTCTAACACCTACCATGTACCGCGGCACGGCGAGGAGCCGGAGGTTTGCATTAAAGAATGGTTTGACTTGGCCATTTTGCATCACGTGTTAAAATATTGATCATAGCCGTCCTGTTAGTATTTAAATTCCTATTGAAATTGGCATGCTTTTATATTTACATACATTTTCCTGTTGCTGTTTATTCAGGTATAATAATTCACATTCTATAAAAGCCGTCATTGTTAAATATAGTTCGTTGCAGTATATCACGTCTACAGATACAGGAGTGCAATCACTGTGCAACCAAGAGACAAGACTTTTTTTCTATCTCCCAAATTTCTTCCTATATTTGGAACCCATCATCTCCTCCCCGACCCCAGCCTCCCGGCAACCACTCATTGGTCTTCCACCCGTGGTTTTGTCTTTTGGAAACATTAGATAAATAAAATCATATAGAATGTGGTCTTTTTGTGTCTGGCTTCTTTCACTTCGCTTAATGGTTTTGAAATTTACCCGTAATGTTGCATGTATCAGTTGTTCATCCCTTTTCATTACTGAGTAGCATTCCACGGTGTGGATAAGGCACAATTTGTTCATTCCTTAATAGACGTTTTGGTTGTTTCCAGTTTAAGGGCATTATGAATAAAGTGCTATAAACATACATACATATACTTATAGGACTTTGTGTAGACATATGTTTTTGCAAAAACACATAGAAGGGGAATGGCAGGCTTAGTAGTGGGTCATGTTTTACATTTCAAGAAATGACAAACTTGTTTCCAACGCGGATGTACCTCTTTGCATCCCCACTAGCGATATGCGATGCTTACAGTTTTTCCCCATCCTTGGCAACACACCGTACTTTTAGGCTTTTTAATTTTAGCTATTCTAGGGAGTGTATAGTAATATTTCTCTGTGACTTCAAATCACATTCGCCTAGTGACGGGTTACGTTAGTATCTTTTCACATGCGTCCTTGTTATTTGTGTATCGTCTTTGGTAAAGTGTCTGTTCAAAGCTTTTTTCCTTTCGTTTTGTTACTCAACAGTAAGACTTCTTTGTAGATTGAGGACACAAGTATATGTTCTGCAAATACTTTCTTCCAGTGTATGACTTACATTTTTTTTAAACCTCCTTTTCCCCCACAAACTCTGGATCCTGTTTAATTTCATTTATAGTTCCTAAAATTATGATGTGATTAAAGTTGAACTTAAAGGGGGAAAAAAAAAACGATGTATTATCCATACACTTGACAGTATGATTTGCCAGTTTGTATCTTTTAAATTTTTTTTAATGTTTATTTATTTTTCAGAGACAGAGCATGAGGCGGGGAGGAGCAGAAAGAGAGGGAGACACAGAATCCAAAGCAGGCTTCAGGCTCTGAGCTGTCAGCACAAAGCCTGACGTGGGGCTCGAACCCACAAACCGTGAGATCAGGACCTGAGCCGAAGTAGAATGCTCAACCAACTGAGCCACCCAGGCACCCCTTTGCCAGTTTGTATCTTATGTAGCCATATTTTATCACACACACACACACACACACACACACACACACACACACACGTCTTTTATTATTGGTCTGAATTCTTAGATGTCATGACAGTCTCAGGTATGGATTTCAATCTGGACATTTGAATCACAGTGTTAAGACTTTGTCTTTTTCACTCACCATCCCCCCACACTCCCACCCCACCCCCCCACCCCCCGCCGCCTACATTCTTAACCATGTCTTTTGAAAAGTAAAATATTGTACTTTGAGTCTAATTTATCCACTTTTCTTTTATATTTTATGATATTTCTATACTATCTAAGAAATCTTCACCTAATTTTAGGCCACCAAGTTTTTTCTCTTACATTTAGGTTTACAGTCTGTTTTCAGTGTGCGGTGTGAGGAAAGCACTGAGGGCTTACAATTTTTTTTCCAGATATATATCCAATTGTTCTAGTTTTTCTTGTTGAAAAAGCCATCATTTTTGAAAATATTATCCTTTCCTCATTCAATTACTTTAAGCACCTTTGTCAAAATCCAATTTACCATATACGGTATGGATGTGTTCTTAAATTCTCCATTCTCAATCTTGAAGGTCTATTGTTACGTCTTCTTGGAGAATTTATTCCTTTATTGTTTTGTAATGTATTTCTTTTTTTTTTTAATTTTTTTTTAATTTTTTAACGTTTTTTTTATTTTATTTTTGAGACAGAGAGAGACAGAGCATGAACAGGGGAGGGGCAGAGAGAGAGGGAGACACAGAATCTGAAACAGGCTCCAGGCTCTGAGCTGTCAGCACAAAGCCCGACGTGGGGCTCGAACTCACGGACCGTGATATCATGACCTGAGCCGAAGTCCGCCGCTTAACCGACCAAGCCACACAGGCGCCCCTGTAATGTATTTCTTTATGAAAGAGAATACTGCTTGTTTTGATGTCTACTTTGTCCGATCTTAATATAACTACTCTATTTTTTAAGATTAATGTTAGCATATTGAATCTTTTCTTCCCCCATCTTTTTTACCCCACTTTTTTTTTTTTTTTAACCTCTGTATATCTTTATGTTTGAAGTGGCTTTCTTATAGACAGCATATAGTTGAGTTCGGCGTTTTATCTAATCTGATGATCTCTTTTGCTTCTTAATTGGGGCATTAGATCAATTATTTTTAATGAAACTATGGCTGGATTTAAATGTATATTTTTGCTAGTGGTGTTCTTTTTTAATTTCATCTGCTATTTTATTCTTTTTTTTCCCCCTCATCATGTCTACTTTTAGATTGAGTATTTTTATGATTCTATTTTAGCTCCACTATTGGCTTATTAGTCATACATATTCTGAAAATTTTTTCATGGCTGCACTATGGTTCCAATATATATCTTTAATTTATCAGGTTCAAATCATTTTTATCCTGCTTCGTGTATAAAGAAACTTACACTAGATTCCCCCACCGTCCCTTCCTCCCTCCCTTTGTGCTACCGCTGACGTGTATTTTCCATTTCCTGTCTCCCAACTTTGCTGAGTATATTTACAGTGATTGAAAATAAGGAAAGGTGACATTTTAATATTTACTCCATTTTTGCTGTTTCTAGAGATCTTCATCCCTTATGTAAATCCCAGTGTCTGTCTGATGTCATATTCCGTCTGTCTTAAGAGCGTCAGACTCTTCTGTTTCTCCAGTAGGTTCACCACAAATTCTCACTGGTTTTTTGTTCACTGGTTCGCCTAAAAGCCTTTCCTTCACCCTCTTTTTTGGAAGGTTTCTCACTTGCATATAACGTTGTGAATTAATGGTTTTTAAGACGCCACTCAGGGGCCACCTGGGCGGCTCAGTCAGTTAAGAGTCCAACTCTTGATTTCAGCTCAAGTCATGATCTCACGGTTTGTGAGTTCGAGCCACATATCAGGTTCTGTGCTGACAGTTTGGAGCCTGCTTGGGATTCTTTCTCTCTCCATCTCTCTCTCTCTTTCTGTCTCTCTCTCCCTCTCTCTCTGCCCTTCCACTGCTCTCTCTCTCTCTGCTCTCAAAATAAATAAATACACTTACAAAAATAATAAAATCATAAAGATGACATTCAGTTCTCTTCCACTTCATAGTTTCTGACAAGAATGCTGCTCTAGCAGATTTCTTCTCTGTTTCTCTAATGGGTCCCTTTCTCCAGCTGCCTTCAAGATTTTCCTTTCTTACCTTTGGTGTTCTGCGATTTCACAGTGATATATGTAAGAGGGCTTTTTTTTGTTCTTACTTTTGGGATTTATTTTGACTTGTGTTCTCCTGGGTTCCTAGATCTATTTTTTTTTTTAATCTTGACCATTCTCTCTATAAATTTTTATGCCCCATTATCTCCTCTTTCTGGGATCCTTTTTGTTGTACATTTGATCCTCAGAACTTATTTATTTTATAACTGGAAGTTTGGATCCTTTGTGTCACATGTCTCCATATCCCCCACAACCATCCCCTGACAGCCACCGTTCTCCTCTCTGGAGAAATGCAATTCAAAATCAAAGAGAGGTACAACTACATGCCTACCAGAGTGGCTAAAAATAAGAAAGCCTGAAAACACCAAGTGTTGACCAAGATGCAGTTACCGGAGCTCTCACACAGTGCTGTTGACAATGCAAACTGGCTCAGACACTTGGAGAAAGCAGTTTGTTGGTTTCTTATAAAGCTAAACACATAATTACCATATAACTGAGAAATTCTTCTTCTTGGTATTTATGCAAGATAAATTAAAATAAATGTGTATACAAAGACTTTTTCGTGCATGCTCATAGCAATTTTATTCATAATAGCCCCAACTTGGAAACAATCCAGACATCCAACCACTAGGGAATAAACAAACTGTAGTATATCCATGCAAGGGAATACAACTTGGCAATAAAAAAGGAATTAACTACCCAATAATAAGGAAGAATCTCAAAAGCATCATGCTAAGTGAAATAAGTTAGACACCAAACTGCATATTAAGGAATTATTTTTATGTTGTAGTTAATTCCAGAAAACAAAACAAAACAAAACTAAACTAACAAACATCGTTGCTTCCTGGGGCCCTGGTGGGGAGGAGATTTACTCTAAAGAAGCCTGAGGAAACTCTTAACATGATGGAAATATTCTATATCCTGATGGTGGTCATGGTTACAAACCATATATATTTGTCAACCATTTTTAGACTGTACACTTGGAAGTGATGAATTTTGTTGTATATACATTATACACAGTATATATGATTAAAATAATAAGAATAAGATGGGAATAAAAAGATTTTCATAAGTAACAAAGAGATTATTTTCAGGACAGGTGCCAAAAGGAGAAAAGAAGGCTAAATCCTCAAAGAGAAATGAGAATTTGAGAAACAGAGCTGGAGATTGAGGAGAGAGGACTGGAGGAGACAGCAGTAGGGGATAGACATCAGAAACCAGAAGTGAGAGCCTTTAGCTGGGGATGAAAAAACAAACAAGCTACTGTCTTCCCTCCTGTCTTCCATCTTCACAAAGGTGCAACCATCAACCTACACATCTGCCGTTTATCTTTCTGGAGCACAGGCAGTGGCTTCTGGCTGGTCTCATCCCATCCATGCTGGTGTCCAGCTCACTGCATCCTTTTGTGACTGTTGCCCAGTTGTTGCAATCAAAATAACACTAACGATAATAATAAAAATAAAATAAGATAAAATAAAGTATGGGGAAGTGAGTAGTGAATGAATGTGAAATGTAGGGCTGTCCTGAGACCACCACCACCACCACCATCATCATCATCATCATCAAACAGATTTGTTGTGCTAGTTACGTAAGGGGGGCAGGTACAGGTCGTGCACAGGTCGTGCATTCTTCTGCTGCTGAGGAGACTCTGAGGAACCACAGAACTTCCAAAGATCATAGTCCAAAACCCAGCGGCCGAGTTTCCTCACTTACATTTGCATTTGAGGAAAATGAGGGCCAGAGGATGTGAATTTCCCCAGTCATGTCAGATTCAATGGTCTTCATTCTAGGATTTTAGCCTATAAACAAACAACAAAAGCCAAAATATGTTTGAGGAGAGAGCTCATTATTTTCTATTCATCTCTTTCACCTAAATATGCTATCAGCATCAACCATATACAGGACATCAAGCTACTAGTGGTGTCCAATAAAAGGGCAGCCACAAATCTGACAACTGAAGTGCTTTCTTTGAGGACTCAAGTTCACACTGTATGTACTTCTCCTTTGCAAGAGTGAGTGCATGCTGAATGCACAGGCACATCTTGACTACAACATCAACAGTCTAGGGGTTCTGTCTTGACATGCCCCACGTGGAGCATGATGTACCCAGATGGTCATGGAGGAAGCACTCTGTGTGAACTCGCTTTCCTAAGAATTGTAACCAGAGAGTCTGGGCAGAAGTTGGGATCTGGTCAATGCCATCTCCCACCGGATAGGTAGATGTGTGACTGCAGTAGACTTGGGGACTAGAGAAGCCCATTCATTTGCCTTTCCAAGGAGGAACCACCATTTTTCTGGAATCTTATCACAAATTTAGAGAGTTGGTTTTAAACATGGTGATTCTGGGATTCCCTTGCCTTTTTCTCTTTCCCAAAAGAAACCTTCCTTGGGGTGGGAAGGGAGGGGGGTACATCTGCCTTAGAACCACTCCCATTGCTCCAGCATGGCCAAGTTCATCCATCCAGCTCTTGCTTTATTTCCTCACAGCCTTGAGGGTAGTATGTCTCATCTCAAGCTCTCTTGGTTGCTCTTTTTTCCTTCTTGTTTTTCCCTTTTTTTTCTTTCATACTTCTTTTTTTTTTTCTTTCCAAGGGAGGGGGGTTAGGGAGGAGAAAGCCATTGTCAATTAATAGAGAGACATTTTCACCAGGTGTTTCTCAATTATCACGTTGGCAGCCAGCCCCTTCTGTGTAAATTGTATTAAAAAAATTCCTTCCAGTGCAGAAATCCTCCTTGGGATTGTAACCAACTCAGTGTCTTATTTTCTCTGAAGGAGGCTCATCCTCTGGGAACGGTCCTGCTTAGAACTCTAAGAAAAGCCAAGGTTGCTGCCTCCTGCAACATCATGATTTAAATGCGTTAAAGTGTGTGATTATCATTAGGTCTTTAACACTCTAGATTCACTCCTTCATTCTGCACAAGTTTGAGAAATAAACCCGCAACCAGTCTCCAGGAGAGATTGATGCTTATTCTGTGTCAGAGGCCTGGTCTCCAGACGTCCCCATAAATTTGTCTGCTCGAAGACCATAAACCTCATTCAGAGCATGGAAGTTATTTAGATTGGAATTAATTGCTTTTTCCGTTGTTTTCAAATATGCAAATCAAAATAGCCAAAGGAACATGCCCATAAAAAAAAACAAAACAGTCCATTCTTCTGGAGAGATTCTGGAATGTCCTTTGCCAAGGTGACCCGCCTCTTCTCAATGAAAAGGCAAAGGTGTGTTTTCAAAGATGAGGCACGTATGTCTGGGTATTTCCTCTTGGTCTGACATTTTCCTAGTCACTAGGTCAAGTGTTCTGTGCTGTTCAGAGCCTCTTTGACTTTAATAAGTTACCACAAAATGAAATAGGGTTATCAAATCAACAGTGGAGAGTAAAATTGTCTTGGCCAGCCCTTGGAGCCTGCAGGGAAATGATTTCATGGTTAAGTCTGGATGCAAATGCAGAAGATTCACTCATTGTCATTGAAGTCTCCCAGTGGTAGGGGTTGGACAGCCATGATTCTTCTCATCAGAATCCTCAGCAGGGTTAAAAATGTCACTGCCTTACAGCTGTTACAGCACAGCAGCCTGTGTTTGATGGAGACTCCAAGGGACCTCTTGGGGGAAAACATGGCGGCTCATCTGGGAAAACAACTTTTGTAACATCCCCGAATTGGGAATTTCCCATAAACCTTCTAAGCTTGGAAAGGCTCCCAGCTTGTGCCAACTCCTGTATAACAAGCTCCAGACGCTTTCTCTCTTCTGTGCCAGGTGGGATTCCTCCAGCTTTACCCTAAAACCGTTTCCTCAAAGCCCAAAGCCAGGGGCAGGGAAGTTCTAGGATCATATACTTCAACAGGGCTTCTCTGCCTGGGTGTTCAGACTTTAGTCCTGTCTGCTCACAGTCTATCTTCCCAGACAAGGGCCCCATGTTCAGCCCTTTCCTCATCACATCCCTGGTGAGAAGTCACAGGTTGACTGGAAGATAAGAGTAGTCAAGTTTTGTGAGGATTCAAGTCCAAGTCCCAAACCAGGACATACAGAAGTCAGAGAAGGATGGGACCATAGACTCCCCTTGTTGCATTAGGTCAGGGGCCAAGAAGCAGAGTCTGAGATGGGGGATTCTGGGGCTAATGGTTTACTGAAGGAATGCTCTCAGGGAAAACCAGTGAGTGGCTGATGAAGGCAGCTCAGGGCAGGGGAAGGGGCCAAGTAAAGATCTGCTTTTAGCTGAAGCCCGGCCTTAGTGTCAGCGCATGGCAAGTTCCCGGAGGATGCACGGTCCCCATGCAGGCATTCTGTTTCCAGGTGAGGGGCCAAACTTGTCTGCCTTCACATCAGCCACCTACAGGGGATGCCCTCACCTCCCACCCCTGCCACATCTAAGAAAAAGTATGTAAGCTCCCAGGTATCTCTGAGCAAGGCAGCCCCTGAGGGCAGTTCTCACAGGACCTGGCCTGCCGCGGTGGAGGGCAGGGTGCCTTTCTGCTGTCAGCCTGAGGGAGAAGCATGTGAAGGACTGAGTCCTGCCATTCTACCAAGTGGAGGAGTCATTATGCCTTTTCCCTGGGTAACATCTGTCCCTGGAAAAGGGCAGAGGAAGGGGCTAGCAGCTCCCACTCAGTTATTTAGAGAAGGCAAAAGTCACTCCTTTCGGATTGGACAGGAGTGTGGGGTGGATGGGAAAGAGAGTGACCCACAGAGAGACGAGTGCAGTGCCCCAAGGAGCAGTGTGGTTTAGCCAGGAAAGGGGAAGACATACCAAGAAGGATGCCCGAGTGACATGGACATGGGCCCTGCTTCCCAGCCACTTGAAGCAGAGACGCAGTGGCTTTTTGGGCACAAGAGAGACAGGTCACGGTCGCGATCTAAGCCCTCCCTGGTGGCATTGCTTACCCACAGGGATCTGCGGGCCCTGAGGTTGGAGGGCCTGTCGCACCTCAAGGGCTCTCCCTGGAGCAAAGCCACATCCCGCTGTGAAAGTCGTGTGTGGGGGCGCACACGTGCACATGCGTTTATACGCACGTATGCGCATGTGTGTCTGTCTTTCTGTGTGTGTCTGTGTCTGTATCCATATACTTTAAAAAAAACAAAACCAGAAGCCTGAGACAAAATTTAAACATTGAGAGATTTCATGTAACACCCAGGCTCTAGGGTTGTGTTGTTAACCGTCGCTGTGTCATCACTCTGAAGTCCTTGCCATGTGGCCTCACCTTCTCACGTGGCTGGAGCTGTGTGGTGGCCGAGCCTCTTTTGCATGGCCTTTTTCTTTCCAGCTCATCAAGGCTCACCTGCCCGGTCCCTGGAAGTGTCCAAGAGTGACCCCACAATACATGCATGGAGACTAGACAGACGGACACGCACTGACATTTGCAAGTTCATGTGATAAGAGCAGTGAAGAGGAACCCAGGCATGGAAAGCCTAGGCTCACAGGCAGCGAAGGGATGCACAGTGTTGTTCAAGGTCAGCTCACATCTCTGCATCACTGTCCCTCCTGGTCCAGACTTCACAACTGCTTACCTGAATCAATGTCTTTGCCCGCATCTGCCTCCCTATGCCCCCCTTCCTCCCCACCTCCAGCCTTGCACAGTTCTGTCCTGGCTCTGTCCCAGCCTCCACAGTCACCTGCTTTCAGCTCAGTCCAGATTATTTTCCTTCCTGGAAAAACCTTTCAAGGACCCCCAAGTCCAGGATGTGATTTGGGCTCCTTAGTCCAGCGGTCAAGACCCAAGGAAGTGAGTAGTGGGTCATCCATGTGTGGTAAGTAAGTGCAACTGTGATGTTATCCAAATACAGACACACACACACACACACACACACACACACACACACACCCCTTTTGTAAGGCACTCTGTACAAATGTGCATTCCAAGTTATAGATTCATTTGGAAGCATCCCAAACTTCCAAGTTCTCACTCAAGGCTTCACCAACCACAAGTGCCTATTTCAGTGATGTAGGGAGCATTGTTTCCAGGGCAAATTTCTCTCCTATTAAATGAGGGAACTTCGGGTACATGCTCTGCCCACAATCATGTCACATGAGGCTGTGGGGTGACAAAACCTTCCTACACAGATGTGGCCTGGGGCTCCCTGGGTCTCACGGTGGTGCAAGGGCCATGAGAGATTTAAGGTTTTGGTGAGCAAGGCCATCCCTAATTACCAGATGATGGAGCTGAGTCAGGGAGTTTAGGAAACCTGCAGAAGTCAGGAATTTAAACTTTCATATAGAAACTCCATGTAATCCAAACAGGATTTTTATTTTCCCTTAGGAAACTGGTAATTGTAAACATTCTTTGCAAGAACCAACATCAGAAACAGCTATGGTGATTATGAAACTAATCAAACATATAATGATAACAGAACAAACAGAAAAGAGTGATAAGAAGCTTATTCTCTCAGCTGATAAAATACACAACAAAGCTACAGTCACTAACACAGGGTCACACTAGTGCAGATTAGAGGTCACAAGTTAAAATGATGGTTTTAACTGTACATTGGCATCGTCTTGGAGTTTATGAAAAAAAATAGAGAAATGCTGGTTTCATCGGCTTAGACGGGATGTGACCTGAGTTTCCAGGTTCATAAGTGCCTCTTGGATGATTTTAATGAGCGGCCGGCCAATGATTGAGAACCACTGGGTTAACAGAATGAAAAATACGCTACACAACACATATTGAAGTCCCGGACCCACTGGTGCTGCGGTGTTTCCAAGTAGATTATAAAGAGGACACCAAACACTGGAAAAATATATTAACAGTGTTAGTGTAATTCATCAGCTATCTGGCTATTAAGTTGGATCTAGAATTCACTTCTTTCAACAGAAACCATGAAAGAAAAAGGACCAATGTATAATGTGGTAGAGTAAGCCCTTCTAGACTTGCTAAGAAAGCCAGAAACTTTACATGAAGTAGAAATACGATGATTTGACCTATGTAAAAATGAAACTAAATCATGAACTGAGCAAAAGATAAATTGCCACACATGATACAGAAAAACAGTTAAGAACCTTCCTTTTCAAAAAAAAAAATGATAAACCGAAAGGAAGAAGGCAAATATTCAGTAGAAAAATTCAGAAGTAAACAGAAAGAGGTAAAGGACAAAACAAAATGTACAAATGTACAACTTGTCAATACATAATAGAGTGTATTCCACCTCATTAGTCATCAAAAGTGCTATTCAAAGGAAAAATGATACATCATTTTCACCCATCATATTGGAAAGGGTTAAACGTTTAACAAAACCCAAATATAGCCGGGATGTGTGAAAAGTGAGAGTCTCATATACCGTTGCAGGGAATGAAAATTGGTATTTCTTTCTGGAGTGGAGTCTGTCAACTGAAATCAACTTTTTGTCGTTGTGGTTGCTGTTTTGAAAGAAGCGTGTCTTTGACCCAGCGATCATACTCTTAGGAATTTACTGTAAGGGGGTCAATGCTGAGAGGGTGCAAAGATATAAGCACAATGGCATTCATTAATGCTTTTAGTGGCAAAATTCTGGGAATAACCTAAACATCTGTATGTAAGTGAATGGCTAACTAATATATCATATACACATTCAAATAAAGTCACTTTATTTGAAATAATGCAATAATGCTATTAATCTTTGTTCATTTCAAAGATGGTGATCTTTTATATGTCTTCCTTCTGTATACACTCTTCCTTCTCCAGAACCTGCTATCCCCCTCCACTCTCATATCGGTTCACTCCTAATCATTCCCAAACCAGCTCAAGCCGTCCCTTCCTCAGTGTCTTTCATGCTTATCTGAGCCACATAAACAGCTACCATTGCTTAGCACCCAGGACATTCCTTTGCTGCTTCCATGACAGTAATTATTCATTTATTCATACAACAAATATTGTATCGGGTACCTACTACTATTTTATTGAACACTCCTAAAATAATCGACTCTTTACATGGCCATCTCTCCTACTGGACTGTTGCCCTTACAGAGCAGGAACTGTGCCTGATTTATTCTGTTACCCTAGATTCCAACCTGGAGATTGGTTAAGTCAGCAAGACAAGTTTATTGAATGAAAGAAGGGATGGAAGGATGGATGGATGGATGGATGGATGGATGGATGGAGGAAGTGAGCTAGTGATTGAGTGGCAGGATGGGTAGATAGAGGAGTGGATAGATGGCTGAGTAGATGGGACTAGGTACATAGATTAGTGAATAGATAAGCAGAAGAGTGATGAATGGCTGGAAGGCGTTTAGTGTCCCTGAGCCCATCCAGTTGTCCTCCTTCCTCAGGAAGGTCATTTAGAGAACTCCTATCATCTAACACCACCTGCCCAGCTATGTTCAGGGCCTACAAAGTATATATTTAGGGTCCCCAAGGCATTCAAAATTATAAAAATTATATAATTATTTGACACCATTGATTCTACCACAGCAAAACAGAACAACAAAAACAACAACAACAAGAACCTCTGTATTTTCCAGGGTTCAGTCTGGAAAACAGAAAGCAGAGATTTAATTTCACAGACCTTGGGAAGGCTGAGAAGCCACCAGAGGCGACAGAAGCAACCCAGAGACTAGCAAGAGCGGCATCCTCCCCACCACCAAGGGAGAGCAGGAAAAGGAGAGCTCAGGGTTATCAGGCACAGGGGAGGCAGCATCACTCACTGGCAGCTGGGACCAAAGTGGCCTGGACCAGAGGGAGGTGGTCCCAGGGGAGACGCAACCAGTACCCAAGCAAAGGACACAGGGTCCTCGTTTCTCTTGCCCCGCTCTCTTAACTCTCCCACTGAGGCCTCCCACTAGCCAAGATGCAGGGTCCTGGGCAAGTGGAGTGCAGACATCAGCAGAGGGTGAGGGGTGAGGAATGGATCTGAGGACAAACAGGCCAACACCTGCACACCCCACAAAATTGAAGTCAATAAATATTTAAATGTATCTGCAATGTCACATTCTTTATGTCAGCCAAGCAACGGCAAATGAACGCTTACAATACGTTATGAATAAATTATGTTGGGTGTGTGTACATTTTAATATGTCTGATGTGGTGGGGGGGGGGGGGGCGGGAGGCTGCTAAGGACAAGGAAGGCCTTAAAGTGACCCTCCAGACACTTTCTGCCTACTGTGCATATTCCAAGGCCCAGCTTCCTGTTCTCTAGTTGAATGATTTGGAGCAAATTACTTGACTCAGATTACTCACAGGCATTTTTAAAAATGCATGGGTATTTTTCCAGAATCCCCGTGAACCTAAAATAAGATAGTGTTGTAGACGTGCCCTGAGTCCATCCTACATGGTGAAAGCCATCGTGGTTTCTGAGAGACACTCACTCTGCCAGAGGCAGTAGGCATAGGTGGTCTCTATGCAGGGTATTCTACCTTTATGTGGATCTTTCTCAAACTAAAAATCCTGCCTCCACCAACTCAGGGGGAGATACGGGGGAAAAGGGCAGTGACTTAATGACAAGGACCCTCAGTGCGTTTACATTAGTGAATATTTTATATTTCTATGTTGAGAAAGATAGGCTAGATTATATTAGCGTGTTATCAACCCCAACGGAAGATGGAACACGTATGTGCTTATATATGTGAATACACACCAAATCATTTGCAGTTGTAACCTCTGAAATGAAATTATGGGTCATTTTTCTTCCTTTTTAAAATTTTTGTCAGTGTTTTTTCTTATTCTACGTAATAACTTGCATAATTTTATAATATGTGTTTAATGACAGCTCTTCCCACTGGGAGCCACAGCCGAGAAAAGGACACCACTGATTGAGTAACAGGATTGCAGGAATTAAAGGCAAATCATGATGTACGTCCTTCCCAGTGTGGTTTCCTCTGCTTGGTGACCAACGGGGCATTCGTGGCTCTCGTCTGGTTGGAGTTCAGAGTCTAGCCAGAAAAGTATGTCTTCTAAGACTGTGTGCCTCCTGAGTCTCTCTCCATGTTCCTCCCCTTCAGAGCCACCATTTGGAATGACAGGTACAATGGTGGTAGCTTCAAGTATCAACAATCCTTCCTAGTCCACAAGGACATTAAGCTCTTACGTCAGGACCATTCCCAGGGAGTTTAATGTAGGTGCATTAATCAGGGTTCTTCAGAGAAACTGAACCAACAGAGTATACCTTTCAATAGCTAGCTAGCTAGATAGCTAGATAGCTAGCTAGATAGATAGATGATAGATGATAGACAGATGATAGATAGATAGATAGATAGATAGATAGATATAAAGCAGATGGATGTAGATGTGTATTATAAGGATCTGACTAACTTGAGTATGGTGGTGGGCAAGTCCTAAGATCTGCAAGGTGGGTGGGCAAGCTGGAGACCTAGAAAAGCTGATGGTCTACTTCTAGCCCGAGAACTGGGAGAACCAAGGCTGTAAGTTTCCATCCAAAGGTTGGCAAGCGGGGCACCCAGGGAGAACTGCTGTTTCAGTTTAAGTCCAAAGGCAGTCGGACAGAAAGAATTCCCCCTTACTTGGGGTAGGACCAGCCTTCTTGTTCTCTTCAGGCCTTCAACAGATTGGCAGAAGCCCAACCACATTAGGAAGGGTAATCTTCTTTACTTGGTCTACCAGTTTAGATGTTAATCTAATCCACAAACACCTTTACAGACACACCCAGAGTAACCTGTCACCGAAAGTCTGGACACCCTGTGGCACAGTCAATTTGATACTAAACTTAACCATCACAATAGATACCACGTTTGTAAATATTTTGGAGTTTCTATTTACCTTTACTTTTTTTTTTTTTTTCAATCAGTTGCCTTCTGCAGTCTCATTCCATGGCCCTGGAGGAGTCCCTGAGACCCCTTTTACCTCTTTGGGTCTCAGTGTTTTCTCTGGGAAAGGTGAAATGGGCAGATGGCCCCGGAGACCCTGCTATCTCTCTCAGGTAAAACACACCCTCTGACCCTGTGTTCAGTTATAACTTGAGATTCCGAGGCAATGATCAAAAGCAAGGGATCAAAAGCAGAGGATTTTAGGTTGGACTATCTCTATCGTAATTATGTAATTAATTTTGCTACAGAGCACCGAAAACAGCCACAGACACTTCATAAACAAGTCGAAGTAGCTGTGCTCCTGGAACACGTTATTGTTACTTTTAATTAATTTATTTATTTTGAGAGAGAGAGCACAAGTGGGAAGGAGGCAGAGAGAGAGCGAATCCCAAGCAGGTTCCACACTGTCAGGGCAGAGCTCCACGTGGGGCTCGAACCCACGAACCGTGAGATCATGACCTGAGCCAAAGTTGGATGCTGAACAGACTGGGCCACCCAGGCGCCTCCCCCAAGAAAAAATTATTTACCAATCAGGTGCGGGGGCTGGATTTGGCCTGTAAGCCATAGTTTGTAGGCTCCTGGTTTGAAGTGAACTCGTTTGCAAAGGCTTAATTAGCAGATTGTGATAAAGGTGATAAAAGTTTAGATGATGGTAATGATGATGAAGCTAATATGTGCCTCTTACTTCCTTTTCCTTAAGGAATATGTGTGTGTTTCTTAAATTTTAAAATGATACCAACCGCGGTAGGCAGTGTAGTGACCCCAGCTCCCAGAGATATGCCTGCCCTAATCCTCAGAAACTGTGACTTCCCTAGCATGGCAAAGGGGACTTGGCAGATATGAGTAAGATTGTTCTCTTAAAAAAAAAAAATTAATGTTTATTTATTTTTGAGAGGCACACACAGATCGTGAGTGGGGGAGGGGCAGAGAGAGAGGAAGACACAGAATCTGAATCAGGCTCCAGATTCTGAGCTGTCGGCACAGAGCCCGATGGGGGACTGGAACTCACAGACCACAAGATCATGACCTGAGCCGAAGTCAGACGCTTAACTGACTGAGCCCCCAGGAGCCCCTGAGTAAGACTGTTATCTTAAAACGGGGAGAGTATCCTCATTATTTCAGTGGACCCAGTTTGATCATGTGAGTCCTGAAAAGTGGAGAACTTCTCTGGTGGGTCAGAGAGAGAGCTGAGTGAGACAGATCTGACCCGCTATCGCTGTCTTTGAAGACAAGGAAAGAGGCCAAGACAGACAAGGAACTCCTTGCGGCCACTAGGAACTGACAAGGGTGAGGAAAGCGTTCCTTCCCGGGAGCCTCAGGAAGTGACACACACCTGCCCAGCCCTGGATTCTAGCCCTTGGACACCTAGAGAACTACATGATACTAAAATTGTGTTACTTAAGCCGCCGAGTCTGTGGTGACTTGCTACAGACCACATAGAAAACTAACACACTAACTCCCTGAGAGAATTTGCAAACCACAGTCTAAATTATCACCCATAATGACACTCCTCAGAGATACCCACTATTAACATATATTTTTTTTCAGATTTTCCTCTATGTATTCAGAGACTGAGGAAGAGAAAGAGAAATATAAATACATTAGTTTACATTGGATATGATTTATATCCTGTTTTATTTCATTTAGCGTTTTAAAAGAATTTTCCTGTGCCAATAAATTTTCTTCAAAAACATGTTTTCTAGTATAGATGAGTCATAATTTATTCACATTCCCCCTTTTTAATTGTTTCTAATCTTTTCACTAGTATAAAAATTGCCAAGGAGAAAATTCTTGCACATATTGAAGTGTTAGAATGTGTTAAGGTTACTATCCTCTTTTTTTTTTTTTTTTTTTTTTTTTTTTGATGCCATAAAAGTTGTGACTATTTTTCCCCGGTTATATTTTAATTTATTCAAGCTCATTTTTGACGTATACAAATTTTACATTTTGCTTTAGTTCAATAGACCCATGCTTCTCCATCATGCCTGTTGTTCCATGTCTGGGAAGGCAGTTCCCACTTTTGGATTGATGTTTTTCCTCTAGCTCTTTTAGGAACTTGTGTTTTCATTTTCGTCCTTGGTCTAGCTGCTACTTTAAAAATTTCCTGATGAATGAAACACGGTTAAACAGTGTTTCTATCACCTTCTATTGAGTGGTCCTTATCTTTGGCCTTGGGTATTGGATTCCCGCTGTCATACTCCACTATTTCTAAAATGTGTCTTTCCTGTGTTAGCATCTCTGAAATTTGGAGGACCTTCATCTTGGGTGGGAGCTGGCTCTAATTCAGTCCTCGGGGGAGACGTACTTTCCTCCCTCCACACAACACCAAGGTTAAGACACGGACATGTCTCCGTTGTCCTGTCCTGCATGACAGGTTTCTTTCTCATGGACATTTACACCAAGAAAGCAGCCTTTGGTGCCACAAGAGTGTTTTTCCTCGGTTATTGGTACGTAGAATAATAACGTGTCTTACAACCAATATTACATTTCAGCTTTAAGGAAATGTGGCATATCGTGTATAACACGTAATATAGCAGGCCCGGTTTCTGGGTTATCTAGTCTGTGTTACTTTTCTACCTCTTCGTAATTGCACCAAATATAGTGGTGCTTTGAAATCATCTTGTTTTAATATCTGGTAGGACAATTTCTTCCTCATCACTCTTTTGTTCCAAAATGTTCCTGACGACTTTTTTCCCATTAGAATTAATGTTTCAAGTTCTCACATGCCATTCACATCAATAAATGAGTAATCAAAAAAAGAAAACTCTGCTGGGATCTTTATTGGATCTTTATCAACCCTATGAACGGATATAGGAAGAATTGATATCTTTACAGTATTCCAAAGCTAATATATTTCCTAATCAAAGCTTAATATATTTTATTATTTTAGAGACTTTTATCTTTTGTGTCATTAAAATTTTATTCCTATCAGGTTTTTTTTCCCTATTTCTGGTTAATGACATTTTTTCATAGTTACATATTTTAACGCTGTTGAGAATAGATTTCTTTCCTTTTTTTTCAGAATAGATTTCTGTTTTCATCGATTTTCTACTGGTTATTTTTGACATATGGTACAGCTAATGATTTCTGTGTTTTTATTTTGTAACTAGTCACCTTTCTGAACTTTCTTAACCATTCTCAAACTGTATGTTTTTTTTTACTTTAAGGTACTACCAAATTTTAGGTGGATCAAAATTTTAAATGCAAACTCTTTAGAAAAACCAAAGAAACACTGCCACATCCAATGGTTACATTGTATGTAAAATGCATTCCGAGCTTTCAAAGCTCCTGCATTTCAGAATGAATAAACTTAGATTTTATAAGCAGAACAACCATATTATTGACACATGATGATGATATCATCTGTTCTCTCAGCTTCTGTCATTTATCTCTTATGTGTTACTTTACTGGCTGATATTAGTGATATTGGTCTTGATTTTAACGAGAAGGCCTCTAGTGCAATAGTTTTTAATTGCTTAATTTTTCTTCTGTGTGGGGAAGGTCACGGCCCTTTTGAAAATCTGCTGAAAGATGTGCACTGTCCTCCAGATGAAAGCAGATGTGCACCCACACCCAAACTCAAAGTTCCTAAGCTTTGAAATTCCTCCACAAATCACCAAAGTTCATCAAACCCAATGAGGGATTTTTTTTTTTCTCTTGGGTTTTACCTTTTGGAGAAATGTTAAATATTAATTTAAGATAGAAAAATCTTTCCCTGATGAAGACATTCTCTTTATTTCTGTTTTACTTTCCCTCCTTAAAATCAGTAATTAGTGTTGAATTCTAGTAAATACCATTTAGTTATTGAAGGAGTCATTCCTCACCATTCATCAGGCTGCCCTGTTTTCACACACTTTCCCACGAGACTTGAGGTTTCGCCTCAAGAGGAAGAGCAGGTTTCTTTCCCATTGTTACTGCGCACAGGTCAACTGGATGTTAGCGACTGCCTGTGAGCAGAGGTTAACTATGTGCCCGTGTGGCTGGGCGTCCCATCTCGTGCAGATTTCTGCTGTCACCACAAGAAAAGCATGTTGCAGGGTAACCTTCTGCTGCAAAAAGGAAGAAAGATATAGGGACAGACGTGGCTCCAAGAGTGGAGCCAAGATATGGGCCAGGAACGGCTCTAGGCTCCTGGGGAGCGTGGGTCCTAGCCATGTGACCCTCTCCGTGGAGCCATGGGTCACAACAGAGAAACTTTCTTGGGGGGAGGGTGAGAGTCTCTGCTCTCACTAGACTTTTAAAATGGCTCATCTGATTAGGTCACCTACGATGACCTTCCTTTTGATTAACTCAGCGTCAGCTCACGGAGGAACACTACATCTACAGGACCCTTTATCTTTGCCATATTCTATTGGTTAGAAGCAATTACAGTTCCAACATACAGTCAGGAGACAGGGACTGTACAAGTTCATTGGGAGTAATCTTAGGATCTTGCCTCTCACAGTTACATATTTACTTTTGCTACTAATGTTGTTGTTTTCCTGTTTACTATATCATTAATGGTGACATTTTATCTATTAACACATTAATATAATTAGCACAAATTAATTATTAATCAACTGATATAATTAATGCAACGTGGCTTAACATGTAAAGATCACATTAACATGTTGATATAATTAACCAGATTAGTAGATGGCTAATTAACTAATATGGTTAATTATATTCATATGTTAATATAATCTTTACATGTTAAACCACTTTGCATTCCTGGAAAAAATCCTGTTTGGTCATAATTTATGATTCTTTTAAAACACTGCTTATTTTCTTTCATTGGTAATTTCATTTGTCCTTTTATTCTCATCCTCAAATTGGAGATTGAGCTGTAGATTCTCGGCCACTCTTGCTGAGTTTGATCGGAAGAAGAAAAGCTAACATCGTGAAAGCCATTCAGAAGTCTGCTGTACCTGTCAGGACTCAGTCAGGAAGACAGAAGTGACATGATTTACTCCTTGAAAGATGGAAGGCTCGCTCTTCCCCTGTCGGGGCTGGACAGGGTCCCAAATAGCCGAGCGACAAGAGACACAGAGGAAGCAAGACTGCAGGTCAGGAAGGGAGGGAGCGATTCCAGGCTAACTGGCAGACCTTTGCGTGCTCACAGGGAGCACGGATGTCTTACCTGTGCGCTGACAGCCAGCGTGATCCCCACAGTGGTCAGATTACTCTCTGAGTGAAAGACAGGTGGGTCTATGCTGGGAGGCAGCGTGATTGGGAAAGGCTGACCTCCTTCGCCATCGTTATGGCTTTAGCCTTTCCTTGTCAACTTTTCAGCTTTTATTTAAGTCGTTACAAGTCTTGAGCAACCACCACAACAAAATATTGTCCTTAACAAGGAAGATGAACTCATTTACTTTGTTGTCATTTCTTGGTTACTAAATTGATACATCTTCATTCAGTCAATGTGCTCAAGGATGTTGTCCTCCCTCAGCGATTCCTTTTGTTTATTTGTTTTATGCTTTCTGAATGATGTTTTGTTTTCCTGTGTTCCCTTTGTTTTAAATTTAAACACCAAGACATTAAGTCTAGTGGTATTTTCTAAAAATTAGAGAACGAGAGATTTAAGTATGGCGTTAAATATTTGAAACCCTAGTGGGGTCTTGCTTTTATTTGCACTTATCTTAAATCCCTTGGCGGATATTTCCAAAATCTGTGTCATACCTAAGTCTGTTTCTAAAGCTTGTTTTGTCTCTTTGGACTATGTTTCGTCCTGCTCTTTGGTCTGCCTTACGACACTTTACTGACAATCAAACATGCAATGGGCCTTAGGGATTGAGGTAAATAGGCCTTTACAGTGAAGATTTATGTTAATACGGTAGGACCTCGGCTGTGTTCACTGCCTGTTCTCACTGTAAGTACCAGCAGCTTTAAGTTTCTCATGTCTATGTTTCTGTCTCCCCTCTCGACTTGAGGCTTCCCTATGAACTCCTCCTCAGATAGAGTCTACATCGGGCAACACAGTCAGCAGTGACCCACTATTGTTATACTAGCTGTGTGGGTGTGGTGGTAAAGTGTTGGAGAGGACCATTCTGTAATACTCTGATTAAATCTCAGTACTTAAGTGATTCTCACTGTGTGACCTTCACAAATGCTTCTCAGGTGCTATAGTTTACCCTCCTCCCTCCATCTCCTACTCCCTTTTCTGGCTGTGGCATTCCTAAATAATCTCCTTGAAGCCATGATTCTTGTTGACTATGTCCCCATCCCTAACCACTCTTTATTGTGACAGAAAGTCTGGAGGGGCCTTGAGTGGAGATGAATGCCCTTCCTCTGAGTGCAATAATGTTTCAGAATTACACTCTGGCAAAGCCACCTCCCCGGAGAGTGGGCCTTTGTTATGGAGAAGGTTTGGGGAGAACTACTCAATTAATTATCACACTCCCTCTCCCACTGCCAGAGCTATAAGAAAACATTTCTCTATTGTCACTGTGAGAATCTGGTGGGGGTCCTGGAGGTAAAGGTCATGAAGCTGTGGGGGCCTCCCTAAGACTTCCGTCCCAGAAGTTTTTCATTCTTTCATGAGCCCAAATTCAGCCTCCAGCAATTCATCCGTTACCATTTAACAGACACTACCGGTTGGCGGCTCCAGTGGCTTCAGCTCAAGTCAGTAGATTTCTGTTGCCACATGTCCCTGGATGGACCTGTCTCCCTAGGTTTCCAAGGGCTTTGCCTCACCACCCTGTTTCTCTGATGGGCCCAAGAAGAGCTGTTGACTTCCAGTTTGTCCAAATTTCTGTTGTTGTTAGGACAAGAATGATGACATCTAAGTTCTTTCCATATTGGAGCCGAAACCAGAAGTCCTCATTATGTTTTCACTTAGACGCAAAATTTTTATAGATTGTTTTGATTACCTCAGCTGTAAACCATAACTACTCATTGAAAATATGGAAATTGGCAGCCCAGGGTTCCCTGTATCAATTTAAATGCATCTTTGTAAGGGTCTTTCTTTTTAGAGTGGGAAGAGATGCCAATACTGGCTTGGGAGGAAGCATCGCAGACTTTCCCCATCGGTCACGTGTATTGCGATGTGAAGTCTGTGTACGCCTTCCTTTGTCTACTCTTAAAGACACCATCAAGCTAGACTTCATGGCTTCCTTAAAGAAGAAGGAAAATGGTTTAATGGTTCTCCTGAAGTCACAAAGACAACCATCTGGTTCACATGTCCATGATCCTGGGAGGGGACCGTCATGATAAATAGACACAGCCAAAGGGAAACGCCAGAATTTAAAAATAGACCATCAATCATAATAAACAATAGCCATTTTACAGAAACAATAATGAAAAATATAAACTTTGAAGTGAATTGAAACAAGAACTCGAATGCAAATTTGTACCATAAAGGCCTGTTGAGATAGGAAGAGGAGGGCAGGCTGGAGCCCTGTGACGAGCGACCAGCCTGTAGCATAGCAGGACCTGGTATTCAAACCAGCCTTCTCAAAGACAGACTATGCATTTGCCTAACACGACAAGACTAGAGGGAACATGAGGAGGAGGGAACGAACTTTGGTCGAACACCTACCGAAGCACATTTCATTTGCTCATCTATTTATTCGTTCATTTGAATGAATCATTGAGTTCCTACTACATATTATGTACTGTGCTTGGGGCTGTTAATTGAAAACTAAGTGGGATCTGGTCCATTCCCATGGGGAGCTTATAATCCAGTGTGGAAGGCAGACAGGTAGCCAGGTAAGTACCTTACAGTGTGATAGGTGATAAGAGTGGAGACCACACAGATTTCTTTGGAATACTCTAGGAAGAGTCTGAAGGCTGCCAGGCTGGGCACGCAGCATGAGACGCAAGGCCAGGAAGAGACTGAGTGTGGGGAACAATAAGAGGATTAAGCCAGGGAGAGGAGGAGGAACAGGGGCATGGGGTGTGGGGGAGCCCGACTCCTTCAGGAATTGTGGGTACACACTGAGGGTGCCACACGTGGGTCAGGACAATGCCTTCATCCTTGGACGATGGGAGCCATGGACAGATTTCAGAAGAGCCACATGCTCAGACCTGTGTTGAAGGAAGACTGTAGCGACAGTTATGTAGGAAATGGGTTGATGTGCCTAAAACTGATAACCAGCTGAAAAATCCATGCAGAAGTGACCAAGGCTCGAAGTAGTGAAGAGGGAGAGATAGGGAAGGATCAGCCAGCTGTTAAGAAGGTGAAGCTGGCAGCACTCCATGGCTGGTCTGTCTGGTGGAAGGACTGGGGGGTTGAGCGGCAGAAATGGGGTGATGTGTGGTTCAGTGGATGTGATGAGGGGCAAGGAAGGATGAGTGTGGGAAGGCTGTACTGACTCAGGCGTGGGGTACGTGGCTGGGGCACCTGGGTGGGTGTATCCATTCTTTGGAATGAAGGAGAGACCTAGGTGTGAAAATTGCCATAGACAAGGAGTTCCGAAGCACAGCCAGTGTCCTGCCAGTGTTCCCAAGGTCACCCACACTGGCTGCTATGTGCACCCCCTGGCTAGGCCTGTGTGTCTTTGTTGGAGACCTTCTATTGCCTTGGGTGCTGCACGGTGCCTGCACAGAGCAGGCTGGATGTACTGGGAGGTGAGGGAAGGCCGCTGCTGGCTAATGACCCAGCTTCCCAGCCCCTTGGGGAACCAGGAGGCACCTGTGTCCTATGCTGGTACTTCTCAGAGATTAGCCCTTGTTAAAACCCAGCTTCCCGGGCACCCTCCAGAGACTCTGACCGAGTAGGTCTGGTGGGGAAGAGGGGGACAAGATTTGCATTTCTAACAGTTCTGCTGCACAGCATCCCTTGGAGGGTCCACACCCCTTGTTTCTGGCTGCCCTAGTGGGAACCCCGGTTAACACCCATTCTATTCATCTGCTCCTTTCCCGTCTCCCACCTTGTTCTGCTTCCTGGGATCACATCCCAGATGAACAGCTGCCCACCCCACCCCCCGCCCCCCCGGTTCCCTGGGTGAGGTCTTCTTGGGGGCAAATCCTAATTACACTAGGCACTGAGTCCCCTGTTCTTATTTGTAATACAGTGTTGGGGTTGGGGGGGTGGCAGTTGTGATGACCATTTCGGAATTGTGATCGGAATGAAAACAGAAAGGCATTCACAAGGGATCCTCCGGTTATAATGGCAGCTAGAGCGTTGTGCCTGATTCCCTTTCCTCCCTTGAAGGATTCCCGAAGATATTCATGGAGACAGGGAGGAAATTTCCAACAGCCACAGAAACTTGGCTTATTAACCAACATATTGAGGACCCTGGGGAGAATTCTCACCAGTCGCATGAGATGGGGTCAATGTAGGCCAAAAGTCCATGGAGCAGCCCTGCCTCTCTTTACTTTGCACTCCCACCCCAGTGAGGAAGACCTGATCCCTTTAACCGTAGTCATCGTTGCTCTATTGCCTTTGAGGAGTTTCTGTCGGCTGCTGTCACTGTCACTGCTGATGTCATTGTTACTATTACTATACTATGGCCCTTTCGTGAGTCTATGAATCACCTGAAAAGGATACAAAATATGATGTCTTTTTTTTTTTTTACTTTTTTAATGTTTATTTATTTTTGAGAGACAGAGGGAAAGAGAGAGACAGAGACAGAGCACAAGCAGGGGATGGACAGAGAGAGAGAGAGAGAGAGAGGGAGGGAGACACAGAATCCAAAGCAGGCTCCGACATGGGGCTCGAACTCACAGACAGTGAGATCATGACCTGAGCCGAAGTCGAACATCTCACTGACTGAGCCACCCGGGTGCCCCAATACGATGCCTTTTTCTGAGGGGAGGGTTCTGAGCTTGTATCAGATGTTCCCAAGGAATCCCCAATATGCCAACAGCCATTGATTTGGGAGGCCGTTTAAGCCCACGAGAGTGAAAGAGAATTCAAAAGAGGCAAAGAGTTCTCTGTGCAGATTGAGAAGATAACAGAGCAAGTTCCCACCTTGGGGAGCAGCAGATGCCCTGGGTGAGGACACAGGCAGGCTGGGCACGACAGGAAAGGAGGGAGCAGTTAAAGGGTCAAGATGCAGGAGGAGGAGCAGGTGCGGAGGTGCGGTGACAGCCTGTGTGAGGTGTCCCAGGGCCAGGCACGGGGCTCTCAGGGCAGTCAAGCCCTGTAGAATTGTGCACACAACACAGACAACTCCTTCAGGGACTGTGGGGCCGTGAGGGCGGGGGTCACTCCCTGCAGCCACGGGAGGGAGGCGGGATGGTGGGAAGAGAGAAGATATTGCCAACTGTTGATGAAAAAGCCGGGGCCCAGGAACGTTTAAAAAAACATGGGACATTTCCCTCTCTGTCTGAAATATGGAAACCGAGGCTCAAGGAAGTAGAGAAACTTGTCCAGGCTCCCTCAGAGCTGGAACCTGGCTTCAGTCTGTCTCTCTTTGGAGCAAGCTTCCCAAAGCATAATATTTCTCCAAACTGCTGAAGAGTCTTTGTGGCCACCAACGCTTGCCTTTCCACAACTGCGACGCTGGGCTGAAACTCCTCCATGGGTCCCTGCCCACGGTTTCAGCACGCTTTCTCTCGGGGCCACTCTGTGGGGGAAAGGACCCCAGGAAGGGGCAATGTGATGCAGTTGAGAGCATCCGGCCTCAGTCTCCCCTGACCTTAGGCAGAAAGCTGAATGTGCCGCATGCCTGGGGTGAAGCAAAGGAATGTTCCAGCAAGTTGACAAGACAGACAGCCATCAAAGACACGGTGCCCACGGGGGTTTTTGCCTGGATGTGGCTTGCAGTAACGACAGCCTTGTCTTGGTTCCATCTGTCCTCTGATGGCCTGGCGGAGACACTGGGAGTATGCAAGTCTGTCATCAGTCTTCTCCGGAGGGCAGGGGACCTGTCTTACAGGACCGAGGAATGGGTCATGAGTCCAGGCACAGACACACAATGGCCAGGCTTGGACATGCACGCCCATCTGGAGAGCACATGAGGAGGGGAGCAGAATTCGCAGGAAGATGGGGACACTGCGATCCTTGGCTTTGCAGAAGCCACAGCACGTGTGCACCCTGGGTATTCTCCCCACACAGACCCACACTGGGAACGCCCTGGTTGCCCAGACAGAGGAAGACTCCCTGTGGGAGGACATTAAACAGAGGGACCAAAGTGCTGTAAGCGGACGCAAAGCCAACACTCGGACCGCAGCCGAAAACCAGCTGCCAGACTGCAAGGAAATCCCCAGTACGTGACCATTGTCTTCCATGTTTGAAAATGTCCTACCTCTCTTCCTCTTTCCTACGATTAATGGTGTCTAAGGCACAGCGGAGCCAGTTAAGAAAGTGGTGAGAGGTCAGACAGGGGACAAGACTTGCAAGCTTAGTAAATGTGTGCTGCAGCAGAGACAGGGACAAAAGGTGACTCAGGAACAGAGCAGTGACTTTGCAAGCCCAGAAAGTACCACCAGGCCATTTCATCCAGCAAATATACAACTGGCATGGATCACAAAAAAGAAGAAAGAAAGAAAGAAAGAAAGAAAGAAAGAAAGAAAGAAAGAAGGGAGGGAGGGAGGGAGAAAAAAAGAAAGAAGGAAAAATTAAGACTTGATTCAACCAAAGCTATCAACTACCAATATTTGACATTTGACAGGAATAAAAATTTGTCCAGTTTATCATTCACTCTCATACTCCTGAGCCCCTATTTTAAGGAGCATCCCATTTCACCTCCCAGAAGCAACGCATGCCCCCTCTGCAAGTCAGAAGTCGGTGCTTTCCGGGTTCTTCTCTGGATGCAAGTAAAAGAAACTCTGAGCTATCTCAAGGAGGAAGACATCAGAGCCAAGCCCCCAAAGCCAGACTCCACTCAGCAGTCAGTGTGGTTTCCTTGTCTAAAAGGTGGGGGTCCCCGTCCTGTGACAGTGTCAGTTCTGCTTTACAGAGCCCTCAGAAATAAGATGGTTGGTGGTTTCAAATTTTTTTTTTTATTTTATTTATTTTGAGAGAGAGAGACAGCGCAAGTAGGGGAGGGAAAGAGAAAGAGTGAGTGAGAGAGAGAGAGAGAGCGCGAGAGAGACAGAGAGAGAATCCCAAGCAGGCTCCATACTGTTAACTGTAGACCCCAATGCGGGGCTCGAACCCACGAACGGTGAGATCATGACCTGAGCCTAAACCAAAAGTCAGAGGCTCAACCCAGGTGCCCCAATATGTTGGGTGGTTTCAAACCATCAATGCCCGTGTGAAGTTTTGGCGGACTTTGTTTCTAGCCAGTCTTTAGAGCTCGTAAGGAGTGATGGTCGCAAATACAGGCTCAGAAGAACCTGTCAAATGTCACGTCTGGGGCTCTGCTCAGGCTCCGGTCTCTCCACCAGCTGGCCGTGACCGGCCCCAGCTCTAGGGCGTGATAGGCAGAGGAAACACTGTAGGCAAAGCCCCCAAGGCCAGGTGCTTGAGAACTAAGCAGGAACTGGTTCTATTGTCTCCTAGATGCTTCTTCCAATTTAATCATTAGCAAAGGGATCTCCTAAGAGCCATTTCTTTGAAAGAACAATTTTAAGACATTTCCTTTGGTTTTAGTAGTCCTTTCTAGGCCGAGTCTTGTTGGCGATGTAAAAATATAGCAACAACAACAACAAAAACACAGTTGAAAAAAAAAAAAAAAAGGAGGGAAGCAAAGGCGAGTTAATGAGTTACACTGAAAGCTTGAAGCAGCTGGTTTGATACATTTTGTAGCCATCACGGTAAAAGGAGGGAACAAAGGTGAGGTGAGGGATGCATAGAATAGAGTGAAGGGAAGGCACACAGGGTGACAAAGAAAGAAAGAGACTGGGTCTCCATCTAGCAGAATGTGGCAAGGACATGCGGCCACCTCCCTGCCCCGGCCCGGTCATCTCCTCCGGCTGCCCAGGGTCCTTGGACACCTTAGCGTGAGGACCTCTCCCCCTCTGCTCCCACCTGGAGCCACGTCTCCAACTGAGCTCCCCGCCCCCAGATTCTCCTAAAACTGACATTTGAGACAAAAGACCACAGGATTTTCATCTGCATCAATTCCGTATTTTATTTTTTGTTTCCGAATGTTGCATCAGGAAGGAGGAGTCCCTAAAATTAAACATAACCAAACGTACTCACTTTCCCGGTTCGGTGTTCAGCTTTTCTGCCCGGTTCTGCTCTCGCTTTCTGGACAAGAGGAGAAATGTTAGTTTGGTTCATAAAAGTAAGAAAAACAGCGGACAGAAGCATGCCCTTCTCCTCTGGTTCTTAGCATGCTGGAATGCACCTGTGTTAAAATATGAAGAAATAAAACAAATATAAATTATGCATTTTCCAACTTAATTTAAAATGCATTATGCTCTGCTTTGTTCTCTGGAATTAGTCTTATTAAGGGGACAGATCTGTATGGATTAATTTTGAGTCCGTTTATTCACGTCTTTGTAATTCAGTGGCAAGGATTTTTGTCCCCAGGCATCAAATTAATTTTTTTTTTTTACTGTAAGTAACACACACAAAATATAGACCTCTTTGTGTTATTTCTTTGTTTACCTAGCGAGCAACACATTCCCATATTATGTTTCCACCAGATCTTAAATCTCTCCCTTTAAAGAACAAAACTTTCCAAATGATTTTTAAAGCAATGTAACCATTGTCACAATATTGGAGTTGAACACAATAATACCATTATCTTCTTCCTGTCATTCATTTTTAGAGAGATCCACATGGCCTCCTTCCAATTCAAACCAGGAGGCCACCGGCCCCAAGCCCCTGCCTTCCGATAATTCTGGCAACATGTGAACTGATATTTTACGACGATTTAAAATATGTACCAAATCATCATTTTTCGGTATTGTTTTAGTACAGTAATTCTTTGTTCCGCTTAGACATTTTAAATCTTTATTTCCCACCCCCCTTAAACTGAGCAAGAAAATAGTCTGCATTCTTAATTAGTCTTCTTTAAACAAAATATCCTTTCATATGTGCTAATAAAGACTAAGGATCTTTCCTCTCTTGTTTAAATAACTGCTTGCTGTAGTATAAAATTGTAAGAGACACGATGCAGATCAAGTTGCGGGCTTGAAGTGGGGAAGAGGAACAAGCCGTGCCATAATAAGCAGATTTTAATGATTTACTATAAATCAGCATTTTTGCCCTGTCAGTGAGATTGAAGAGGCAGACAGCTTCTCACATGTCTGCCGAGCAAATGTCTTCCTGATGAATCATGTGCACTGAATCACTGATCACAACATTCAAACGGCACATCCAAATAATGAGGGAAACATATACACAGCCTCCCGATGGCTGCTCGAAGGCAGCAGGTTGTGTGGTAGTTAAACCCTTACATTGATCCTCCGAGGGTTCCACAGAGGGTAATGGAAGTGTATATTACCGGGTTAACCGTTGGTGCCCTAACACAGGCTGATCTGCATAAATGCTCTGCCCCACCCCCAGACTTTTGATGAGAATCTAATCTAGTCTCGTGGAGCGGGGGTGCGGGGGGAGCAGAAAGACAGGCTGTAATAACGAACCTAAATGCAAAGAATCCGGCCACAGACACCTGGAAAAATCGGAGTTAATTTCTGTTGGGTCAAAGGCTCGTTGGGTCTGAAGGCAGCTCTTCCGATGACCCCGTCTGTCAGGCCCCCTCCTGCCCCAAGCTCCATCTCAAGCTTCCTCTATCCGCGTCTAATATTCCCCCTGAAATATAGTGTTCCTGGGTTTGGGACCCATCCCTGGGGAGAGGGGCACTGTGGAAGGCTGGAAGGGTCCATTTGGAAACTGGGTACACTGGACTCCCAGACTGGACCCATGAGACCTGGGAACCAGGTGGAGACGCCTCTGGCTCAGACACGGAGCCCCTCCCTGGAGGCGGCTGCGTCTTTCACATCCAGGAAGCCTTCCCTGATTGCCACCTTCAGGCCTTACTCTTCTCTGCCCCCGTAGCCTGCCTTTAGCTTCTCACGCATATGCTACTCAACCACCATCGTCCTTATAGTGGTCACCCATCCCAGGGCACGGTGGCACCCTCAGTTGCAAGGACACCGTATTAACTCTTTCACAGCCAGGCCAGTATCTTACACACCATACAGGCTTCGTCATAACCCACTCGCCCCATGAAGGGTGGATGAATGAACGATGAGGTCATAGCAGCCAAGGATGGACTAGCCAAACTCAACCAGCCCCACCGCGCTCCAAAGACCCCATGCCATCACTGACAGGATGACAGAGTCCTGCGACCAAGGATGATCGGTTTCTTCCCGCCAGATTCTAACCCTGCTCCCTCAGGCATCCGCAGTCCAGAGCAGACCTCTGAAAAAGTTAAAGACAGTGCCGGGGAGTGAGCGGGAAGGCGACTTTGGAAGCCAGCGCCACGTGCGGGGGACGAAAAGTCACTCACATTGGATGGTGTGCTCAGGGATTTGACTTAAAATAAAGATTTTACCCCCAAGGATCGATCAAAGCTATGCCACGCCCCTGACCCCTACATGATGAATGTAATTAGAACTCTGAAGTTTTGTTGTTGTTGTTGTTGTTGTTGTTGTTTTTCCAGAAACCCCTTCTTGTTCCTGAGAGTGGACCTATGTGGTTGACTCTGGAACACTTCTCCTTTCACCACCCAGGACTTCACGCAGACGGGAAGCAAATTTTGTATCTCCAAACATGCCTCCAGCAAACTCATGCTGTTAAAGGCCAGCCCCTGGCTTATCCCACTGCTACGCACCACACAGGCCCAGCTTCTAGACAGGCATCCCAGGGCCTCCAAATGCCGGCAGTCCGTGCCCCGCTGGTTCTGGGGATGTCAAGACACGAAAGCAGGCCCGCCGGCCTCTAGAAGCTCGCTATCCAATGGAGCCCCTGGAGTGGCCTTGTCCCAACCCTGCACATAACTGCTTGTCGCACCGCTGTTGGAGAAGACCTCCCAGCGGAACCTCAGCTCCTGCTGGCTCGAACACTAGGGATTCTAGCAAAGCTCCATAGGGGGAGCTCCCCACTGCTCCCCAAAGGGCAGGAGAGTTCTGAAGCCCCACGCCTCTGCTGGAGGGTCCACCTCTCTCCTACTGAAAATTACTTAGTGTTACAAATACAGCTCCCCTGTCCCCCTGAAGCCCCTTCTCACCTTCCACGGTGAAAGTTATCGCTCCTTTCTTGAGCCCTTTAGTGCTTTGGATATTTAGTTCATTCGTTCACTCACTCACTCACTCACTCATTCATTTGTTCGTTCACTCACTCATTTAGTGCTCAGTTGAAGGCACTCTGCCTCGCACTGGGAAATACATGTAAGTAGAGACTGGATTCTGGCCCCATGAGTTCCTCCATTCCTCAGGGCTTACCCCTAGACAGCTTTTCTGCCTGGGCTCGTCTGAAAATGAGGACAAGAGGAGCGCCACCAGCCGGGCCGTGTGGTGCCACGACGTCCCTTCCTGGGTACGCTTGGAGCTCTGTAGTGTGCCGGGCCGCGTCCTTCCCAGAGTGACCTCAGAGACCCCACAGCCCCCCCACACCCCGCTGCCACTTAGAAAGTCCCCTCACTGACTTAATGCTCTGATGTCACCATCTTGAAATTCACAATATTGTTTTTTTTTTAATTTTTTATTACGTTTCTTTATTTTTGAGAGGCAGAGAGAGACAGAGCATGAGTGGGGGGAGGGGCGGAGAGAGAGGGAGACACAGAATCCGAAGCGGGCTCCAGGCTCTGAGCCGTCAGCCCAGAGCCTGACGCAGGGCTCGAGCCCACGAACTGTGAGATCATGACCTGAGGCGAAGTTGGACACTCAACCGACTGAGCCACCCAGGCGCCCCACAATGGTTTTTTTTTAATCTGGGGCCCTGCCTTCTCATTTTGTGAAATTACACAACAGTCCTGATCTTCTCTTTCAAGGGTTTGCAAGGTGCAGGGAAGAACACGTACAAGTAAACAAATAAATTAACGAGAAATTGGCGGGGGGAGGCGGTCATAACCATGAGGCAGGGGGTCGGAGGGGGGCCACTTCAGACAGGGAAGT
This sequence comes from Panthera onca, assembly GCF_046562875.1. Taxonomy (NCBI): domain Eukaryota; kingdom Metazoa; phylum Chordata; class Mammalia; order Carnivora; family Felidae; genus Panthera; species Panthera onca. The sequence continues at coordinate 21,593,129 of NC_138353.1, read as the reverse complement.
CAAGGAAGGCTGGAGGGAGGACACTGTCCATGGACAGTGGCAGGGCCCCACCACAAGGAGGAGGCACACCAGCTGCCCTCACTGCTTAAATAAGTTGATTCGTCTTCTGTTAGGGTCAGGATGTGTGGGATGGTGGAGACTTTGCCCCTCTGGACACTACGGGGAAATCAGGAGGGCAGGATGGGGGCTCCCGTCACCTCCTTCCCTGGCGTCAGCACCGCTGGGGTCAGCAAGGAGCACCCCCGGCAGGACCGCCTCACCTCACCTTCCTCCGCCTCCCCCCTGCACCCTCTGGAATCAGGCCCCTGGGTCTTCTTTCCCAGTCACCTAAGTCTTGCACTATTGGCCCTCGGAAGGCTCCATGGGAAATTCAAGGCGTGCCACAGAGAACTTCCTAGACTGGCCACCGTGAGGTGTCCTCACGCCTAGGGACATCCTTGTGGCTTTTGGATACAGCTTATATGGTGTCGTGGGGTTGATGTTCGGGGGAGAGGCCAAACCAGCCCCTTGAATTCCCTCATCTTAATACTTAAGGCACCAGCCCCACTTCCTACCGGCTCCCAAAGTGCTCCGATGGACTTGTCGGTGTTTTCACAGTGGCCTCAGAGACCCCAAAACGTAAGTGTGAGTTCTTCTACCCTAGACTGCCTTCCCCTCTAGATCCCTGGAGAGGAGTGGGGCCTGGTGCCCTCGGGTTAGAGACCAGCTGCCCTGTCCACAGAAGCCCCCCTCCTACCATCCAGGACTCAGCATGGCCTTGAAATAGGAAGACAGAGAGAGTAACACCCTGACGGGGTACACATACACAGAGTCATATTCCTCATCCATAGCCATGGTCCCGTCTACAAGTCGACCCTCTGCCACAGCAGACACTGATTCTCTGTTTCAACACGCCCCAGACGAAATTCAACAACCGTGAACTTCGTGCCAGAAGGAAAGCTTCCTGAGGACAGCACCTGAGCACCTGCCATGGTTCCCAGGGCCCCACCTGGGCAGCAACCACCCGCCTGCCGGGACCCGATATCCAGCAGGTATGAGGATGGAGCCAAAGGGTTGGGTGGTGGGGACTGGGAAGGACGCAGGTCCAGGGCAACAAGAATCCAGGCTGTGTGCAAGGGAGCAGGAAACTTGTCAACACAACAAGGAACGACACAGAGAGCGCTGTGCAGTTGAAAGCAAATTTCAGCCACAATGTAATTATCCACCCAGGAAAAGAGGGGTCCCCTCTCCTGGGACAGCCATCCATGTGAGGAGCAGGAAAATAAACTCGTTCTAGGTCAATTTAAAGGTTAAACGGAGGTCAGTGGGGGCGGGGGGGAGGGGAAGGAGACGGTCCCCGACTCTGGGAACAGTCTCCTGGTCACTCGCTCAGGACTTTCACCTTTGGCCCTCACATTCATCTGGGAAAAAAAAAAATCGTGAAGCAGATAATTGGATATTAGCAGACATAACCATTTCAGTAATCTCAGAAAATAAAAACAAGACTGATTACCAACCCGGTGGCAGTTACTTTAGAAAGATAGTAACGTGTAGTTCCCAGTTTCTCAGACTGTAACTTTTGCACTTACCACTAATTTCTCTACTGCTCCAAATGCAGTGTATACATTTAGCTCAGAATTTATCATCGCCGTTTGTGTATATTACGCCAGCGGCATAATCCGTCCTCATGAAGCTAATGCTCGGCATTAGGAAAATGGACTCCGTATGGGTCCTGCCAGCCTCTGGCCTCAGACACACCCGAGCAGACACGGCGGGTTGGTGCCCCCCACGCCCCCCCCACCCCCAGAGTGCGCGTGGCTCCACGCTCTGTGCAGTGTCTCCAAATGGCACGGTCTGATTTCTGCAAGTTGCTGGTGTCCATTGTCTGTGGATGTAAAAATCAATGACCTACATAAGATTTTGATTTTGCACTGGGAATTGAGACAGAGAGAGAGAGAGAGAGAGAGAGGGAGAGGGAGACTGAGATGCAGAGAGAAAACAATAAAGCGGTGATGTTAAAAATATTAGTATGTTGGGCTAAAAAATATATTTTCAAGAAGATACCTATTTTTTTTTCTCTTTGAACAGGAACACGTTTAATTTCGTAGCCATTTGATTAAAACAGTTAATTGTATTAATGTGTTATTGAGCCGAGGGTGCTGGTCATTCCAAGGTGGAGAGTCGCTCGGGAGCAGAGAACAAAACCCCATAATTCCAAGGCTGCTTGGGAGCCCGCAGAACTGGGACCTGCTATTGAAACCTCTCAGTGTATATTCAATCCTTGTTTTTATTTTCTTAAAAGAGAGGGGGGAAAAAAGGCTCAAAGTGCTGATTTCTGCAGAAAAATCTGCAAATGAACTGTTCTATTAGCACAAACATACCAAAGTCTTTAGAACCCCTCTCTTCAAAAGCATAATTAGGTATTTATTTCAGACATACTAACATCTTTGCAGTAGCTAATAAGATGCAGCCCATTTGAATATTAATATAATAAATGATTAAATTAAACAGCAAGATTCAGACTCAGAAATAGCCTTTATAGGTCCCAGGGGGTCACTAAAACTGTTTCCATTTCTTCCTACAGTTAACATAGTGCAAGGGACACGAATGCATAGAGCAATATTTGTCTTATGAAACGCAGAGTTTTATATGGTGCTATTCAGTTTTATTACTCCACAGTTTGAATCTGGGGCCCAGAGTGAAGTCACCATGCTGAGGCCTGACAGCCCCTCTTCCTGTCGCACTGCTTGCTGCCATTCCGGAGACGTTCCACTTTTTGGCAAAGGGTTCGCTCCGATTGTCCCCATACCCATGCAGGCGAGCACAAGGTAAGCTCACAGTGCAATTCAAAGCAAAACAAAACAAAACAAACTGGTTCCGCCCAGCAAACCGTCCGGGGTTCCTTCTGTGTGTCTGCGGGGGCGTATGTGTGCATGTGCGTGTGCGTGTGTGTGTACGCCTATGTGTGGCTGCAAGGCCACGCCCAAAGCTTGGGTGCAGGCTCCAGCCAGCTGCACCAGGATGGGCCCGGCACTTCCCTTCTCAACTGTGAGAGACCACCTCCCCCAGCTCCCGGCACAGAAAAGAATAGACAAAGTCGGCAATTATAACTGGCCATTATTCCAATAAAGGTGTTTCCCTTTTTAAATTAGCCCCTGAAAACTGCACACTCTCCAAATCCCATGAACCTGAGAAGTGTTAATAAACATCTGGCCGTGGTTTTTGCTTAATTAGCATTCCTTAGTTTGGACGGAAGTCTGTTTATGTAAAACAAAACACACACACACACACACACACACACACACACACACAGATTCTGTTTTATAGGCCACAACCCCTCAGAAATCCAAAAGCAGCCTCCCCTAATGGTTGGTGAGAGGTTTGGGTCTTTCCAGCACCCCTGCTTGTCAAACTGAGCAGCGGAA